>NC_092756.1:15918313-16231802 GCF_047496795.1 Chiloscyllium punctatum
GAAGTGGAATCAGAGGAGAATGAAGGATTAACTGTCCGACTGTGCAGAGAGAGGGAAGGCACTTTTCCCTTCTTTGATGAGCTGGAGTATTGACTGATCAAAGGCATGAAACAGATTGCTGGTAAAGCTGCGGTCTCTGCATCAGGATCAAGAAGTCCTGATTTCCTGAACGGTAATGAAACCCAGGCCACTCAGATAAAGCGCTGAATACTAACCACTAGACCGCCAGGGATGAGGGCAGAAGCATTTGCACCGTTTCTTCATAACACCGTTTTTGGAATTATGTCACTGCAGATATGTTTACCCTCAAAAATGATTGAATTATCGAGTGTTTACAGCACAGAAATGGGTCCCTGCATCTCACTTCCCAGCACTTGGTCTGTAACCTTGTAAACTCTGACGTTTCACCTGAATGCTAATTTCTCTGTAACGTTTTAATCTCGTAAAACACAATAAATGGGATTAAAATTTCAGATGGGAACTGAAGCCCATTTTTACCCATAGACCGAAGCACGCAGACACATTTCCCCAAGTGTGACACAGGCCTCGGGAGAAAACAAGCAGAAAGTAAGATTTCACCACCTTGTCTGATGTTGTCCCATTTCAGAATTCAACACCAATGTCTGGTTACAGCAAAGAAAGGAAGTATTCAACCCCTCCCGTCCCAGTGTTCCTTGCCCATTTGAGTGGAAGCAGCGGCTGAGTAAAAACGAACCCGGAAGACTACAGCTAAGGTATGACAGTTTGTTTTAAAATTACTTACCTTCACAGAAAGAGCGGGAGCAGCAGAGGAAATGATAGCTACCAGAGGGGCAGCCGGAAAGGAAAGCAGTGAGTATACAAATCAGGAAGGCGGCTAAACCTGAGATTCTACACCGGTATATCCCCCACCCACCCTCCTTTCAAACCTCCTTAACTACACTGTTCTTTTTTAAGGTAAGGATTTTCTATTTCTTTACCAGTGACTTGTTAAAAATTTACTTTGTTTGTATATATATATATATATATATATTAATTCGTTATTAGGGAAAGACTATAGCAGAGAGGTATCAGAAAGTATTCTATCTCAAACTTGTACAAAGTAAATAAGTAATTAATTAACTCAGCAGAGATGGCTGGGCAGGTGATGTGCTGCAGCTGTTTGATGTGGGAGCTGGCTGATCGCATTGTGAATGGCAGTCACCACATCTGCAGCAAGTGTTGGTTGCTGGAAGAACTCCGCTTCAGAGTTGCTCATCTGGAATCTGAGTTTCCAACACTGTGGCACATCCGGAAGGGGGAGAGTTACCTGGACGCTTTGTTTCAGGAGGCAGTCACACCTGGGAGATTAAGTAATTCACATTCAGCTAGTGATCAGGCTCATCTGAGTGTGAATGTATGTGAGGCAGGTAGGGGGAACCTGAGTTCAGGAGTGGAGGAGCCACAGCCATTGGCCTTTTCCAACAGGTAAGAGATTCTTGCTCCCTGTTTGGATGAGGAAAAGGGCTCTGGACAGGATGAACCAACTGACTAAGGCACCATGGTGCAGAAGGCCATTCAAGAGGGGGGAGTTAATAGACAAGTAGTTGTTATAGGGGATTCTATAATTAGGGGGAACAGATAGTATCCTTTGCAAGCCGAATCGGGAGTCTCGCAAGGTGTGTTGCCTGCCCGGTGCCAGGGTGCAGGACATCACCAATCGGCTTAAAAGGGTATTGGAGCGGGAGGGGGAGGATCCAGTTGTTGTGGTCCACGTTGGTACTAACAACATAGTCAAGACTAGGGTGGAGGACCTGTTTGGGGATTACGAAGCACTGGGCAGGAAATTGAAGCACAGGTCCTCAAGGTTCATAATCTCCGGTTTATTGGCCGAACCACGTGCCAATTGGCATTGGGACAAGAAAATTAGGCAAGTAAACACGTGGCTAAGGGATTTGTGTGGGAAATAGGGATTCCACTTCATGGGGCATTGGGATCAGTTTTGGAACGGGTGGGGATCTGTACCGTTGGGACGGTCTCCACCTGAACCGATCAGGTACCAATGTTCTAGCGAAGAGGATAAATAGTGTGGCCAGTAGGACTTTAAACTTCTGAGTTGGGGGGAAGGGAAAAAGAAAGCGACAGGGAGTATGGCATTAAATGGAAAGATCAGCAGCAGGACAGCATGTGTCCAGGTGGATTTAAAATTGAGGCAGACTGGGAATGCAGAAAAGAGCAAGAATAACTTAGGACATCATATGACTTCCAATATCTCTAATGATAAGAAAGTTAGCATTAAGGCACTTTACCTGAATGCTCGTAGCATTCATAACAAAGCAGATGAACTAATGGCACAGATCATAGTGAATGATTATGATTTGGTAGCCATCAGACAGACTTGGTTACAGGGGGGTCAGGACTGGCAGTTAAACCTCCAATAATTTTCAACTTATCGAAAAGAGAGGGAGGTCGGCAGAGGGGGTGGGGTTTCCTTGTTAGTTAAGAACAAAATTAAATCTATGGCACTGAATGACATAGCGTCAGATGATGTGGGGTCTGTGTGGGTGGAATTGAGGAACCGCAAAGGCAAAAAGACATAATTGGAGTTGTGTACAGACCTCCTAACAGTGGTCAGGACCAGGGACGCAACATGTACCGGGAAATAGAGAAGGCATGTCAGAAAGGCAAGGTAACGGTGATCATGGGAGACTTCAATATGCAGGTGGACTGGGTAAATAATTTTGTCAGTGGATCCAAAAAAAGGGAATTCATGGAATGCTTACAGGATGGCATTTTGGAACAGCTTGTCATGGAGCCCACAAGGGAGCAGGCTATTCTGGACCTAGTGCTTTGCAATGAACCAGACTTTATAAAAGATCTTAGGGAACCTTAAGGAAGCAGCGATCATAATATGGTAGAGTTCAGTCTGGAGTTTGAAACAGAGAAGGCAAAATCGGATGTGATGGTGTTACAGTTCAGTAAAGGCAATTATGAGGGCATGAGAGAGGAACTGACAAAAATAGACTGTAAGTAGAGGCGAGCGGGGAAGACAGTAGAGCAAAAATGACAGGAGTTTGTGGGTATAATTGAGGACGCTCTACAGACGTTCTTCCCCAAGAAAAGAAAGATTATCCGTGGAGGGATTAGAAAGCCATGGCTGACAAAGGAAGTCAGGAAATGTACTAAAGAAAAGGAGATCCTATAAAGTGGCCAAGAGCACTGGGATATCAGAAGATTGGGAAGGCTACAAAAACAAACAGGATAACAAAGAGAGAAATAAGGAAGGAGAGGATCAAATATGAAGGTAGGCTAACCAGTAATATTAGAAATGATAGTAAAAGTTTCTTTCAATACATAAGAAACAAACGACAGGCACAAGTAGACTTTGGGTCACTTCAAACTGATGCTGGAAGCCTAGTGATGGGAGAAAAGGAAATAGCCGGAGAACTTAACAAATACTTTGCGTCAGTTTTCACAGTGGAAGACATGAGTAATATCCCAACAATTAAAGGGGGTCAGGGGGCTGAGTTGAGTATGGTTGCCATTACAAAAGAGAGAGTGCTAGAAAAGCTAAAAAGTCTTAGAATTGATAAATCTTCTGGCCCCAATGGGATACATCCGAGAGTTCTGAGAGTGGTGGCTGAGGAAATAGCGGAAGCATTGGCTGAGATCTTTCAAGAGTTACTGGAGTCAGGGAAAGTCCCGGATGATTGGAAGATCGCTGTTGTCACCCCTTGTTCAAGAAAGGATCAAGACAAAAGATAGAAAATTATAGGCCAATTAGCCTAACCTTTATTGTTGGTAAAAGTCTAGAATATATCATTATGGATGAGGTTTCTAAATTCTTCGAGCAGAGTCTGGTTAGAATAAGTCAACATTGGTTTAGTAAGGGGACGTCATGCCTGACAAACCTGTTGGAATTCTTTGAAGAGGTGACAAGTAGGTTAGATCCGGGAAAACCAGTGGATGTCGTCTATCTAGACTTCCAAAAGGCCTTTGATAAGCCGCCAAACTGGAACCTGCTGAACAAGGTGAGGGCTCATGGGGTTGAGAGGAGATACTGGGATCGATTGAGGATTGGCTGTCTGACAGAAGGCAGACAGTTGGGCTAAAAGGTTCTTTTTTGGAATGGCAGCTGGTGACGAGCGGTGTCCCGCAGGGTTCAGTGTTGGGGCCACAGCCGTTCGCATTATATATTAATGATCTGGATGAAGGGACTGGGGGCATTCTAGCGAAGTTTGCAGATGATGCGAAGTTCGGTGGACAGGCAGGTTTTACTGAGGAGAAGTGGGGAGTCTACAGAATGATCGAGACAGTTTGGGAGAGTGGTTCAGGAAATGGCTGATGGAATTCAACGTGAACAAATGCGAGGTCTTGCACTTTGGCAAAAAGAATAAAAACATAGATTACTTTCTAAACGGTGAGAAAATTCGTAAAGCCAATGTACAAAGGGATCTGGGAGCGCAAGTCGAGGATTCTCTGAAAGTCAACATGCAGGTTGAGTCCGTGATTAAGAAAGCGAATGCAATGTTGTCACTTATCTCAAGAGGTTTGGAATATAAAAGCACCGTTGTGCTACTGAGACTTTATAAAGCTCTGGTTAGGCCTCATTTGGAGTACTGTGTCCAGTTTTGGTCCCCACACCTCAGGAAGGACATAATGGCACTGGAACGTGTCCAGCGGAGATTCACAGTGATGATCCCTGGAATGGTTGGTCTAAATGAGGAATGGCTGAGGATCCTGGGATTGTATTTATTGGAGTTTAGAAGATTAAGGGGAGACTTAATAGAGACGTACAAGATAATGCAGGGTTGGAAAGGGTGGATGCTTGAAAATGTTTCCCTTAGGTGAGGAGACTAGGACCCGTGGACAGAGCCTTAAAATTAGAAGGGGTAAATTCAGAACAGAAATGTGGAGACATTTCTTCAGCCAGAGAGTGGTGGGCCTGGAGTTCATTGCCGCAGAGTGCAGTGGAGGCCAGGACGCTAAATGTCTTCAAGGCAGAGATTGATAGATTCTTGATGTCTCGAGGAATTAAGGGTTACGGGGAAAATGCTAGTAAGTGGAGTTGAAATGCCCATCAGCCATCATTGAATGGCAGATTGGAAAAGATGGGCCGAATGGCCTTACTTCCACTCCAATGTCTTATGGGCTTATGGTCTTATGGCCCATTGTTTCCCCATTGCTCTGTAGTTTATACTGCCTTCCCTCATTCTTGCTGCGAAACTTGATCACTGCTCACGCCCGCTATTTCCTGTCCTGCCAAACGGTTTGTCTCAAGTTCTTGGAATGAAAAACAGGAATGGCCTATTTCAAGCACTTTTCTAGTTTACAAGGACAGTGTTATCACCACTGAGCAAGCACATTGCCAGCTCAGAGAGAAGGTCTCATTCTTTAGAAACTGAAATGCAAAGATGATTGGATGGCCTCAGTATTGTAAACCAACCAACAAGACCGGAATCGGGCCGAGGGGATCACGCACAGAAGGATTGGAGAATAGAATGGCGAATCTCATGGTGTCCAGGGTGATGTTAACAGAAATCTTCCCTGGTAGTATAGTGATGAGGATTCACTGATTTCACTGTCATGTCTTGTTAAAGGTTAACGTTTACAGTAATCAATATGAAATACTGCCTGATATTTCGAAGCAGAATGATGTTGTGCAGCAGACAGAATAGTTTCCCTGCATGACCTAATAAGAGAGCTCAGAAGAGCCAGAAGGAGACATTAGAAGTTGTTGGCGGATCGGATCAGGGTTAACCCCAAGACTTTCCATAGGTATGTCAGGAATAAAAGAATGACGAGATTTAAATTAGGGCCAATCAAGAATAATAGTAGGAAGTTATGTGTGGAGTCAGCGGAGACATGGGAAACACTAAATAAATATTTTTTGACTGTGCACTATTGAAAATGCAATTGTTGGCGACGAAGATACAGAGATACTTGCATCTATACTCGAAGAGATTGAGGTACACAAGGAAGAGGTATTAGAAATACTGCAGAGTGTGAAAATAGACAAGTCCTCTGGGCCGGATGGGATCTATCCTAGGATCCTCTGAGAAGCAAATGAATAGATCGCCGAGCCTGTGCCATTGATCTAGAAATCATCATTGTCTACAGGAATAGTGCCTGAGGACTGGAGGATAGCAAATGTGGTTCCCTTGTTCAAGAAGGGTAGTAGAGATAACCCTGGTAATTACTGACCAGTGAGTCTCACTTCAGTTGTTGGTAAAGTGTTGGAAAAAGTTCGAAGAGATAGGATTTATCATCATCTAGAAAAGAATAATCTGATCAGGGACAGTCAGCACGGTTTTGTAAAGGGTAGGTCGTGCCTCACGAATCTTATGAGGTTTTTGACAAAGTGACCAAACAGGTGGATGAGAGTAATCCGGTTGATGTGCTGTATATGGATTTCAGCAAGGTGTTCGATAAGGTTCCCCCAGTAGGCTATTATACAAAATGCAGAGGAATGGGATTGTGGGAGACAGAGCAGTTTGAATCAGTAATTGGCTCGCTGAAAGAAAACAGGGTGTTGTAGTTGATGCAATATGTTCATCTTGGTGTCCAGTTACTAGCAGCATTCCGCAAGGGTCGATGTTGGGTGCACTGCTATTCGTCATTTTTACAAATAACCTGGATGAGGGCTTAGAAGGGTGGGTTAGTAAATTTGCGGACAACACTACGGTCGGTGGAGTTGTGGATAGTGACGAAGGATGTAGTCGGTTGCAGAGAGACATCGATAAGCTGCAGTTCTGGGCTGAGAGGTGGCAAATGGAGTTTAATGTGGACAAGTGTGAGTTGATTCATTTTGGCCGGAGTAATCGGAATGCAGATTTCTGGGCTGATGGTAAGATTCTTGGGAGTGCAGATGAGCAGAAAGATCTCGGCATCCATATACACAGATCCCTGAAAGTTGCCACCCAGATTGACAGGGTTGTTAAGAAGGAAAACAGTGTTTTGGCCTTTATTAATAGAGGGATTGAGTTCTGGAATCAGAAGGTTATGCTGCAGCTGTACGGCCACATTTGGAGTATTGTGAACAGTTCTGGTCACCGCATTATAAGAAGGATGTTGACGCTTTGGAAAGGGTGCAGAGGGGATTTTCTAGCATGTTGCCTGGTATGGAAGGAAAGAATTACGAGGAAAGACTGAGGGCCTTGAGGCTGTACTCGTTGGAGAGAAGACTGAGAGGTGACTTAATAGAGACATACAAGTTAATCAGAGGTTTAGATAGGGTGGACAGGGAGAGTCTTTTTCCAAGTATGGGGACGGCAAACACGAGGGTCACAACTTTAAAGTGAGGGGAGATAGGTATAAGACAGATGTCAGAGGTAGCTTCTTTGCTCAGAGAGTAGTTAGGGCATGGAATGCTTTGCCTGTCACGGTGGTAGATTCACCAAGTTTAAGTGCATTTAAGTCGTCATTGGAGAGGCATATGGACGTACATGGAATAGTGTCGATCGGATGGGCTTCAGATTAGTATGACAGGGCGGCGCAACATTGAGGGCCGAAGGGCCTGTACTGCGCTGTAATGTCCTATGTTCTATATGCTACACTTCCACATCAGCAATCTCATCTGCAATTGCCTGACGATCAATCTGTTTAAAACAAGAACGGAGGGGGCGTCAGGAAAACGGAAGGGGAATAGTGGTTTGTGAGAGTTAACTACATGCCTCGTGGAGCCAGGTTCAATGTAGATAATGAATATCGGTTTTACTGTTTATCTTGGTATACTGATCACTGCAGACCAGTTACCCAATATCGTCTGCCCTTTGTGTATTGTTCTTTTTACATTTCACATCGGTTCAGTGCTCTGCGGGACCACGCTTTTTTAAATTTGGCACATTTTACTGAGGTCGGTTTTGCAGCTTCATATTGAGGCCAACAGGTTTAGGAACAGATAGACACCATTCAGACCATCAAGTCTACTCCGCTATTGAATGATTTCATATCTGATCTGATAACCTTGAACTGCACTTTCTTGCCTTTCTCCATAACGCTTGATATCTTTGCAGTTTGAAGATCTGCGGATCTCAGCCTCATTACACCTAATGACACTTCCTCAAAAGCCTTCTGCTACAAGAAAGTCCACTGATCCAGAACTGTCTGAGAGAATAAATGCTTCTTCGTCTCTATTTTAATTGTGAGATCGGCATTCTAATACGAAGTTAAAAATCGCACAACACCATGTCAGAGTCCAACAGGTTTAATAGAAGCAATAGCGTTTGTAGAGCTGCTCCTTCATCAGGTGGCTGTGGAGTACACAGTGGTAAGATACAGAATATATAGCGAAAGGTTACAGTGTAATGTCACTGAAATTATACATTGGAAAAATACCTTGATTGCTTGTTAAGTCTTCCATCTGTTAGAATGACTATGTTAAGTTCATTTCTTTCTTATGTAAATCGGAAAACTTTATTTTAACAGTTACGTTCTCAGGTGGACTTTACCAATTAGTGTCATCACAGATAATATGTTGAAGGTGTTCGTCCCTGTATGCTGCGTACATGCCATAATATTTAGACTGACGCTAATCTAAAAAAAAACAACATCGCAGGCAAGAATGCCCTTAAGACATGGTACATTGGCAAAGCTGAGCACAGGCGATAACAACGGAATGGGCGCTGCACATCAATCAACAGACAGGTGTGCCCCTTCCCAGTTGGAGAGCACTACAGTGATCCAGGACCTTTGATCTCGGATCTTCGGGTGACAATCCTCCAAGGCGTTCTTCGGAACAGGCAGGAGCTAAAAGTGCCCCCACAGAGACTGATAGCTAAATTCGGTACCCGTGGTCATTGGGTTCATGTCACAGTACAGGTGATCCCATTGCCCTATCTACAAACAGAGACCCTCCTCCACACACACACACACACACACACACACACACACACACACACACACACATATTTACGTCTGTGGGGTGAATTTGTACTTGCAAAGTTACATTGTACTTTGCTGAAAAACTGCGTGAATCCATGTAAGACTCTGGTAACTCATTTTTATAAATTAGAATCATTCTAAACATTATGGAACAGACAGCAGCACAGGGGGGGCAGACACCAGTTGTTAAACTTCACCTGAGAATGAAACTTTAAAATAAAAAAGTTTTGCACTTTACATATGAAGGAAGTGAAGCTAACATGGACAATTCTAACAGATCGGCGACTTAGCAAACAATCACGGTATTTTTCAATGTACAATTTCAGTTACATCACACTGGTAAACAGATGCTATAAATTCTGTGACTTACAACTGTGGACTCCACAATCACCTGATGAATGAGCAGTGGTCCGAAAGCTAGTACTTCCAATTAAACCTGTTGAAATATAACCCTGGGGTTGTATGATATTCAAATTTGCATACCCCAGTCCAAAACCGGCATCTCCAAGTCATTCGATACGAGGTGCTCTGGCAACAGAACCAAACTTTCTGCATCCAACTTATTAAATCCTTGAAAATACCTATATGTTTCAATAAGGATCATTTTGTAGTACTGAGTCTGAGCAGGCAAAGGCAACTGATTTCAACGTTTCTTCCCATTTGATTTCATCTCCGATATGAAATTCTCACTGACTCTGACAGAACTGTTACCTTTGCTGTTTTGTAATGTCAGGAACTCATGTTCAATTTAAGATTTCCATAATGAACAACAATTTTTTTTCCCTGACTGGAAATCAACATTGGGAAATAGCAGTGAGACAGCTGCATTTCAGCACGTTCGCACCAAGGACGACATGTGCAATGCTTGGAACTTTTCTTGATGACTTTGTTTTTGCCTATTTTGTTCAGGTGAAAAATGACAGTTTTTGAGTTTTTCAAAACATGGCCAATGGTACTTCAGCCTATTGCATCATGATCAGTTATCAAACATCTGGCTTGGAAACACAGTTTCCAGACGTGAATCGTTGCCTGGTGTGTTCTAACATTGCAAGTCTTAGTTAAATTGTTATTCAATTTCTTAAGGGCTTGAGCCGAACAAAAAACATCTCTGTGAACTAACAGTTCTGAGGAGCAATTTGTCAGTTTTCCTCATGATGCTGCGGAAAATGTTTCTGCGCTGACATCTAAATTGATTTACCCTGTTTCTTCCTCAGCTTCCTGGTAATGTTAAAGTTCGATGAAGAAAACCTGGAATGAACGCCTGATCTCAGGAATAGTGGACATGTCTTTATTTTCCGGCAATCCCATTCATGAATGTCGCTGATACAGGAGATGCTACCGTCTTTACCCAATCCTGCCTACTTGTGTCTCCAGGACCTGAACAAAATAGCTGACCCTTCATCCGAGAATGACGACCGTGTGGGAAAGCAGGCCATTCGGCCATTCCAGTCGACACCATCCCTCTGAAGCACATCCTATCAGACACACACTCCATACCTATTCCGTTCCCCTTCATTTCCCATGGCTGATCCCAGTAACCTGCACACCTTCAGACTGTGGGAGGAAACTCACACAAGCAAAGAGAGAATGTGCAAACTGCACACAGACACACGAGACTGGGATCGAATCCATGTCTTCTGTGCAGCGAGGCAGCAGCGAATCAGGAGGAACAACAAATGCTGTCCTGACCAGCGACATCCACACCCTGTGGGTTTATCAGGAAGAATAAAAACATATTCACAACATGGACAACGGGACTTGCGTCTGCATGGACATGATTTGAACCAATCGTTCATCCTGGGTATATACAAGGCACCGATATCACAGAGAAACCAGGGCAATACGGGATTCAATTACCTGCTGAAGTGGAAAATCATCTACCCAGTCAAACTGGGGACAGACTATTCAACAATCCCGCGTGTGGGAAGGGCTCAATGAGCAGAAGAACCTCCAGAGTAACCAGCAAGATGACATATCCCAGAAGGAGTTCAATTAAACTGTCAATGCTGCTGTTAATTCGAACCAGCTGCCAGTTTCATAGCGTCAAAGTCATAGACTCACGCAGCATGATAAAAGGCCTTTTTCTACCACCTCATACTGAACATAATGCCAAAGTAAACGAGTCGCATCTGACGGCTCTTGTAACTGCTGAGGGTTAATAATGCCCTTGTGATATTATTGCTGCATTGTTAATATGAATGTCCAGATATAACTCTGAACACGGGTTCAAACCCTGGCATGGCAGATGCTGGAATTTTATTTAAATAAATACCTAGAGTCGAATGATGATGCTGAATCAGTAGATCAGATTCATTAATGCCTGATAGGGAAGGAAACTGCCATACCTATCTGGTCTGGTTGGTATGTGACTCCAGATCCATAATATCGTGGTTGATTCTGAACTTCGCTCTGGGCAATAAATTATGTACTAGGCATGAATGAATAGATTTTGTTAATTCCACTGATACTTCCCAATTCATTTATCGATCCAAATATCCTGTAAATATTGTAAATGTACTTTCATTCATCACTGCCTCAGGAAGTGAATTGCACACATAAACCATCCTCTGTTTAAAAAAAGCCTCTCATGTCTTATTTTAAATCCTTCTTTTCACTTTAAACATTTGGCCTCTCGTCTTAAAGTCCTCCTCCTTGGAGAAAAGACAGTTACAGTTAACTCGAGCCGAACTCTCAATAATTTATAAATTTCTATCAGTTCGCCTTTCAAACTCCAATGCTCGAGTGAAAATATTCTCAGCTGATCCAGCTTTTCGTTATAACACAAACCTTCCCCACTAGCCATAGGCTGGTATACCTGTTCGAAACCTACTCCAGCTGAATAATTTCCTTGCTATTACTGGGCGACAAGAACTGGGCACAGTATTCCAGAAGACGCATCACCCAATGTCCTATTCAACTTCAACATAACGGATCAACTCCTACGCTCAAAGGACTGAACAATGAAGGCAAGATGACATTTTTTTAACCATTCTGTCTATATATGAAGCAAACTAAAATGAATTATGTACTTGAATTCCTGGCTTCCGTGTTCCACAACACGATGCAACGCCCAATCACTAATTGTATAAGCCGTACTAATATTTGATGTAGCAAAATGCTATGCCTTCCATTTATCCAGATTGAACTTCATGTGACATTTTTCAGCCCAAAGACGCAATGGATTAAGATCCTTCTGGAATCTTAGATCATCTTCTTTGCAGTCTCCAATTCTGCTGTCCTCTGCAAGCTTATGAACCATGGCTTCTATGAGTTCTATTGTTTACTCATATAGGTCAACGATTTTTAATTATTTGTCGTGGCCATCATTTAGCAGTTTGCAAATCAGGTAACAATTATTCATGTCGTTAACCATGAGGACGAAAGCTATAGATTGCAGGGAGATTGGAAACAATTGGCAAGAAAATGTGCTGAAAGGAATTCAATCCAGTGAAGTGGGTGATAATGAATTTGAGGACGCACAATGAGAAAAGTGTGAATATCGAGTGGTTTAAGGTAATAAAAGAGATATTGGAGTAGACATTCACGAATGTTTGAATGTGATTGGACGAGGGATCAAGTGGTCTCGACGGGTTGGAGATACTTTCTGGTCTTGAACGCAGGTGAGAATGTAACAGCAGGGAAATGATGCTGGAAATTCAGCAACTGCCTACTCAAGTTCAATGGACAGGGTAATCAGTTGGACGGAAGTGCGTACTGCAGGTGCTGGAAATCAGAATCAAGATTAGAGTGGTACTGAAGAAGCACAGCAGGTCAGGCAGCATCCGAGTTGCAGGAATAAAATAACGTTTCGCGCAAACGCCCTTCATCAGGAATAAAGCTGTGAGCCTCGAGGGTGGAGAGATAAACGGGAGTACTGTGTCTGGGAAGAATTTAGCTGAGAGTGCAAGAGGTGGATAGAGATGGGGTTAAAGGTGATAGGTCGGAGAAGAGGGTGGAGCGGATAGGTGAAAGTGAGATAGACAGGTGGGGCAGGTCAGTAAGATGGTGCCAAGTTAGAAAGTTGGAACTCGGATAAGGTGTCCGTGGGGAGATGAGGAAACTGGTGAAGACCACGTTGATGCCCTAGGGTTGAGGGTCCCAAGGTCGAAGATCTGGCGTCTGGTGGTGAGGGAATGGTGGTGGAGAAAACCCAGGAACTGCATGTCCTTGGGAGAGTCGGAAGGGGAGGGTGTGGTAATTGATGTTTTTGGTCATGTGGGTTTGGAGTTGAATGTTGCGGGTGCCCTGGAAATGTTCTCTGAAGCGCTCTCCAAGAATGTGTCTGTTGGCCCCAATGTAGAGGAGACCACATCGCGAGCAACAGATGCAATAAATGACATGTGTGGAAATGCACATACACATTTGATGGATGTGGAAGGCTCATTGGAGCCTTGGAAGGATGTGAGAGGGAAGATGTGGGTGCAGGTTTTGCAATTCCTGTCGTGGCAGGGGAAGGTGCCGCGAGGGGAGTTGGGTCATTGGAGGGCGTGGAATTGACGAGGTAGTCGTGGTGGAAACAGTCTTTGTGAAAAGTGGATAGGGGTGGGGAGGGAAAGATAAATTTCCCTGTCGCTGAGGAATTGCAAAACCTGCACCCACATCTACCTCCTCACCTCTGTCCAAGGCTCTAATGGAGGCTTTCACATCCATCAAAGTTTCTCCTGCACTTCCACACATGTAATTTCTTGTATACGTTCCTCCCGATGCGGTCTCCTCTAAGTTGGAGAGAGGAGATGTGTTCTCACACAACACTTCAGAGGATATCTCCAGGATACCAACAAGAATCGATCCCAGTGCACCATGGCCAAACATTTCATCTCCCCCTCCCACTCTCCCGAGGACATGCAGGTCCTGGGCCTCCTGTATCGCCACTGCCTCACGACCCGATGCCTGGAGGAAGAAATCCTCATCATCCGCCTCGGGACTCTTCAACCCCATGGCATCAATTTGGACTTCACCCGTTGCCTCATTTCCCCTCCCCCTACCTTACACCAGTTCCCACCTTCCTGCTCAACACCGTCCGCCTGACTTGTCCCATCTGTGCATCTTCATTCCCACCTATCCACTCCACCTACTTCTCTGACATTTCATGTTCACCCCCCGCCTGCATCCACTTACAGCAGTCTCAGCAACCTTCTCCCCAGCCCCACACCCTTCCCATTTATCTCTCCATCTAATGTGCTCCCAGTCTCATTCATGATGAATGGCTTTTGTCTGAAACGTCCATTTTTCCTGCTCCTCAGATGCTGCCGAACCTGCTATGCTTCTCCAACACCACTCTAATCTGGAGGGGAGTCAGTTGATTGAGAGGGTTTTCGGGTATTTTCTATTGTTGACCACAGGCTGTGGATGATAGCAGAACGTTAGCAACCACCAGTTTAGGAAACAGCTAAAGGACTGAGCACAAGTCTGATCACGGCATAAATCAACATTTGTCTTATAATTGTAAGATAAAAGATGGAAGGCTGAAGTATGCAACTTTGCCCATCAAGACCGTTTCACCAATGAGCTTCTCACTGATTCCTTTCCAAGTCATGGTGCTATGGGCCTTGAAGGGTAACTTGAAAATGGTGGCGTTTCGTTGCATCTTCCAACCTTGTCCTTATAGTCAGTACAGCTGTTGAGCTTTGAAGGTTGTCAAAACTGCCCGAATGACTTACTCCAGTGCATCTTATAGTTGGTGCACTCTGCTGCAATTGCGCCTTAGCGGTGAAGGGAATGAATATTGCAAGTGGTGAAGAGGGTACACACAAGTGACTGCATTGTCGTGGACGGTGTCCAGTTCCTTAAGTGTTATTGAAGTTACACCCATCTAGGCAAAGGGAGAGAGTTATATTCCACGTCTCATTTGTGCCTTGCAAACGATGGAGGATTCAGGAACAATGAGTTGAGTTTATAATCAAAAAATGTCTCAAGAACATGTTGTTTTTGTCAAAGTGTTTATGTAGCCAGTTTCTATAAGTTTTTTCCCCCAGAAATAATAGCTCTCTGGACTATTACACGGGGTAATTTGTTTACAGTAAAGTTATTGAATGTCAATGAGGTATGCTTTGTTTCTCATTTGTGAGAGTGATCATTACTCTATTTCGTCCTTATATGGACCAATCTGATTCCAGTCGCTGCCTGATTTCAAGATCCAATTCCCGTCTGGGCTTGAAATTTCAACCGTTTCTTCGCATAAATGTCTTCACCTGCCTTAATAATATGTAAGGACGTTGCAGGGGACAGCAGAGATTAATGAACATGTTGTCAACACTGGATAAAATGGAGCTTCGTGGAATGATTGGTGAGGCTGGGATTATTCTCCTTGAAATAAATGAAAGGGAGGGGAGCTCTATAATCACATAATAACCTTTATAAATGTTCAATATTCATGGGATCGTGACAGGGTAGATACGGGCAGGTGGTTCACACTCTGGTATGAGGAGAGCACCAGAGGACATGAACTCATAATTAGATATTGCCTATTTAAGTCAGAAATGAGGAGTAATTTCTTTGCTCAGGGGCCAGTGGATCGGTGGAACTCCTTGCCGAAATTGTTGTTGAGGCTGAGTTGTTGTGTATTTTCAAACTGTGCCAGACAGACATTTAACCAGAAAGGCGATGAAGCTTTGTCGAGGCAATGCTGGAGAATGGAGTTGTGGATTATCAGATCAGCCATGAGTTCGTTGAATTGTGGAGCAGACTCGATGGGCTGAATGGCCGACTTCCAATCCTACATCATTTGATCTAACGCCTTGTTTTATTGATACTTTTAGAATTCTGACGGAATGGGATGAAGTGATAGAAAAGATTTCTCAAACTGATCAGACAGATCAGGAACTAAGCTCATAAGTTCATGAACAGGAAATGTGCTGTGGCCTGGATACAACAAATGGCACTGGGCACACTGCAGATGGGTATGTGCAGATGTTGTGATTGCTAAAGAAAATTGGTGGATCTAATATTGTTGCCAACTTGGTGATCATGCTGGATGATGGATTGCGGTATGATTCACACGGCAAAAGTTTGTGAAAGAATGAAAGATTTGTTTCATTGGAAAGGTCTTCTGTGGTTCCAATTCAATTGACTGTTTAAAATACTGATCAGAACCTTTTGAGGAGTATTACATTAAAATTTACAAGCCCACTGGATAAACTATTGCACCCAATCTCTCCTTATTTGTTCCCCTTTCATTCGATGTAAATTCATAGAAAGTCAAGATGGAATGAAAGGAGAAAAGAAACGTTTGCACTCCTTTTTCATTATCCCAATGTAACTTACAACAGAAACAAATTGCTTTACTTCGACTTTGATGAGGTGTCGATTTATCACAAATCTCCGGTGCAATGAAGGGCAAGAGCAAGATTCTCCATCCAATGTATCCTAAAGATGCCACATATTTACTCTCTCCAAACCTCAAATACTCTGGAAAACTTCCATTCGGTTTCCTTGATTTAGTTTCAAATTTTCCAAAACACAAATAAATAAAACTCCATCCCCACTAAACGCCATCAGCATCGTCTCTAATGTCTTAGCGGCCCAGTAAACGCTGGCAGTGTCCTCTCTGATAGAATCACAGATTCCCTGCAATGCAGAAAGTGCAGTTCAGTCAATCAGGTCTGTAGGGAGACTCTGAACAGCATCTCAACCAGACCTAGCTCCCGTCTCTATCCCCGCAGGCCTCTGGCTTGTGATTTTAAATAAACCTGCTGGAATAAAACCTGGCATCGTGTGACTGCTGACCTTATCACTGCGTTACCCATGGCTAATTCACTAAACTTACTGAATTCACTCTCTGGACACATCAGCGCAGTTTAACATGGCCAATCCACCTCACTTACAGACTTAGGAGCAGTGCGAACCACTGAGCAAATGTACCATCACAATGAACACTATCTGCATCATGTGTAATGGCTTTACACATTGGCAACTCCGCCTAGTGAAAGCAAGCTGCGCCCACCAACCCGAATTCAATGCATCCAAACGCTGTACAACCTCAGTAGTTCTGCTGGAAATGTTTCTGTACTCAGATCTGAATGGGTTTACTCTGTTTCCTTCCTCACATTCCTGCTTTAAGTAAACACATCAATCAGGAACAACTCGATATAATGGTTTTCATTGCAACACAAACACAATGCGCAGTTTGCAGAAGTTACGCGTTTGCACTTTCACTGACACTCTCTCTACCCAGGAGCTGCAGTCCTTCCCCAGCTGATTCAGACAGCACTGTCCTTCCTGTGACATGTCCAATCGAGAATGGAAGGCCAAGCATGAATAACCTTCACTGGGGAACAGAGCGACAGGATTAAAACCTTTACGATGCCCCCAGCGGAGAATTGAGCCCTGTGACAGGAGGGGACACTAACCACGATACTGTGGAGGACAACAACATCGAAGGAGGCCCTTCAGCCTGTTGTGGCCGCACTTGTCAAACACAACTGCTTAACGACCTGAATCAAGTTTTCCATTGTTTAGCCCTTTAATCTTACATGTTTTGGCATCAAAATTTAACATCTCAATTTTTTTTAAGGTTAGAATGATTTCCGCCTCTCTGACCCATTCCGCAAATCTACTCAAACCTTTCTGCCGTTTCCCGAAATCCCTTGGCCCCAGTGTTCGATCTCTCCATCAATAACAAAAGCTTCTTTCAGTCTATCCTATCCATATCCCTCAATATTTTGTACATCTCAGTCATGTCTTCTCCAATCTCCTCTGCTCGGCGACAAACAACCCCAGTCTGTCCAATCTCTCCTCACAACTGAAACTCTTCAGCCCAGACAATATCCCAGTGAATCTCTCCTGCAACGTTCCCAGTGCGATCACATCCATGCAGTACTCTGAATTGCAGAACTACACACAGTAATCTAGCTAGGGCCGAATGAACTTTTGTTTCTATTCTGTTACAGTTTGAGGGCGTCGCTGGCTCGGCAGAATTGATTGCTATCCCAAATTGCACAGCGTGTAATTGAGACTCAACCATATTGTAGTGAGTCTGGAGTTACATGGAGGCCCGAGCAGGTAAGAATGGCAGTTTCATTCCTTAGATAACGTCAGATGGTTTTGTTTTTTTTTCAACAATTGAACATGGATATATAGGAGTTATTAGATTCGTAATTTCAGATATTTATTGAATCCCATTTCTACCACCTAGCATGGTCGGAGTCCAACCCAGGTCCCTGGTGTCTGAATTCAGAGTTCAGTGTTCAGTGGTAATAGCGGTTGGCCATTGCAGAAAAGCAGTGAAACTGATCTTATCTAATTAAGTCGCTTTTCCCCGATACTGTTCTGTGCCATTTTCCTGTGCTTGAACCCCATAATAATATCTGGTCCATATCAGTAAAAGCTGCTGCATGAGTATTGATCTCACAACAGTGGTAACCAAATGAATCAAATGGTCCCGATGGTGGGGTTGGGGCACGTTCACCCAGTAACAGTGACCCCAGCCACACAGACTGATCGGTATCAATGTTCGAGTCTGTATTAGATTCTGCAATGCCTTCGTGAAATAGGAAATGACTCCACAAACACATGATGAAAGAGCAGCGCTCCGAAAGCTAGTGCTTCAATTAAACCTGTAAGACCATAACCTGGTGTTGGGTCATTTTTAACTTTGTACTCCATTGTCCAACACCGGCATCTCCAAATTAACTAAATGGGGGTATGGGATGGAAAGTTAGGTTATTGATCGTAGGAGGGAAGAAATCTCTGAGAACGGGTGGATTGGAATTCTGACATACGAAACACAGAGATGTGAGTGAGCAGAGCTTGAAGGAAATAAAATCACCTTGGAGAAAATCAAAACGTTAAAACAACTGATTCCTTTGTGTTTCACAAATACTGGGGCAGATAGAGCAATTATTGCCGTGACTCGGATTTGACCCGAGGTTCCAGTGGCCACAGCGCAGAAAACTAATCACTATACAATCACGGAAACCCACAGACAAACACACTAAACGCACGCAATAAGTACAGTATCATAAGAAATGTTAGGCAGAGCACTAAATGCACAATATCAGTGCTTAGCGAACAGTGGCAGATATGTGGGAATTCAGAATGGGCTGACATTCTAATATCGGTTCCCCCACTGGCTGTGGTGATTCCAATATTAAAGTGTTGAAGGCTGAGATAAATAGATTTCTCCAAAACATCAAATACTCCGTGGACAGTGCAGCTTTTGTAACCTGCACATCCACCAATATCATTTATTGTATCCCTTGCTCCCGGCGCAGTCTCCTGTATATTGGTGAGACTGGGCGCCTCCCAGCATAGCGCTTACGGGAATATCTCTGGGAGACCCGCACCAATCAACCACACCGCCCTGTGGCCCAACATTTCAACTCTCCCTCGCACTCTGTCGAAGACATGGAGATCCTGAGCCTCCTTCACCGCCGCTCCCTCACCACCAGATGCCTGGAGGAAGAACGCCTCATCTTCCGCCGCGGAACACTTCAACCCCAGGGCATCAATGTGGACTTCAAAAGTTTCCTCATTTCCCCTTTCCCCACCTCACCCCAGTTCCAAACTTCCAGCTCAGCCCTGTCTCCATGACTTGTCCTGACTTGTCCTACCTGCCTATCTTCTATTTCACCTATCCATTCCACCCTCCACCCCGACTTATCACCTTCATCCCCTCCCCCACTTAACTATAGTACTCTACGCTACTTTCTCCCCACCCCCACCCTCCTCTCACTTATCTCTCCACTCTTCAGGCTCTCTGCCTGTATTCTTGATGAAGAGCTTTTGCCCGAAGCGTCGATTTTACTTCTTCTCGGATGCTGCCTGAACTGCTGTGCTCTTCCAGCACCACTAATCCAGAATCTGGTTTCCGGCTTCTGCAGCCATTGTTTTTACCAAGCTTTTGTTGAAATGTATACTTCAATCGCAATGCAGTTTAACATCGGTTACTTCCCGAGTTTCCCCACACAAGGTGGTAACCACTGCTGCCACATAGTCCTAGTTGCCCACCACAGAATCAGAGGAACTGAGTGGCCCAGTCGCGAATAACCAACTTGAAATCAAGATGGGAATGAGGTTGCAGAGATACTGGATGGCTCAAGTGACGCAACCGGAGAATGCACGATGGTTTAGAGGTGCAAGCAATTCCGAGGTTGGGAGTGCTCCTGGTCAAAGGCGGGGCAGATGGGGAAATTTGTTCCCCTTTATAATAACAGCAATCGACAGTGCATCTTGCTGAGACAGCTGAGTGCTACAACTGGAGTGTGGGCATCTGGTTGAAGTTTAATTTTGCTTCACTATCACCCACTTCCCTGGAATGAAATGCTTTCACCATTTTTATTTCAAATTGTTTGATATCTCCCTGCAGTCTGCGGCTTTCTTCCTCATGGTTAATTGCATGACGAACTGTTGTATGATCTGAACACTGCTAAATCACGACCACTACAAGTAAATATGAATCATTGATCTATATGAGAAAACAGTGGAACTCACTGTAGGCATGCTTCGTAGGTTTGCAGGTGACACCAGAATTGTAGGCAGTGGGGAAGATTATCTCAGTTTCAAAAGGTTCTTAATCAAATGAGTCGTTGGACTGAAAAATGTAAAATGGAGTTCAATCTGGATAAATGGAAGGTATTGCATTTTGGTACAACAAAAAGAGTAGGGCTTTGCGTATGTTGGAGAACACGGAAGCTCGGTGTGCAGGTACAAATTTCCTTGTAATTTGCATTACCAACAGCCAAGATGGTTCAAGGGCATTTAACATAATTCATTTCATTGCTCAGTCCTTTTTGTGTAGTAGTTGGGACGTTATGTTGAAGTTTTGCAGGACATTGATGAGGCCTCTTCTGGAATATTATGTGCAGTTCTGGCCGCCCAGTTGTAGGAATGATATTATTCAGCTGGAGTAAGTTCACAAAAGGTATACACGCATGTTGCTGTGTGTGGAAGTTTTGAGTTATAAGGAAAGGCTGGATAGGCTGAGACTATTTTCAGATTCGAGATCGGGGTGCTGGAAAATCACATCGGGTAAGACAGAATCCCAGGAGCAGGAGAATTTTTTTTTCACGCAAGTGTGCTTCACCAGGCTCTTCCCCAAAACATCGATTCTCCTGCTCCTCAAATGCTGCCTGATCTGCTGTGCTTTCCCAGCACAACACTCTCGACTCTGATCTCTCATCTGCAGTTCTCACTTTCTCCTAGTTGAGACTGTTTTCACTCTAGGTTAGGGGTTTGAACGGCGACCTGACAGAAGTTTATGAATTATTGAGAGACAAGTTTAGAGTTAACGATAGCGGCCTTTTCCCAGGAGGGGAATTTCAAGACGAGAGGGCATATGTTTAAGATGAAAAGAGAGAGATTTTAAAAAAAAGACATGTGAGGCATTTTTTTAGGGACGGTGTTTTACGTGTGTAATTAACTTGCTGAGGAAGTGATGGATGAGGGAATGTTTGCAACATTTAATGGACAATTGATTCCAAACATGAAAGGGAAAGTGGGATTTTTAAAATAATGTATTCATGCCTAGTACGTCAGTTATTTCCCAGAGGGCACTTAAGAGTCAACCACGGTATTATCCATCTGGAGTCTCCTGTGGGACAGAGCAGATGACTATGGCAGGTTCCTTCCCGAACTGGCATGAGTGAATCAGATGGGATTTTCCACACAACTGATTCACGTCATCAAAAGACTCTTCAATTCCAGGTGCTTATTGAATTCAAACTCCACTATCTGTCATGCCAGGACCTGAACTCTTTGTCCCCAAAATATTACCTGGATTTTGGATAAACAACACAGTAATACAATTACAAGTGCATTATCACCACTCAGCGGGTACAGGAGGAAGCAGACGGGAATGGGTCAGTTTGGCAGTATGTTCAGCATGGATCGGTTGGACTGACAGGCCTGTTTTCATGTTGTATGACTCTGACTGACGGTATGGAGCAGGCAGCTGGTTGGGATTAACAGCTGCATTGACATCATGACCGAACACCTGATGGGATATGTAATCCTGCTGGAGTTTCCAGAGGTTGTTTTGCTCAGTGATCCCTTCCCACACATGGGACTGGTGAACGGTCGCTCCCCAGTGCTACTGATTAAATGAGATTCCATTTCTGTGATTAATTGAATCCCTCCAGCAGTTCCCACATTGCTCTGCTTTCTCTGTGGTATCGATGTCCTTTTTTCTACACAGGGTGAACGATCCTTTCAAATTGTGTCCACACAGATACAAATCCTGTTTTCCATGAATGTGTTTTCATTCTTTCTCATTCACCCACAGTTTGTGAGTATCACTGGTCAGGACAACATTTAATATTCGTCCCTCGTTCGTTGCTGTCTGGCTTCACCACAAACCCGGGTATGATCTCAGCCTTGGGTGGGCAGTCTACACATTCTGTGTGTGTTTGCGTTTTTATTTCTCCCTCAGACCAAAGACGTGCCAGTTACATGGATCAACAATGGGAAATGCAGGCTTATGGGACAGGCTATACTGTGAGGTCTGGTGGGATGCGCTTCGGATATACCGTGTGGACTGGAAGGGCCGATTAGACTGCTTCCCCACGCGGTGGAGATTCTTGAATTAAGGGTCAGCTCATGTTTTTCTGGTCCTGGAATCACTCGTAGGCAGTTCTGGGTGAAGATAGTTGAATCCCCTGCATAAGGGACATGAATGAATGGGATTGCAGGAAATTAAAGTCATGATCTCTGTTTCTGAGGTCAGGCTTGTATTTCAGGCTTTATTCGTGGAACGTAAACATCACCGTTTCCGTGTCCCAACCCCAAAAGATGACTAGTTTAAAATATCAGCCCAACACCACCTTCTACAGGTTGAAGTCTTGACTGTGTGGAAGAAACTGATACTGAGATGATGCGAGCAAATGCAGCTGCCACCGCCAGTGTCGGAAACACAGATCCAAACAGCAAAATCATCCTTTAAACCCACCACTGCAAAGTTAAGGACTCAACACGCTTCACTTGTGCTACTCAGCTGTCTTAGAAAGATGCACCACAAATCGTGATGATTGTATAAACGAGGACAACCATTCCCTTGAACAGCAGCACACTCAACCGAGGAATTTCTTGCGCCTCTATACCATCACTGAAGGACAGGACGCTCACTTATTGCATCACTGGACCCAGAGAGTAACTCTGCGCACACATTCCCATCCCCATTTCCGGTTGGATCTGGGCAGCTGTGCCATTGTTAAGGTAAAATGCTCCTGAAGCATACATTTCAACAATATCCTGTACTGTCCCCCGAGTCTTTGATGTTTGTGTTCCGTGTTAAATGCTTTCTGTTTTGCGATTCGCTCAATACATTACGAATTAACAGGGTTTCTGAGGTAACTTCCAGCTGCAAAAATCCTCAACTGAGAATCTGGGAAACTTTCACGGAGTATGGTGAGTCGGAGCAAAAGTAAGGAAGTCGTTCGTTTCTGCAGTGTTTCACATTGCTACCTTTCCCGTGAGCAGTCGAACAGACAAAATGATTTTGCCACAGACTGCGACGGTAAGCTCCGCAAAAACGTAATTCTTTAAAGCAACACAACGTTATTGGGGTACACCGCGTGGAAACAGATACTTCGGTGTATCTCGTCCATGCTCACCACATCGCCAAAATTAAACAAGTCCCATTAAACAACGAGCGAACGGAAACAGAAAGGTGAAAGCTGGAATGGCTTCAACTTTCAGTGCTGGATGCCACTGAGCTGCAGCAGGGGCGACCGAGGCTTGTTTCTGTAGTGTAGTGGTCATCACGTTCGCCTTACCCGCGAAAGGTCCCCAGGTCGAAACTGGGCTGAAACTGTTTTGCTCTTCAACTGCAGCCTTTGACATCGACAAGAACGGAGCTTTCTTGCTTGCTTTCCCACGTGCAAACCTGCCTTCGAGTTTGCTTGAATAAATCTTCTCTCGTAGTGCAGTGCAATGCAATGCAATTCCATTTAATTACTGTGCAAAGCATTGTAAAGTTTTTCTCCAACCTGGTTCTGATCATATGCCATTCTGTTTGAGAGTGTAGTTACCCCCTTCTGATCCTTCCACGAAAAGCATTACCGCATTCGCATTCCTTGCGCAGGCGGCCCGGTTCAAAGACAGAGAAGAAGCTGATGTGCTGGTCTCACAGTGCACCACGGATTCCTCAACTAGTCTGTCTGTCAAATGTATCCCAAAGTCGTCTCTGAAAGACCTCATTTGGAAGGTGTCTGTCGTTATTCAACGTGCGAGAATTGGCACCAGAGGTCCTGAATCATGTTTTGGAGCAGTTCGCACGTCAGTGGCTCATTCAATCAGCAACAGCAATGAAAGAAATTACACTCTCAGAGGAAACTCTGGACCTGTGCTTTATTAGCGTCGCAAGTATTAAGGTGCGCCCCGAGATCTAAACCACGTTGGAACTGAAACGGAGGAATCGACAGAGAGGCTACAGAATGACATCGCATCCATTTGGTTTTCTTTAAATCACTGACGAGCAGGAAAATGTAAACGGGGAGGGCGAGTGGGGAAGTGAGGCAGTTGCAGCTCTGGAGAAAGTCCTTCTTTGTGATTCACTCAGCAACCAGAGACGTGACGGTGACTCAGGCGTGAGAGCTCTTCACATCGTGAACAAAAAGCAATCAAGGGCAGTTAGCACCTCTTCCGGAGTGGGGGTGGGGTGAGGTAATTACCTTTTGACTTCTGTTACTATGTTCAGAAACTGCCTTTTGGATTGAGGTGAACAGAAACTGCATTTCTAAAAAGCACCATGAAACTTGTTAAACTTTATTGAGTGGCTTTTTCTCATCGATTCCCACACAGGTTTCCAACTCAGTTGGTATCGATGAGGCTCATGTCCAGGTGTGATAATCTCTGCAGCAAATTGCACGGTTAAGGTAAAAGGCAAGGAAAGTGGCATCTCGAACCGGCCCCGAGGTCAGACCTTCCTCACAATGTAATCTGTCGTTCTCGGATTGTAATGCTACCTCCGGTTTTAGGGTGGAACATTCTTTGGGAACCTTATTCTGCAAAACAGACACAGTGACTGAAACTATGCTGCACGGTATGATTTGGGACACGGCCTGCTCAGCTTTGTGCATTTTCCCTGTAGTCCGGTGTGTTTCGTGTTCCGTGTAACCGTGAAAGTTGTCCTGTTTCGAACAATGGGTGAAATCATTGAGCAAAGCAAGAATGGAAACTGCAGTAATGTCAAGTAGCTCATGGTAATTTGACCCAATCATAACCGATCATATATTCTCACGCACTCACAGATACAGTTGTAGCTGAATCCAGTCTGAGAAGATAGACTAAGTTTACCAGTGATTTTTGTCTGGATTGATGGGCTATCGTTAACTGCTGAGAAATTGATATTGCAGACGCGCACATCCCAGCAGCTG
Source organism: Chiloscyllium punctatum (assembly GCF_047496795.1). NCBI lineage: Eukaryota > Metazoa > Chordata > Chondrichthyes > Orectolobiformes > Hemiscylliidae > Chiloscyllium > Chiloscyllium punctatum. The sequence goes on from NC_092756.1 coordinate 15,943,465, forward strand.
TGCGAGTCGGAAAGGGATCATGGAGCCCTTTTCACGTGAGTTCGCATCTGTTGTTATGCAGGAACACAATTGGAAGTGCAAGAAAATGGACTCGCGGGCGTCTTGGTAGTGTGGCCGAGTGGTCTAAGGCGCTGGATTAAGGCTCCAGTCTCGGCAGAAACGTGGGTTCGAATCCCACCGCTGCCATTTCTGCTAACCAGCTCCAACGGAACAACTGGTTTAAATGCTGTTTCAATCCCTGCTTCATTTCTGTTTAAAACAGGCGAAAAATGAGTTTGCTTCCCGGGGAATTGACTGCGGTGTGGAAAAGTGCCGAATTTTCCAAAGTGTCTGTGCTGTCATGACCGTGTTCGCTTCCCGCGCGGAAAATCGCCAGCAGCTCTACTGTTGCTTTCTGTTCCAGGCAAGTTGAGCTTTTACTGGAACCGAATGGAGACTGTTATTTCATCGTTGTTGCGAAACAGACTGCTCCGGTGACTCGACTCGTCGTTATTTGGTTTTGTGGCCAATGAGAAAATCGTTCCAATGTATTTCGATGTCATATGTTATTGAATTTCTCCCACTTCCTTCATTTCCGTCCTGCAGTCATCGGAAGGGAAAGGTAATCTAATCGAGACTGTGATTGGTGAAATTCACTTTTTATGGCCCATTCTTATTATGTTCTTTCTTTGTCTCTTTGCAGCATTGTCTGGGAAGTGGTGGTGCACTCAGGCTCCAGTCTGTTTGAAAGAGTAGTTTGGAATTGCCCTGTTGTTAGTTGTGTGATTACTTTATGGCTCATGCCCCCCGACACTCTCACATTTAGCATTCATGCTCGCTGTGTCTGAAAATGCATTTGGTTTTCCAGTTTTGTTTGTGTTCCGTGTTAAATGCTTTCTGTTTTGCGATTCGCTCAATACATTACGAATTAAAAGGGTTTCTGAGGTAACTTCCACCTGCAAAAATCCTCAACTGAGAATCTGGGAAACTTTCACGGAGTATGGTCAGTCGGAGCAAAAGTAAGGAAGTCGTTCGTTTCTGCAGTGTTTCACAATGCTACCTTTCCACTGAGCAGTCGAACAGACAAAATGATTTTGCCACAGACTGCGACGGTAAGCTCCGCAAAAACGTAATTCTTTAAAGCAACACAACGTTATTGGGGTACACCGCGTGGAAACAGATACTTCGGTGTATCTCGTCCATGCTCACCACATCGCCAAAATTAAACAAGTCCCATGAAACAACGAGCGAACGGAAACAGAAAGGTGAAAGCTGGAATGGCTTCAACTTTCAGTGCTGGATGCCACTGAGCTGCAGCGGGGGCGACCGAGGCTTGTTTCTGTAGTGCAGTGGTCATTACGTTCGCCTTACACGCGAAAGGTCCCCAGTTCGAAACTGGGCAGAAGCTGTTTTGCTCTTCAACTGCAGCCTTTGACATCGACAAGAACGGAGCTTTCTTGCTTGCTTTCCCACGTGCAAACCTGCCTTCGAGTTTGCTTGAATAAATCTTCTCTCGTAGTGCAGTGCAATGCAATGCAATTCCATTTAATTACTGTGCAAAGCATTGTAAAGTTTTTCTCCAACCTGGTTCTGATCATATGCCATTCTGTTTGAGAGTGTAGTTACCCCCTTCTGATCCTTCCACGAAAAGCATTACCGCATTCGCATTCCTTGCGCAGGCGGCCCGGTTCAAAGACAGAGAAGAAGCTGATGTGCTGGTGTCACAGTGCACCACGGATTCCTCAACTAGTCTGTCTGTCAAATGTATCCCAAAGTCGTCTCTGAAAGACCTCATTTGGAAGGTGTCTGTCGTTATTCAACGCGCGAGAATTGGCACCAGAGGTCCTGAATCATGTTTTGGAGCAGTTCGCACGTCAGTGGCTCATTCAATCAGCAACAGCAATGAAAGAAATTACACTCTCAGAGGAAACTCTGGACCTGTGCTTTCATAGCGTCGCTCGTATTAAGGTGCGCCCCGAGATCTAAGCCACGTTGGAAATGAAACGGAGGAATCGACAGAGAGGCTACAGAATGACATCGCATCCATTTGGTTTTCTTTAAATCACTGACGAGCAGGAAAATGTAAACGGGGAGGGCGAGTGGGGAAGTGAGGCAGTTGCAGCTCTGGAGAAAGTCCTTCTTTGTGATTCACTCAGCAACCAGAGACGTGACGGTGACTCAGGCGTGAGAGCTCTTCACATCGTGAACAAAAAGCAATCAAGGGCAGTTAGCACCTCTTCCGGAGTGGGGGTGGGGTGAGGTAATTACCTTTTGACTTCTGTTACTATGTTCAGAAACTGCCTTTTGGATTGAGGTGAACAGAAACTGCATTTCTAAAAAGCACCATGGAACTTGTTAAACTTTATTGAGTGGCTTTTTCTCATCGATTCCCACACAGGTTTCCAACTCAGTTGGTATCGATGAGGCTCATGTCCAGGTGTGATAATCTCTGCAGCAAATTGCACGGTTAAGGTAAAAGGCAAGGAAAGTGGCATCTCGAACCGGCCCCGAGGTCAGACCTTCCTCACAATGTAATCTGTCGTTCTCGGATTGTAATGCTACCTCCGGTTTTAGGGTGGAACATTCTTTGGGAACCTTATTCTGCAAAACAGACACAGTGACTGAAACTATGCTGCACGGTATGATTTGGGACACGGCCTGCTCAGCTTTGTGCATTTTCCCTGTAGTCCGGTGTGTTTCGTGTTCCGTGTAACCGTGAAAGTTGTCCTGTTTCGAACAATGGGTGAAATCATTGAGCAAAGCAAGAATGGAAACTGCAGTAATGTCAAGTAGCTCATGGTAATTTGACCCAATCATAACCGATCATATATTTTCACGCACTCACAGATACAGTTGTAGCTGAATCCAGTCTGAGAAGATAGACTCAGTTTACCAGTGATTTTTGTCTGGATTGATGGGCTATCGTTAACTGCTGAGAAATTGATATTGCAGACGCGCACATCCCAGCAGCTGTGCGAGTCGGAAAGGGATCATGGAACCCTTTTCACGTGAGTTCGCATCTGTTGTTATGCAGGAACACAATTGGAAGTGCAAGAAAATGGACTCGCGGGCGTGTTGGTAGTGTGGCCGAGCGGTCTAAGGCGCTGGATTAAGGCTCCAGTTTCGACTGAGGCGTGGGTTCGAATCCCACCGCTGCCATTTCTGCTGAACAGCTCCAACGGAACAGCTGGTTTAAATGCTGTTTCAATCCCTGCTTCATTTCTGTTCAAAACAGGCGAAAAATGAGTTTGTTTCCCGGGGAATTGACTGCGGTGTGGAAAAGTGCCGAATTTTCCAAAGTGTCTGTGCTGTCATGACCGTGTTCGCTTCCCGCGCGGAAAATCGCCAGCAGCTCTACTGTTGCTTTCTGTTCCAGGCAAGTTGAGCTTTTACTGGAACCGAATGGAGACTGTTATTTCATCGTTGTTGCGAAACAGACTGCTCCGGTGACTCGACTCGTCGTTATTTGGTTTTCTGGCCAATGAGAAAATCGTTCCAATGTATTTCGATGTCATATGTTATTGAATTTCTCCCACTTCCTTCATTTCCGTCCTGCAGTCATCGGAAGGGAAAGGTAATCTAATCGAGACTGTGATTGGTGAAATTCACTTTTTATGGCCCATTCTTATTATGTTCTTTCTTTGTCTCTTTGCAGCATTGTCTGGGAAGTGGTGGTGCACTCAGGCTCCAGTCTGTTTGAAAGAGTAGTTTGGAATTGCCCTGTTGTTAGTTGTGTGATTACTTTATGGCTCATGCCCCCCGACACTCTCACGTTTAGCATTCATGCTCGCTGTGTCTGAAAATGCATTTGGATTTCCAGTTTTGTTTGTGTTCCGTGTTAAATGCTTTCTGTTTTGCGATTCGCTCAATACATTACGAATTAAAAGGGTTTCTGAGGTAACTTCCACCTGCAAAAATCCTCAACTGAGAATCTGGGAAACTTTCACGGAGTATGGTCAGTCGGAGCAAAAGTAAGGAAGTCGTTCGTTTCTGCAGTGTTTCACAATGCTACCTTTCCCGTGAGCAGTCGAACAGACTAAATGATTTTGACACAGACTGCGACGGTAAGCTCCGCAAAAACGTAATTCTTTAAAGCAACACAACGTTATTGGGGTACACCGCGTGGAAACAGATACTTCGGTGTATCTCGTCCATGCTCACCACATCGCCAAAATTAAACAAGTCCCATTAAACAACGAGCGAACGGAAACAGAAAGGTGAAAGCTGGAATGGCTTCAACTTTCAGTGCTGGATGCCACTGAGCTGCAGCGGGGGCGACCGAGGCTTGTTTCTGTAGTGTAGTGGTCATCACGTTCGCCTTACACGCGAAAGGTCCCCAGTTCGAAACTGGGCAGAAACTGTTTTGCTCTTCAACTGCAGCCTTTGACATCGACAAGAACGGAGCTTTCTTGCTTGCTTTCCCACGTGCAAACCTGCCTTCGAGTTTGCTTGAATAAATCTTCTCTCGTAGTGCAGTGCAATGCAATACAATTCCATTTAATTACTGTGCAAAGCATTGTAAAGTTTTTCTCCAACCTGGTTCTGATCATATGCCATTCTGTTTGAGAGTGTAGTTACCCCCTTCTGATCCTTCCACGAAAAGCATTACCGCATTCGCATTCCTTGCGCAGGCGGCCCGGTTCAAAGACAGGGAAGAAGCTGATGTGCTGGTGTCACAGTGCACCACGGATTCCTCAACTAGTCTGTCTGTCAAATGTATCCCAAAGTCGTCTCTGAAAGACCTCATTTGGAAGGTGTCTGTCGTTATTCAACGTGCGAGAATTGGCACCAGAGGTCCTGAATCATGTTTTGGAGCAGTTCGCACGTCAGTGGCTCATTCAATCAGCAACAGCAATGAAAGAAATTACACTCTCAGAGGAAACTCTGGACCTGTGCTTTCATAGCGTCGCTAGTATTAAGGTGCGCCCCGAGATCTAAGCCACGTTGGAACTGAAACGGAGGAATCGACAGAGAGGCTACAGAATGACATCGCATCCATTTGGTTTTCTTTAAATCACTGACGAGCAGGAAAATGTAAACGGGGAGGGCGAGTGGAGAAGTGAGGCAGTTGCAGCTCTGGAGAAAGTCCTTCTTTGTGATTCACTCAGCAACCAGAGACGTGACGGTGACTCAGGCGTGAGAGCTCTTCACATCGTGAACAAAAAGCAATCAAGGGCAGTTAGCACCTCTTCCGGAGTGGGGGTGGGGTGAGGTAATTACCTTTTGACTTCTGTTACTATGTTCAGAAACTGCCTTTTGGATTGAGGTGAACAGAAACTGCATTTCTAAAAAGCACCATGGAACTTGTTAAACTTTATTGAGTGGCTTTTTCTCATCGATTCCCACACAGGTTTCCAACTCAGTTGGTATCGATGAGGCTCATGTCCAGGTGTGATAATCTCTGCAGCAAATTGCACGGTTAAGGTAAAAGGCAAGGAAAGTGGCATCTCGAACCGGCCCCGAGGTCAGACCTTCCTCACAATGTAATCTGTCGTTCTCGGATTGTAATGCTACCTCCGGTTTTAGGGTGGAACATTCTTTGGGAACCTTATTCTGCAAAACAGACACAGTGACTGAAAGTATGCTGCACGGTATGATTTGGGACACGGCCTGCTCAGCTTTGTGCATTTTCCCTGTAGTCCGGTGTGTTTCGTGTTCCGTGTAACCGTGAAAGTTGTCCTGTTTCGAACAATGGGTGAAATCATTGAGCAAAGCAAGAATGGAAACTGCAGTAATGTCAAGTAGCTCATGGTAATTTGACCCAATCATAACCGATCATATATTTTCACGCACTCACAGATACAGTTGTAGCTGAATCCAGTCTGAGAAGATAGACTCAGTTTACCAGTGATTTTTGTCTGGATTGATGGGCTATCGTTAACTGCTGAGAAATTGATATTGCAGACGCGCACATTCCAGCAGCTGTGCGAGTCGGAAAGGGATCATGGAACCCTTTTCACGTGAGTTCGCATCTGTTGTTATGCAGGAACACAATTGGAAGTGCAAGAAAATGGACTCGCGGGCGTGTTGGTAGTGTGGCCAAGCGGTCTAAGGCGCTGGATTAAGGCTCCAGTTTCGACTGAGGCGTGGGTTCGAATCCCACCGCTGCCATTTCTGCTGAACAGCTCCAACAGAACAGCCTGTTTAAATGCTGTTTCAATCCCTGCTTCATTTCTGTTTAAAACAGGCGAAAAATGAGTTTGCTTCCCGGGGAATTGACTGCGGTGTGGAAAAGTGCCGAATTTTCCAAAGTGTCTGTGCTGTCATGACCGTGTTCGCTTCCCGCGCGGAAAATCGCCAGCAGCTCTACTGTTGCTTTCTGTTCCAGGCAAGTTGAGCTTTTACTGGAACCGAATGGAGACTGTTATTTCATCGTTGTTGCGAAACAGACTGCTCCGGTGACTCGACTCGTCGTTATTTGGTTTTCTGGCCAATGAGAAAATCGTTCCAATGTATTTCGATGTCATATGTTATTGAATTTCTCCCACTTCCTTCATTTCCGTCCTGCAGTCATCGGAAGGGAAAGGTAATCTAATCGAGACTGTGATTGGTGAAATTCACTTTTTATGGCCCATTCTTATTATGTTCTTTCTTTGTCTCTTTGCAGCATTGTCTGGGAAGTGGTGGTGCACTCAGGCTCCAGTCTGTTTGAAAGAGTAGTTTGGAATTGCCCTGTTGTTAGTTGTGTGATTACTTTATGGCTCATGCCCCCCGACACTCTCACGTTTAGCATTCATGCTCGCTGTGTCTGAAAATGCATTTGGTTTTCCAGTTTTGTTTGTGTTCCGTGTTAAATGCTTTCTGTTTTGCGATTCGCTCAATACATTACGAATTAAAAGGGTTTCTGAGGTAACTTCCACCTGCAAAAATCCTCAACTGAGAATCTGGGAAACTTTCACGGAGTATGGTCAGTCGGAGCAAAAGTAAGGAAGTCGTTCGTTTCTGCAGTGTTTCACAATGCTACCTTTCCCGTGAGCAGTCGAACAGACTAAATGATTTTGACACAGACTGCGACGGTAAGCTCCGCAAAAACGTAATTCTTTAAAGCAACACAACGTTATTGGGGTACACCGCGTGGAAACAGATACTTCGGTGTATCTCGTCCATGCTCACCACATCGCCAAAATTAAACAAGTCCCATTAAACAACGAGCGAACGGAAACAGAAAGGTGAAAGCTGGAATGGCTTCAACTTTCAGTGCTGGATGCCACTGAGCTGCAGCGGGGGCGACCGAGGCTTGTTTCTGTAGTGTAGTGGTCATCAAGTTCGCCTTACACGCGAAAGGTCCCCAGTTCGAAAGTGGGCAGAAACTGTTTTGCTCTTCAACTGCAGCCTTTGACATCGACAAGAACGGAGCTTTCTTGCTTGCTTTCCCACGTGCAAACCTGCCTTCGAGTTTGCTTGAATAAATCTTCTCTCGTAGTGCAGTGCAATGCGATGCAATGCAATTCCATTTAATTACTGTGCAAAGCATTGTAAAGTTTTTCTCCAACCTGGTTCTGATCATATGCCATTCTGTTTGAGAGTGTAGTTACCCCCTTCTGATCCTTCCACGAAAAGCATTACCGCATTCGCATTCCTTGCGCAGGCGGACCGGTTCAAAGACAGAGAAGAAGCTGATGTGCTGGTGTCACAGTGCACCACGGATTCCTCAACTAGTCTGTCTGTCAAATGTATCCCAAAGTCGTCTCTGAAAGACCTCATTTGGAAGGTGTCTGTCGTTATTCAACGTGAGAGAATTGGCACCAGAGGTCCTGAATCATGTTTTGGAGCAGTTCGCACGTCAGTGGCTCATTCAATCAGCAACAGAAATGAAAGAAATTACACTCTCAGCGGAAACTCTGGACCTGTGCTTTCATAGCGTCGCTAGTATTAAGGTGCGCCCCGAGATCTAAGCCACGTTGGAACTGAAACGGAGGAATCGACAGAGAGGCTACAGAATGACATCGCATCCATTTGGTTTTCTTTAAATCACTGACGAGCAGGAAAATGTAAACGGGGAGGGCGAGTGGGGAAGTGAGGCAGTTGCAGCTCTGGAGAAAGTCCTTCTTTGTGATTCACTCAGCAACCAGAGACGTGACGGTGACTCAGGCGTGAGAGCTCTTCACATCGTGAACAAAAAGCAATCAAGGGCAGTTAGCACCTCTTCCGGAGTGGGGGTGGGGTGAGGTAATTACCTTTTGACTTCTGTTACTATGTTCAGAAACTGCCTTTTGGATTGAGGTGAACAGAAACTGCATTTCTAAAAAGCACCATGGAACTTGTTAAACTTTATTGAGTGGCTTTTTCTCATCGATTCCCACACAGGTTTCCAACTCAGTTGGTATCGATGAGGCTCATGTCCAGGTGTGATAATCTCTGCAGCAAATTGCACGGTTAAGGTAAAAGGCAAGGAAAGTGGCATCTCGAACCGGCCCCGAGGTCAGACCTTCCTCACAATGTAATCTGTCGTTCTCGGATTGTAATGCTACCTCCGGTTTTAGGGTGGAACATTCTTTGGGAACCTTATTCTGCAAAACAGACACAGTGACTGAAACTATGCTGCACGGTATGATTTGGGACACGGCCTGCTCAGCTTTGTGCATTTTCCCTGTAGTCCGGTGTGTTTCGTGTTCCGTGTAACCGTGAAAGTTGTCCTGTTTCGAACAATGGGTGAAATCATTGAGCAAAGCAAGAATGGAAACTGCAGTAATGTCAAGTAGCTCATGGTAATTTGACCCAATCATAACCGATCATATATTTTCACGCACTCACAGATACAGTTGTAGCTGAATCCAGTCTGAGAAGATAGACTCAGTTTACCAGTGATTTTTGTCTGGATTGATGGGCTATCGTTAACTGCTGAGAAATTGATATTGCAGACGCGCACATCCCAGCAGCTGTGCGAGTCGGAAAGGGATCATGGAACCCTTTTCACGTGAGTTCGCATCTGTTGTTATGCAGGAACACAATTGGAAGTGCAAGAAAATGGACTCGCGGGCGTGTTGGTAGTGTGGCCAAGCGGTCTAAGGCGCTGGATTAAGGCTCCAGTTTCGACTGAGGCGTGGGTTCGAATCCCACCGCTGCCATTTCTGCTGAACAGCTCCAACGGAACAGCTGGTTTAAATGCTGTTTCAATCCCTGCTTCATTTCTGTTTAAAACAGGCGAAAAATGAGTTTGCTTCCCGGGGAATTGACTGCGGTGTGGAAAAGTGCCGAATTTTCCAAAGTGTCTGTGCTGTCATGACCGTGTTCGCTTCCCGCGCGGAAAATCGCCAGCAGCTCTACTGTTGCTTTCTGTTCCAGGCAAGTTGAGCTTTTACTGGAACCGAATGGAGACTGTTATTTCATCGTTGTTGCGAAACAGACTGCTCCGGTGACTCGACTCGTCGTTATTTGGTTTTCTGGCCAATGAGAAAATCGTTCCAATGTATTTCGATGTCATATGTTATTGAATTTCTCCCACTTCCTTCATTTCCGTCCTGCAGTCATCGGAAGGGAAAGGTAATCTAATCGAGACTGTGATTGGTGAAATTCACTTTTTATGGCCCATTCTTATTATGTTCTTTCTTTGTCTCTTTGCAGCATTGTCTGGGAAGTGGTGGTGCACTCAGGCTCCAGTCTGTTTGAAAGAGTAGTTTGGAATTGCCCTGTTGTTAGTTGTGTGATTACTTTATGGCTCATGCCCCCCGACACTCTCACGTTTAGCATTCATGCTCGCTGTGTCTGAAAATGCATTTGGTTTTCCAGTTTTGTTTGTGTTCCGTGTTAAATGCTTTCTGTTTTGCGATTCGCTCAATACATTACGAATTAACAGGTTTTCTGAGGTAACTTCCAGCTGCAAAAATCCTCAACTGAGAATCTGGGAAACTTTCACGGAGTATGGTGAGTCGGAGCAAAAGTAAGGAAGTCGTTCGTTTCTGCAGTGTTTCACAATGCTACCTTTCCCGTGAGCAGTCGAACAGACTAAATGATTTTGCCACAGACTGCGACGGTAAGCTCCGCAAAAACGTAATTCTTTAAAGCAACACAACGTTATTGGGGTACACCGCGTGGAAACAGATACTTCGGTGTATCTCGTCCATGCTCACCACATAGCCAAAATTAAACAAGTCCCATTAAACAACGAGCGAACGGAAACAGAAAGGTGAAAGCTAGAATGGCTTCAACTTTCAGTGCTGGATGCCACTGAGCTGCAGCGGGGGCGACCGAGGCTTGTTTCTGTAGTGTAGTGGTCCTCACGTTCGCCTTACACGCGAACGGTCCCCAGTTCGAAAGTGGGCAGAAACTGTTTTGCTCTTCAACTGCAGCCTTTGACATCGACAAGAACGGAGCTTTCTTGCTTGCTTTCCCACGTGCAAACCTGCCTTCGAGTTTGCTTGAATAAATCTTCTCTCGTAGTGCAGTGCAATGCGATGCAATGCAATTCCATTTAATTACTGTGCAAAGCATTGTAAAGTTTTTCTCCAACCTGGTTCTGATCATATGCCATTCTGTTTGAGAGTGTAGTTACCCCCTTCTGATCCTTCCACGAAAAGCATTACCGCATTCGCATTCCTTGCGCAGGCGGCCCGGTTCAAAGACAGGGAAGAAGCTGATGTGCTGGTGTCACAGTGCACCACGGATTCCTCAACTAGTCTGTCTGTCAAATGTATCCCAAAGTCGTCTCTGAAAGACCTCATTTGGAAGGTGTCTGTCGTTATTCAACGTGAGAGAATTGGCACCAGAGGTCCTGAATCATGTTTTGGAGCAGTTCGCACGTCAGTGGCTCATTCAATCAGCAACAGAAATGAAAGAAATTACACTCTCAGCGGAAACTCTGGACCTGTGCTTTCATAGCGTCGCTAGTATTAAGGTGCGCCCCGAGATCTAAGCCACGTTGGAACTGAAACGGAGGAATCGACAGAGAGGCTACAGAATGACATCGCATCCATTTGGTTTTCTTTAAATCACTGACGAGCAGGAAAATGTAAACGGGGAGGGCGAGTGGGGAAGTGAGGCAGTTGCAGCTCTGGAGAAAGTCCTTCTTTGTGATTCACTCAGCAACCAGAGACGTGACGGTGACTCAGGCGTGAGAGCTCTTCACATCGTGAACAAAAAGCAATCAAGGGCAGTTAGCACCTCTTCCGGAGTGGGGGTGGGGTGAGGTAATTACCTTTTGACTTCTGTTACTATGTTCAGAAACTGCCTTTTGGATTGAGGTGAACAGAAACTGCATTTCTAAAAAGCACCATGGAACTTGTTAAACTTTATTGAGTCGCTTTTTCTCATCGATTCCCACACAGGTTTCCAACTCAGTTGGTATCGATGAGGCTCATGTCCAGGTGTGATAATCTCTGCAGCAAATTGCACGGTTAAGGTAAAAGGCAAGGAAAGTGGCATCTCGAACCGGCCCCGAGGTCAGACCTTCCTCACAATGTAATCTGTCGTTCTCGGATTGTAATGCTACCTCCGGTTTTAGGGTGGAACATTCTTTGGGAACCATATTCTGCAAAACAGACACAGTGACTGAAACCATGCTGCACGGTATGATTTGGGACACGGCCTGCTCAGCTTTGTGCATTTTCCCTGTAGTCCGGTGTGTTTCAAGTTCCGTTTAATCGTGAAAGTTGTCCTGTTTCGAACAATGGGTGAATCTTTGAGCAAAGCAAGAATCGAAACTGCAGTAATGTCAAGTAGCTCATGGTAATTTGACCCAATCATAACCGATCATATATTCTCACACACTCACAGATACATTTGTAGCTGAATCCAGTCTGAGAAGATAGACTCAGTTTACCAGTGATTTTTGTCTGGATTGATGGGCTATCGTTAACTGCTGAGAAATTGATATTGTAGACGCGCACATCCCAGCAGCTGTGCGAGTCGGAGAGGGATCATGGAACCCTTTTCACGTGAGTTTGCATCTGTTGTTATGCAGGAACACAATTGGAAGTGCAAGAAAATGGACTCGCGGGCGTGTTGGTAGTGTGGCCGAGCGGTCTAAGGCGCTGGATCAAGGCTCCAGTCTCGACAGAGGCGTGGGTTCGAATCCCAAAAGCAGCATTTCTGCTGAACAACTCCAACGGAACAGCTGGTTTAAATGCTGTTTCAATCCCTGCCTCATTTCTGTTGAAAACAGAAGAAAAATGAGTTTGCTTCCCGGGGAATTGACTGAGGTGTGGGAAAGTGCCGAATTTTCCAAAGTGTCTGTGCTGTCATGATCGTGTTCGCTTCCCGCGCGGAAAATCGCCAGCAGCTCTACTGTTGCTTTCTCTTCCAGGCAAGTTGAGCTTTTACTGGAACCGAATGGAGACTGTTATTTCATCGTTGTTGCGAAACAGACTCCTCCGGTGACTCGACTCGTCGTTATTTGGTTTTCTGGCCAATGAGAAAATCGTTCCAATGTATTTCGATGTCATATGTTATTGAATTTCTCCCACTTCCTTCATTTCCGTCCTGCAGTCATCGGAAGGGAAAGGTAATCTAATCGAGACTGTGATTGGTGAAATTCACTTTTTATGGCCCATTCTTATTATGTTCTTTCTTTGTCTCTTTGCAGCATTGTCTGGGAAGTGGTGGTGCACTCAGGCTCCAGTCTGTTTGAAAGAGTAGTTTGGAATTGCCCTGTTGTTAGTTGTGTGATTACTTTATGGCTCATGCCCCCCGACACTCTCACGTTTAGCATTCATGCTCGCTGTGTCTGAAAATGCATTTGGTTTTCCAGTTTTGTTTGTGTTCCGTGTTAAATGCTTTCTGTTTTGCGATTCGCTCAATACATTACGAATTAACAGGTTTTCTGAGGTAACTTCCAGCTGCAAAAATCCTCAACTGAGAATCTGGGAAACTTTCACGGAGTATGGTCAGTCGGAGCAAAAGTAAGGAAGTCGTTCGTTTCTGCAGTGTTTCACAATGCTACCTTTCCCGTGAGCAGTCGAACAGACTAAATGATTTTGCCACAGACTGCGACGGTAAGCTCCGCAAAAACGTAATTCTTTAAAGCAACACAACGTTATTGGGGTACACCGCGTGGAAACAGATACTTCGGTGTATCTCGTCCATGCTCACCACATAGCCAAAATTAAACAAGTCCCATTAAACAACGAGCGAACGGAAACAGAAAGGGGAAAGCTAGAATGGCTTCAACTTTCAGTGCTGGATGCCACTGAGCTGCAGCGGGGGCGACCGAGGCTTGTTTCTGTAGTGTAGTGGTCCTCACGTTCGCCTTACACGCGAAAGGTCCCCAGTTCGAAAGTGGGCAGAAACTGTTTTGCTCTTCAACTGCAGCCTTTGACATCGACAAGAACGGAGCTTTCTTGCTTGCTTTCCCACGTGCAAACCTGCCTTCGAGTTTGCTTGAATAAATCTTCTCTCGTAGTGCAGTGCAATGCGATGCAATGCAATTCCATTTAATTACTGTGCAAAGCATTGTAAAGTTTTTCTCCAACCTGGTTCTGATCATATGCCATTCTGTTTGAGAGTGTAGTTACCCCCTTCTGATCCTTCCACGAAAAGCATTACCGCATTCGCATTCGTTGCGCAGGCGGCCCGGTTCAAAGACAGAGAAGAAGCTGATGTGCTGGTGTCACAGTGCACCACGGATTCCTCAACTAGTCTGTCTGTCAAATGTATCCCAAAGTCGTCTCTGAAAGACCTCATTTGGAAGGTGTCTGTCGTTATTCAACGTGAGAGAATTGGCACCAGAGGTCCTGAATCATGTTTTGGAGCAGTTCGCACGTCAGTGGCTCATTCAATCAGCAACAGAAATGAAAGAAATTACACTCTCAGCGGAAACTCTGGACCTGTGCTTTCATAGCGTCGCTAGTATTAAGGTGCGCCCCGAGATCTAAGCCACGTTGGAACTGAAACGGAGGAATCGACAGAGAGGCTACAGAATGACATCGCATCCATTTGGTTTTCTTTAAATCACTGACGAGCAGGAAAATGTAAACGGGGAAGGCGAGTTGGGAAGTGAGGCAGTTGAAGCTCTGGAGAAAGTCCTTCTTTGTGATTCACTCAGCAACCAGAGACGTGACGGTGACTCAGGCGTGAGAGCTCTTCACATCGTGAACAAAAAGCAATCAAGGGCAGTTAGCACCTCTTCCGGAGTGGGGGTGGGGTGAGGTAATTACCTTTTGACTTCTGTTACTATGTTCAGAAACTGCCTTTTGGATTGAGGTGAACAGAAACTGCATTTCTAAAAAGCACCATGGAACTTGTTAAACTTTATTGAGTCGCTTTTTCTCATCGATTCCCACACAGGTTTCCAACTCAGTTGGTATCGATGAGGCTCATGTCCAGGTGTGATAATCTCTGCAGCAAATTGCACGGTTAAGGTAAAAGGCAAGGAAAGTGGCATCTCGAACCGGCCCCGAGGTCAGACCTTCCTCACAATGTAATCTGTCGTTCTCGGATTGTAATGCTACCTCCGGTTTTAGGGTGGAACATTCTTTGGGAACCTTATTCTGCAAAACAGACACAGTGACTGAAACTATGCTGCACGGTATGATTTGGGACACGGCCTGCTCAGCTTTGTGCATTTTCCCTGTAGTCCGGTGTGTTTCATGTTCCGTGTAACCGTGAAAGTTGTCCTGTTTGGAACAATGGGTGAAATCATTGAGCAAAGCAAGAATCGAAACTGCAGTAATGTCAAGTAGCTCATGGTAATTTGACCCAATCATAACCGATCATATATTCTCACACACTCACAGATACATTTGTAGCTGAATCCAGTCTGAGAAGATAGACTCAGTTTACCAGTGATTTTTGTCTGGATTGATGGGCTATCGTTAACTGCTGAGAAATTGATATTGTAGACGCGCACATCCCAGCAGCTGTGCGAGTCGGAGAGGGATCATGGAACCCTTTTCACGTGAGTTTGCATCTGTTGTTATGCAGGAACATAATTGGAAGTGCAAGAAAATGGACTCACGGGCGTGTTGGTAGTGTGGCCGAGCGGTCTAAGGCGCTGGATTAAGGTTCCAGTCTCGACATAGGCGTGGGTTCGATTCCCACCGCTGCCATTTCTGCTGAACAACTCCAACGGAACAGCTGGTTTAAATGCTGTTTCAATCCCTGCCTCATTTCTGTTTAAAACGGAAGAAAAATGAGTTTGTTTACCGGGGAATTGACTGCGGTGTGGGGAGGTGCCGAATTTTCCAAAGTGTCTGTGCTGTCATGATCGTGTTCACTTCCCGCGCGGAAAATCGCCAGCAGCTCTACTGTTGCTTTCTCTTCCAGGCAAGTTGAGCTTTTACTGGAACCGAATGGAGACTGTTATTTCATCGTTGTTGCGAAACAGACTCCTCCGGTGACTCGACTCGTCGTTATTTGGTTTTCTGGCCAATGAGAAAATCGTTCCAATGTATTTCGATGTCATATGTTATTGAATTTCTCCCACTTCCTTCATTTCCGTCCTGCAGTCATCGGAAGGGAAAGGTAATCTAATCGAGACTGTGATTGGTGAAATTCACTTTTTATGGCCCATTCTTATTATGTTCTTTCTTTGTCTCTTTGCAGCATTGTCTGGGAAGTGGTGGTGCACTCAGGCTCCAGTCTGTTTGAAAGAGTAGTTTGGAATTGCCCTTTTGTTAGTTGTGTGATTACTTTATGGCTCATGCCCCCCGACACTCTCACGTTTAGCATTCATGCTCGCTGTGTCTGAAAATGCATTTGGTTTTCCAGTTTTGTTTGTGTTCCGTGTTAAATGCTTTCTGCTTTGCGATTCGCTCAATACATTACGAATTAACAGGGTTTCTGAGGTAACTTCCAGCTGCAAAAATCCTCAACTGAGAATCTGTGAAACTTTCACGGAGTATGGTCAGTCGGAGCAAAAGTAAGGAAGTCGTTCGTTTCTGCAGTGTTTCACAATGCTACCTTTCCCGTGAGCAGTCGAACAGACTAAATGATTTTGCCACAGACTGCGACGGTAAGCTCCGCAAAAACGTAATTCTTTAAAGCAACACAACGTTATTGGGGTACACCGCGTGGAAACAGATACTTCGGTGTATCTCGTCCATGCTCACCACATAGCCAAAATTAAACAAGTCCCATTAAACAACGAGCGAATGGAAACAGAAAGGTGAAAGCTAGAATGGCTTCAACTTTCAGTGCTGGATGCCACTGAGCTGCAGCGGGGGCGACCGAGGCTTGTTTCTGTAGTGTAGTGGTCCTCACGTTCGCCTTCCACGCGAAAGGTCCCCAGTTCGAGAGTGGGCAGAAACTGTTTTGCTCTTCAACTGCAGCCTTTGACATCGACAAGAACGGAGCTTTCTTGCTTGCTTTCCCACGTGCAAACCTGCCTTCGAGTTTGCTTGAATAAATCTTCTCTCGTAGTGCAGTGCAATGCGATGCAATGCAATTCCATTTAATTACTGTGCAAAGCATTGTAAAGTTTTTCTCCAACCTGGTTCTGATCATATGCCATTCTGTTTGAGAGTGTAGTTACCCCCTTCTGATCCTTCCACGAAAAGCATTACCGCATTCGCATTCCTTGCGCAGGCGGACCGGTTCAAAGACAGGGAAGAAGCTGATGTGCTGGTGTCACAGTGCACCACGGATTCCTCAACTAGTCTGTCTGTCAAATGTATCCCAAAGTCGTCTCTGAAAGACCTCATTTGGAAGGTGTCTGTCGTTATTCAACGTGCGAGAATTGGCACCAGAGGTCCTGAATCATGTTTTGGAGCAGTTCGCACGTCAGTGGCTCATTCAATCAGCAACAGCAATGAAAGAAATTACACTCTCAGAGGAAACTCTGGACCTGTGCTTTCATAGCGTCGCCAGTATTAAGGTGCGCCCCGAGATCTAAGCCACGTTGGAACTGAAACGGAGGAATCGACAGAGAGGCTACAGAATGACATCGCATCCATTTGGTTTTCTTTAAATCACTGACGAGCAGGAAAATGTAAACGGGGAGGGTGAGTGGGGAAGTGAGGCAGTTGCAGCTCTGGAGAAAGTCCTTCTTTGTGATTCACTCAGCAACCAGAGACGTGACGGTGACTCAGGCGTGAGAGCTCTTCACATCGTGAACAAAAAGCAATCAGAGGCAGTTAGCACCTCTTCCGGAGTGGGGGTGGGGTGAGGTAATTACATTTTGAGTTCTGTTACTATGTTCAGAAACTGCCTTTTGGATTGAGGTGAACAGAAACTGCATTTCTAAAAAGCACCATGGAACTTGTTAAACTTTATTGAGTGGCTTTTTCTCATCGATTCCCACACAGGTTTCCAACTCAGTTGGTATCGATGAGGCTCATGTCCAGGTGTGATAATCTCTGCAGCAAATTGCACGGTTAAGGTAAAAGGCAAGGAAAGTGGCATCTCGAACCGGCCCCGAGGTCAGACCTTTCTCACAATGTAATCTGTCGTTCTCGGATTGTAATGCCACCTCCGGTTGTAGGGTGGAACATTCTTTGGGAACCTTATTCTGCAAAACAGACACAGTGACTGAAAGTATGCTGCACGGTATGATTTGGGACACGGCCTGCTCAGCTTTGTGCATTTTCCCTGTAGTCCGGTGTGTTTCATGTTCCGTGTAACCGTGAAAGTTGTCCTGTTTGGAACAATGGGTGAAATCATTGAGCAAAGCAAGAATCGAAACTGCAGTAATGTCAAGTAGCTCATGGTAATTTGACCCAATCATAACCGATCATATATTCTCACACACTCACAGATACATTTGTAGCTGAATCCAGTCTGAGAAGATAGACTCAGTTTACCAGTGATTTTTGTCTGGATTGATGGGCTATCGTTAACTGCTGAGAAATTGATATTGTAGACGCGCACATCCCAGCAGCTGTGCGAGTCGGAGAGGGATCATGGAACCCTTTTCACGTGAGTTTGCATCTGTTGTTATGCAGGAACACAATTGGAAGTGCAAGAAAATGGACTCGCGGGCGTGTTGGTAGTGTGGCCGAGCAGTCTAAGGCGCTGGATTAAGACTCCAGTCTCGACAGAGGCGTGGGTTCGAATCCCACCGCTGCCATTTCTGCTGAACAACTCCAACGGAACAGCTGGTTTAAAATTCTGTTTCAATCCCTGCCTCATTTCTGTTGAAAACAGAAGAAAAATGAGTTTGCTTCCCGGGGAATTGACTGCGGTGTGGGGAGGTGCCGAATTTTCCAAAGTGTCTGTGCTGTCATGATCGTGTTCGCTTCCCGCGCGGAAAATCGCCAGCAGCTCTACTGTTGCTTTCTCTTCCAGGCAAGTTGAGCTTTTACTGGAACCGAATGGAGACTGTTATTTCATCGTTGTTGCGAAACAGACTCCTCCGGTGACTCGACTCGTCGTTATTTGGTTTTCTGGCCAATGAGAAAATCGTTCCAATGTATTTCGATGTCATATGTTATTGAATTTCTCCCACTTCCTTCATTTCCGTCCTGCAGTCATCGGAAGGGAAAGGTAATCTAATCGAGACTGTGATTGGTGAAATTCACTTTTTATGGCCCATTCTTATTATGTTCTTTCTTTGTCTCTTTGCAGCATTGTCTGGGAAGTGGTGGTGCACTCAGGCTCCAGTCTGTTTGAAAGAGTAGTTTGGAATTGCCCTGTTGTTAGTTGTGTGATTACTTTATGGCTCATGCCCCCCGACACTCTCGCATTTAGCATTCATGCTCGCTGTGTCTGAAAATGCATTTGGTTTTCCAGTTTTGTTTGTGTTCCGTGTTAAATGCTTTCTGTTTTGCGATACGCTCAATACATTACGAATTAACATGGTTTCTGAGGTAACTTCCAGCTGCAAAAATCCTCAACTGAGAATCTGGGAAACTTTCACGGAGTATGGTCAGTCGGTGCAAAAGTAAGGAAGTCGTTCGTTTCTGCAGTGTTTCACAATGCTACCTTTCCCGTGAGCAGTCGAACAGACTAAATGATTTTGCCACAGACTGCGACGGTAAGCTCCGCAAAAACGTAATTCTTTAAAGCAACACAACGTTATTGGGGTACACCGCGTGGAAACAGATACTTCGGTGTATCTCGTCCATGCTCACCACACTGCCAAAATTAAACAAGTCCCATTAAACAACGAGCGAACGGAAACAGAAAGGTGAAAGCTAGAATGGCTTCAACTTTCAGTGCTGGATGCCACTGAGCTGCAGCGGGGGTGACCGAGGCTTGTTTCTGTAGTGTAGTGGTCATCACGTTCGCCTTACACGCGAACGGTCCCCAGTTCGAAACGGGGCAGAAACTGTTTTGCTCTTCAACTGCAGCCTTTGACATCGACAAGAACGGAGCTTTCTTGCTTGCTTTCCCACGTGCAAACCTGCCTTCGAGTTTGCTTGAATAAATCTTCTCTCGTAGTGCAGTGCAATGCGATGCAATGCAATTCCATTTAATTACTGTGCAAAGCATTGTAAAGTTTTTCTCCAACCTGGTTCTGATCATATGCCATTCTGTTTGAGAGTGTAGTTACCCCCTTCTGATCCTTCCACGAAAAGCATTACCGCATTCGCATTCCTTGCGCAGGCGGCCCGGTTCAAAGACAGAGAAGAAGCTGATGTGCTGGTGTCACAGTGCACCACGGATTCCTCAACTAGTCTGTCTGTCAAATGTATCCCAAAGTCGTCTCTGAAAGACCTCATTTGGAAGGTGTCTGTCGTTATTCAACGTGCGAGAATTGGCACCAGAGGTCCTGAATCATGTTTTGGAGCAGTTCGCACGTCAGTGGCTCATTCAATCAGCAACAGCAATGAAAGAAATTACCCTCTCAGAGGAAACTCTGGACCTGTGCTTTCATAGCGTCGCCAGTATTAAGGTGCGCCCCGAGATCTAAGCCACGTTGGAACTGAAACGGAGGAATCGACAGAGAGGCTACAGAATGACATCGCATCCATTTGGTTTTCTTTAAATCACTGACGAGCAGGAAAATGTAAACGGGGAGGGCGAGTGGGGAAGTGAGGCAGTTGCAGCTCTGGAGAAAGTCCTTCTTTGTGATTCACTCAGCAACCAGAGACGTGACGGTGACTCAGGCGTGAGAGCACTTCACATCGTGAACAAAAAGCAATCAAGGGCAGTTAGCACCTCTTCCGGAGTGGGGGTGGGGTGAGGTAATTACCTTTTGACTTCTGTTACTATGTTCAGAAACTGCCTTTTGGATTGAGGTGAACAGAAACTGCATTTCTAAAAAGCACCATGGAACTTGTTAAACTTTATTGAGTGGCTTTTTCTCATCGATTCCCACACAGGTTTCCAACTCAGTTGGTATCGATGAGGCTCATGTCCAGGTGTGATAATCTCTGCAGCAAATTGCACGGTTAAGGTAAAAGGCAAGGAAAGTGGCATCTCGAACCGGCCCCGAGGTCAGACCTTCCTCACAATGTAATCTGTCGTTCTCGGATTGTAATGCCACCTCCGGTTGTAGGGTGGAACATTCTTTGGGAACCTTATTCTGCAAAACAGACACAGTGACTGAAAGTATGCTGCACGGTATGATTTGGGACACGGCCTGCTCAGCTTTGTGCATTTTCCCTGTAGTCCGGTGTGTTTCATGTTCCGTGTAACCGTGAAAGTTGTGCTGTTTCGAACAATGGGTGAAATCATTGAGCAAAGCAAGAATTGAAACTGCAGTAATGTCAAGTAGCTCATGGTAATTTGACCCAATCATAACCGATCATATATTCTCACACACTCACAGATACATTTGTAGCTGAATCCAGTCTGAGAAGATAGACTGATTTTTGTCTGGATTGATGGGCTATCGTTAACTGCTGAGAAATTGATATTGTAGACGCGCACATCCCAGCAGCTGTGCGAGTCGGAGAGGGATCATGGAACCCTTTTCACGTGAGTTTGCATCTGTTGTTATGCAGGAACACAATTGGAAGTGCAAGAAAATGGACTCGCGGGCGTGTTGGTAGTGTGGCCGAGCAGTCTAAGGCGCTGGATTAAGACTCCAGTCTCGACAGAGGCGTGGGTTCGAATCCCACCGCTGCCATTTCTGCTGAACAACTCCAACGGAACAGCTGGTTTAAAATTCTGTTTCAATCCCTGCCTCATTTCTGTTTAAAACAGAAGAAAAATGAGTTTGCTTCCCGGGGAATTGACTGCGGTGTGGGGAGGTGCCGAATTTTCCAAAGTGTCTGTGCTGTCATGATCGTGTTCGCTTCCCGCGCGGAAAATCGCCAGCAGCTCTACTGTTGCTTTCTCTTCCAGGCAAGTTGAGCTTTTACTGGAACCGAATGGAGACTGTTATTTCATCGTTGTTGCGAAACAGACTCCTCCGGTGACTCGACTCGTCGTTATTTGGTTTTCTGGCCAATGAGAAAATCGTTCCAATGTATTTCGATGTCATATGTTATTGAATTTCTCCCACTTCCTTCATTTCCGTCCTGCAGTCATCGGAAGGGAAAGGTAATCTAATCGAGACTGTGATTGGTGAAATTCACTTTTTATGGCCCATTCTTATTATGTTCTTTCTTTGTCTCTTTGCAGCATTGTCTGGGAAGTGGTGGTGCACTCAGGCTCCAGTCTGTTTGAAAGAGTAGTTTGGAATTGCCCTTTTGTTAGTTGTGTGATTACTTTATGGCTCATGCCCCCCGACAATCTCGCATTTAGCATTCATGCTCGCTGTGTCTGAAAATGCATTTGGTTTTCCAGTTTTGTTTGTGTTCCGTGTTAAATGCTTTCTGTTTTGCGATACGCTCAATACATTACGAATTAACAGGGTTTCTGAGGTAACTTCCAGCTGCAAAAATCCTCAACTGAGAATCTGGGAAACTTTCACGGAGTATGGTCAGTCGGTGCAAAAGTAAGGAAGTCGTTCGTTTCTGCAGTGTTTCACAATGCTACCTTTCCCGTGAGCAGTCGAACAGACTAAATGATTTTGCCACAGACTGCGACGGTAAGCTCCGCAAAAACGTAATTCTTTAAAGCAACACAACGTTATTGGGGTACACCGCGTGGAAACAGATACTTCGGTGTATCTCGTCCATGCTCACCACACTGCCAAAATTAAACAAGTCCCATTAAACAACGAGCGAACGGAAACAGAAAGGTGAAAGCTAGAATGGCTTCAACTTTCAGTGCTGGATGCCACTGAGCTGCAGCGGGGGTGACCGAGGCTTGTTTCTGTAGTGTAGTGGTCATCACGTTCGCCTTACACGCGAACGGTCCCCAGTTCGAAACGGGGCTGAAACTGTTTTGCTCTTCAACTGCAGCCTTTGACATCGACAAGAACGGAGCTTTCTTGCTTGCTTTCCCACGTGCAAACCTGCCTTCGAGTTTGCTTGAATAAATCTTCTCTCGTAGTGCAGTGCAATGCGATGCAATGCAATTCCATTTAATTACTGTGCAAAGCATTGTAAAGTTTTTCTCCAACCTGGTTCTGATCATATGCCATTCTGTTTGAGAGTGTAGTTACCCCCTTCTGATCCTTCCACGAAAAGCATTACCGCATTCGCATTCCTTGCGCAGGCGGCCCGGTTCAAAGACAGAGAAGAAGCTGATGTGCTGGTGTCACAGTGCACCACGGATTCCTCAACTAGTCTGTCTGTCAAATGTATCCCAAAGTCGTCTCTGAAAGACCTCATTTGGAAGGTGTCTGTCGTTATTCAACGTGCGAGAATTGGCACCAGAGGTCCTGAATCATGTTTTGGAGCAGTTCGCACGTCAGTGGCTCATTCAATCAGCAACAGCAATGAAAGAAATTACACTCTCAGAGGAAACTCTGGACCTGTGCTTTCATAGCGTCGCCAGTATTAAGGTGCGCCCCGAGATCTAAGCCACGTTGGAACTGAAACGGAGGAATCGACAGAGAGGCTACAGAATGACATCGCATCCATTTGGTTTTCTTTAAATCACTGACGAGCAGGAAAATGTAAACGGGGAGGGCGAGTGGGGAAGTGAGGCAGTTGCAGCTCTGGAGAAAGTCCTTCTTTGTGATTCACTCAGCAACCAGAGACGTGACGGTGACTCAGGCGTGAGAGCTCTTCACATCGTGAACAAAAAGCAATCAAGGGCAGTTAGCACCTCTTCCGGAGTGGGGGTGGGGTGAGGTAATTACCTTTTGACTTCTGTTACTATGTTCAGAACCTGCCTTTTGGATTGAGGTGAACAGAAACTGCATTTCTAAAAAGCACCATGGAACTTGTTAAACTTTATTGAGTGGCTTTTTCTCATCGATTCCCACACAGGTTTCCAACTCAGTTGGTATCGATGAGGCTCATGTCCAGGTGTGATAATCTCTGCAGCAAATTGCACGGTTAAGGTAAAAGGCAAGGAAAGTGGCATCTCGAACCGGCCCCGAGGTCAGACCTTCCTCACAATGTAATCTGTCGTTCTCGGATTGTAATGCCACCTCCGGTTGTAGGGTGGAACATTCTTTGGGAACCTTATTCTGCAAAACAGACACAGTGACTGAAAGTATGCTGCACGGTATGATTTGGGACACGGCCTGCTCAGCTTTGTGCATTTTCCCTGTAGTCCGGTGTGTTTCATGTTCCGTGTAACCGTGAAAGTTGTCCTGTTTCGAACAATGGGTGAAATCATTGAGCAAAGCAAGAATCGAAACTGCAGTAATGTCAAGTAGCTCATGGTAATTTGACCCAATCATAACCGATCATATATTCTCACACACTCACAGATACATTTGTAGCTGAATCCAGTCTGAGAAGATAGACTGATTTTTGTCTGGATTGATGGGCTATCGTTAACTGCTGAGAAATTGATATTGTAGACGCGCACATCCCAGCAGCTGTGCGAGTCGGAGAGGGATCATGGAACCCTTTTCACGTGAGTTTGCATCTGTTGTTATGCAGGAACACAATTGGAAGTGCAAGAAAATGGAGTCGCGGGCGTGTTGGTAGTGTGGCCGAGCAGTCTAAGGCGCTGGATTAAGGCTCCAGTCTCGACAGAGGCGTGGGTTCGAATCCCAAAAGCAGCATTTCTGCTGAACAACTCCAACGGAACAGCTGGTTTAAATGCTGTTTCAATCCCTGCCTCATTTCTGTTTAAAACAGAAGAAAAATGAGTTTGCTTCCCGGGGAATTGACTGCGGTGTGGGAAAGTGCCGAATTTTCCAAAGTGTCTGTGCTGTCATGATCGTGTTCGCTTCCAGCGCGGAAAATCGCCAGCAGCTCTACTGTTGCTTTCTCTTCCAGGCAAGTTGAGCTTTTACTGGAACCGAATGGAGACTGTTATTTCATCGTTGTTGCGAAACAGACTCCTCCGGTGACTCGACTCGTCGTTATTTGGTTTTCTGGCCAATGAGAAAATCGTTCCAATGTATTTCGATGTCATATGTTATTGAATTTCTCCCACTTCCTTCATTTCCGTCCTGCAGTCATCGGAAGGGAAAGGTAATCTAATCGAGACTGTGATTGGTGAAATTCACTTTTTATGGCCCATTCTTATTATGTTCTTTCTTTGTCTCTTTGCAGCATTGTCTGGGAAGTGGTGGTGCACTCAGGCTCCAGTCTGTTTGAAAGAGTAGTTTGGAATTGCCCTGTTGTTAGTTGTGTGATTACTTTATGGCTCATGCCCCCCGACACTCTCGCATTTAGCATTCATGCTCGCTGTGTCTGAAAATGCATTTGGTTTTCCAGTTTTGTTTGTGTTCCGTGTTAAATGCTTTCTGTTTTGCGATTCGCTCAATACATTACGAATTAACAGGGTTTCTGAGGTAACTTCCAGCTGCAAAAATCCTCAACTGAGAATCTGGGAAACTTTCACGGAGTATGGTCAGTCGGTGCAAAAGTAAGGAAGTCGTTCGTTTCTGCAGTGTTTCACAATGCTACCTTTCCCGTGAGCCGTCGAACAGACTAAATGATTTTGCCACAGACTGCGACGGTAAGCTCCGCAAAAACGTAATTCTTTAAAGCAACACAACGTTATTGGGGTACACCGCGTGGAAACAGATACTTCGGTGTATCTCGTCCATGCTCACCACACAGCCAAAATTAAACAAGTCCCATTAAACAACGAGCGAACGGAAACAGAAAGGTGAAAGCTAGAATGGCTTCAACTTTCAGTGCTGGATGCCACTGAGCTGCAGCGGGGGCGACCGAGGCTTGTTTCTGTAATGTAGTGGTCATCACGTTCGCCTTCCAAGCGAAAGGTCCCCAGTGCGAAACTGGGCAGAAACTGTTTTGCTCTTCAACTGCAGCCTTTGACATCGACAAGAACGGAGCTTTCTTGCTTGCTTTCCCACGTGCAAACCTGCCTTCGAGTTTGCTTGAATAAATCTTCTCTCGTAGTGCAGTGCAATGCGATGCAATGCAATTCCATTTAATTACTGTGCAAAGCATTGTAAAGTTTTTCTCCAACCTGGTTCTGATCATATGCCATTCTGTTTGAGAGTGTAGTTACCCCCTTCTGATCCTTCCACGAAAAGCATTACCGCATTCGCATTCCTTGCGCAGGCGGCCCGGTTCAAAGACAGGGAAGAAGCTGATGTGCTGGTGTCACAGTGCACCACGGATTCCTCAACTAGTCTGTCTGTCAAATGTATCCCAAAGTCGTCTCTGAAAGACCTCATTTGGAAGGTGTCTGTCGTTATTCAACGTGCGAGAATTGGCACCAGAGGTCCTGAATCATGTTTTGGAGCAGTTCGCACGTCAGTGGCTCATTCAATCAGCAACAGCAATGAAAGAAATTACACTCTCAGAGGAAACTCTGGACCTGTGCTTTCATAGCGTCGCCAGTATTAAGGTGCGCCCCGAGATCTAAGCCACGTTGGAACTGAAACGGAGGAATCGACAGAGAGGCTACAGAATGACATCGCATCCATTTGGTTTTCTTTAAATCACTGACGAGCAGGAAAATGTAAACGGGGAGGGCGAGTGGGGAAGTGAGGCAGTTGCAGCTCTGGAGAAAGTCCTTCTTTGTGATTCACTCAGCAACCAGAGACGTGACGGTGACTCAGGCGTGAGAGCTCTTCACATCGTGAACAAAAAGCAATCAAGGGCAGTTAGCACCTCTTCCGGAGTGGGGGTGGGGTGAGGTAATTACCTTTTGACTTCTGTTACTATGTTCAGAAACTGCCTTTTGGATTGAGGTGAACAGAAACTGCATTTCTAAAAAGCACCATGGAACTTGTTAAACTTTATTGAGTGGCTTTTTCTCATCGATTCCCACACAGGTTTCCAACTCAGTTGGTATCGATGAGGCTCATGTCCAGGTGTGATAATCTCTGCAGCAAATTGCACGGTTAAGGTAAAAGGCAAGGAAAGTGGCATCTCGAACCGGCCCCGAGGTCAGACCTTCCTCACAATGTAATCTGTCGTTCTCGGATTGTAATGCCACCTCCGGTTGTAGGGTGGAACATTCTTTGGGAACCTTATTCTGCAAAACAGACACAGTGACTGAAAGTATGCTGCACGGTATGATTTGGGACACGGCCTGCTCAGCTTTGTGCATTTTCCCTGTAGTCCGGTGTGTTTCATGTTCCGTGTAACCGTGAAAGTTGTCCTGTTTCGAACAATGGGTGAAATCATTGAGCAAAGCAAGAATCGAAACTGCAGTAATGTCAAGTAGCTCATGGTAATTTGACCCAATCATAACCGATCATATATTCTCACACACTCACAGATACATTTGTAGCTGAATCCAGTCTGAGAAGATAGACTGATTTTTGTCTGGATTGATGGGCTATCGTTAACTGCTGAGAAATTGATATTGTAGACGCGCACATCCCAGCAGCTGTGCGAGTCGGAGAGGGATCATGGAACCCTTTTCACGTGAGTTTGCATCTGTTGTTATGCAGGAACACAATTGGAAGTGCAAGAAAATGGAGTCGCGGGCGTGTTGGTAGTGTGGCCGAGCAGTCTAAGGCGCTGGATTAAGGCTCCAGTCTCGACAGAGGCGTGGGTTCGAATCCCAAAAGCAGCATTTCTGCTGAACAACTCCAACGGAACAGCTGGTTTAAATGCGGTTTGAATCCCTGGCTCATTTCTGTTGAAAACAGAAGAAAAATGAGTTTGCTTCCCGGGGAATTGACTGCGGTGTGGGAAAGTGCCGAATTTTCCAAAGGGTCTGTGCTGTCATGATCGTGTTCGCTTCCCGCGCGGAAAATCGCCAGCAGCTCTACTGTTGCTTTCTGTTCCAGGCAAGTTGAGCTTTTACTGGAACCGAATGGAGACTGTTATTTCATCGTTGTTGCGAAACAGACTCCTCCGGTGACTCGACTCGTCGTTTTTTGGTTTTCTGGCCAATGAGAAAATCGTTCCAATGTATTTCGATGTCATATGTTATTGAATTTCTCCCACTTCCTTCATTTCCGTCCTGCAGTCATCGGAAGGGAAAGGTAATCTAATCGAGACTGTGATTGGTGAAATTCACTTTTTATGGCCCATTCTTATTATGTTCTTTCTTTGTCTCTTTGCAGCATTGTCTGGGAAGTGGTGGTGCACTCAGGCTCCAGTCTGTTTGAAAGAGTAGTTTGGAATTGCCCTGTTGTTAGTTGTGTGATTACTTTATGGCTCATGCCCCCCGACACTCTCGCATTTAGCATTCATGCTCGCTGTGTCTGAAAATGCATTTGGTTTTCCAGTTTTGTTTGTGTTCCGTGTTAAATGCTTTCTGTTTTGCGATTCGCTCAATACATTACGAATTAACAGGGTTTCTGAGGTAACTTCCAGCTGCAAAAATCCTCAACTGAGAATCTGGGAAACTTTCACGGAGTATGGTCAGTCGGTGCAAAAGTAAGGAAGTCGTTCGTTTCTGCAGTGTTTCACAATGCTACCTTTCCCGTGAGCCGTCGAACAGACTAAATGATTTTGCCACAGACTGCGACGGTAAGCTCCGCAAAAACGTAATTCTTTAAAGCAACACAACGTTATTGGGGTACACCGCGTGGAAACAGATACTTCGGTGTATCTCGTCCATGCTCACCACACAGCCAAAATTAAACAAGTCCCATTAAACAACGAGCGAACGGAAACAGAAAGGTGAAAGCTAGAATGGCTTCAACTTTCAGTGCTGGATGCCACTGAGCTGCAGCGGGGGCGACCGAGGCTTGTTTCTGTAATGTAGTGGTCATCACGTTCGCCTTCCACGCGAAAGGTCCCCAGTTCGAAAGTGGGCAGAAACTGTTTTGCTCTTCAACTGCAGCCTTTGACATCGACAAGAACGGAGCTTTCTTGCTTGCTTTCCCACGTGCAAACCTGCCTTCGAGTTTGCTTGAATAAATCTTCTCTCGTAGTGCAGTGCAATGCGATGCAATGCAATTCCATTTAATTACTGTGCAAAGCATTGTAAAGTTTTTCTCCAACCTGGTTCTGATCATATGCCATTCTGTTTGAGAGTGTAGTTACCCCCTTCTGATCCTTCCACGAAAAGCATTACCGCATTCGCATTCCTTGCGCAGGCGGCCCGGTTCAAAGACAGAGAAGAAGCTGATGTGCTGGTGTCACAGTGCACCACGGATTCCTCAACTAGTCTGTCTGTCAAATGTATCCCAAAGTCGTCTCTGAAAGACCTCATTTGGAAGGTGTCTGTCGTTATTCAACGTGCGAGAATTGGCACCAGAGGTCCTGAATCATGTTTTGGAGCAGTTCGCACGTCAGTGGCTCATTCAATCAGCAACAGCAATGAAAGAAATTACACTCTCAGAGGAAACTCTGGACCTGTGCTTTCATAGCGTCGCCAGTATTAAGGTGCGCCCCGAGATCTAAGCCACGTTGGAACTGAAACGGAGGAATCGACAGAGAGGCTACAGAATGACATCGCATCCATTTGGTTTTCTTTAAATCACTGACGAGCAGGAAAATGTAAACGGGGAGGGCGAGTGGGGAAGTGAGGCAGTTGCAGCTCTGGAGAAAGTCCTTCTTTGTGATTCACTCAGCAACCAGAGACGTGACGGTGACTCAGGCGTGAGAGCTCTTCACATCGTGAACAAAAAGCAATCAAGGGCAGTTAGCACCTCTTCCGGAGTGGGGGTGGGGTGAGGTAATTACCTTTTGACTTCTGTTACTATGTTCAGAAACTGCCTTTTGGATTGAGGTGAACAGAAACTGCATTTCTAAAAAGCACCATGGAACTTGTTAAACTTTATTGAGTGGCTTTTTCTCATCGATTCCCACACAGGTTTCCAACTCAGTTGGTATCGATGAGGCTCATGTCCAGGTGTGATAATCTCTGCAGCAAATTGCACGGTTAAGGTAAAAGGCAAGGAAAGTGGCATCTCGATCCGGCCCCGAGGTCAGACCTTCCTCACAATGTAATCTGTCGTTCTCGGATTGTAATACTACGTCCGGTTTTAGGGTGGAACATTCTTTGGGAACCTTATTCTGCAAAACAGACACAGTGACTGAAAGTATGCTGCACGGTATGATTTGGGACACGGCCTGCTCAGCTTTGTGCATTTTCCCTGTAGTCCGGTGTGTTTCATGTTCCGTGTAACCGTGAAAGTTGTCCTGTTTCGAACAATGGGTGAAATCATTGAGCAAAGCAAGAATCGAAACTGCAGTAATGTGAAGTAGCTCATGGTAATTTGACCCAATCATAACCGATCATATATTCTCACACACTCACAGATACATTTGTAGCTGAATCCAGTCTGAGAAGATAGACTGATTTTTGTCTGGATTGATGGGCTATCGTTAACTGCTGAGAAATTGATATTGTAGACGCGCACATCCCAGCAGCTGTGCGAGTCGGAGAGGGATCATGGAACCCTTTTCACGTGAGTTTGCATCTGTTGTTATGCAGGAACACAATTGGAAGTGCAAGAAAATGGAGTCGCGGGCGTGTTTGTAGTGTGGCCGAGCGGTCTAAGGCGCTGGATTAAGGCTCCAGTCTCGACAGCGGCGTGGGTTCGAATCCCACCGCTGCCATTTCTGCTGAACAACTCCAACGGAACAGCTGGTTCAAAATTCTGTTTCAATCCCTGCCTCATTTCTGTTTAAAACAGAAGAAAAATGAGTTTGCTTCCCGGGGAATTGACTGCGGTGTGGGGAGGTGCCGAATTTTCCAAAGTGTCTGTGCTGTCATGATCGTGTTCACTTCCCGCGCGGAAAATCGCCAGCAGCTCTACTGTTGCTTTCTGTTCCAGGCAAGTTGAGCTTTTACTGGAACCGAATGGAGACTGTTATTTCATCGTTGTTGCGAAACAGACTCCTCCGGTGACTCGACTCGTCGTTATTTGCTTTTCTGGCCAATGAGAAAATCGTTCCAATGTATTTCGATGTCATATGTTATTGAATTTCTCCCACTTCCTTCATTTCCGTCCTGCAGTCATCGGAAGGGAAAGGTAATCTAATCGAGACTGTGATTGGTGAAATTCACTTTTTATGGCCCATTCTTATTATGTTCTTTCTTTGTCTCTTTGCAGCATTGTCTGGGAAGTGGTGGTGCACTCAGGCTCCAGTCTGTTTGAAAGAGTAGTTTGGAATTGCCCTTTTGTTAGTTGTGTGATTACTTTATGGCTCATGCCCCCCGACACTCTCACGTTTAGCATTCATGCTCGCTGTGTCTGAAAATGCATTTGGTTTTCCAGTTTTGTTTGTGTTCCGTGTTAAATGCTTTCTGCTTTGCGATTCGCTCAATACATTACGAATTAACAGGGTTTCTGAGGTAACTTCCAGCTGCAAAAATCCTCAACTGAGAATCTGGGAAACTTTCACGGAGTATGGTCAGTCGGAGCAAAAGTAAGGAAGTCGTTCGTTTCTGCAGTGTTTCACAATGCTACCTTTCCCGTGAGCAGTCGAACAGACTAAATGATTTTGCCACAGACTGCGACGGTAAGCTCCGCAAAAACGTAATTCTTTAAAGCAACACAACGTTATTGGGGTACACCGCGTGGAAACAGATACATCGGTGTATCTCGTCCATGCTCACCACATAGCCAAAATTAAACAAGTCCCATTAAACAACGAGCGAACGGAAACAGAAAGGTGAAAGCTAGAATGGCTTCAACTTTCAGTGCTGGATGCCACTGAGCTGCAGCGGGGGCGACCGAGGCTTGTTTCTGTAGTGTAGTGGTCCTCACGTTCGCCTTCCACGCGAAAGGTCCCCCGTTCGAGAGTGGGCAGAAACTGTTTTGCTCTTCAACTGCAGCCTTTGACATCGACAAGAACGGAGCTTTCTTGCTTGCTTTCCCACGTGCAAACCTGCCTTCGAGTTTGCTTGAATAAATCTTCTCTCGTAGTGCAGTGCAATGCGATGCAATGCAATTCCATTTAATTACTGTGCAAAGCATTGTAAAGTTTTTCTCCAACCTGGTTCTGATCATATGCCATTCTGTTTGAGAGTGTAGTTACCCCCTTCTGATCCTTCCACGAAAAGCATTACCGCATTCGCATTCCTTGCGCAGGCGGACCGGTTCAAAGACAGAGAAGAAGCTGATGTGCTGGTGTCACAGTGCACCACGGATTCCTCAACTAGTCTGTCTGTCAAATGTATCCCAAAGTCGTCTCTGAAAGACCTCATTTGGAAGGTGTCTGTCGTTATTCAACGTGCGAGAATTGGCACCAGAGGTCCTGAATCATGTTTTGGAGCAGTTCGCACGTCAGTGGCTCATTCAATCAGCAACAGCAATGAAAGAAATTACACTCTCAGAGGAAACTCTGGACCTGTGCTTTCATAGCGTCGCCAGTATTAAGGTGCGCCCCGAGATCTAAGCCACGTTGGAACTGAAACGGAGGAATCGACAGAGAGGCTACAGAATGACATCGCATCCATTTGGTTTTCTTTAAATCACTGACGAGCAGGAAAATGTAAACGGGGAGGGTGAGTGGGGAAGTGAGGCAGTTGCAGCTCTGGAGAAAGTCCTTCTTTGTGATTCACTCAGCAACCAGAGACGTGACGGTGACTCAGGCGTGAGAGCTCTTCACATCGTGAACAAAAAGCAATCAGGGGCAGTTAGCACCTCTTCCGGAGTGGGGGTGGGGTGAGGTAATTACCTTTTGACTTCTGTTACTATGTTCAGAAACTGCCTTTTGGATTGAGGTGAACAGAAACTGCATTTCTAAAAAGCACCATGGAACTTGTTAAACTTTATTGAGTGGCTTTTTCTCATCGATTCCCACACAGGTTTCCAACTCAGTTGGTATCGATGAGGCTCATGTCCAGGTGTGATAATCTCTGCAGCAAATTGCACGGTTAAGGTAAAAGGCAAGGAAAGTGGCATCTCGAACCGGCCCCGAGGTCAGACCTTCCTCACAATGTAATCTGTCGTTCTCGGATTGTAATGCCACCTCCGGTTGTAGGGTGGAACATTCTTTGGGAACCTTATTCTGCAAAACAGACACAGTGACTGAAAGTATGCTGCACGGTATGATTTGGGACACGGCCTGCTCAGCTTTGTGCATTTTCCCTGTAGTCCGGTGTGTTTCATGTTCCGTGTAACCGTGAAAGTTGTCCTGTTTCGAACAATGGGTGAAATCATTGAGCAAAGCAAGAATCGAAACTGCAGTAATGTCAAGTAGCTCATGGTAATTTGACCCAATCATAACCGATCATATATTCTCACACACTCACAGATACATTTGTAGCTGAATCCAGTCTGAGAAGATAGACTCAGTTTACCAGTGATTTTTGTCTGGATTGATGGGCTATCGTTAACTGCTGAGAAATTGATATTGTAGACGCGCACATCCCAGCAGCTGTGCGAGTCGGAGAGGGATCATGGAACCCTTTTCACGTGAGTTTGCATCTGTTGTTATGCAGGAACACAATTGGAAGTGCAAGAAAATGGAGTCGTGGGCGTGTTGGTAGTGTGGCCGAGCGGTCTAAGGCGCTGGATTAAGACTCCAGTCTCGACAGAGGCGTGGGTTCGAATCCCACCGCTGCCATTTCTGCTGAACAGCTCCAACGGAACAGCTGGTTTAAAATTCTGTTTCAATCCCTGCCTCATTTCTGTTTAAAACAGAAGAAAAATGAGTTTGCTTACCGGGGAATTGACTGCGGTGTGGGGAGGTGCCGAATTTTCCAAAGTGTCTGTGCTGTCATGATCGTGTTCGCTTCCCGCGCGGAAAATCGCCAGCAGCTCTACTGTTGCTTTCTGTTCCAGGCAAGTTGAGCTTTTACTGGAACCGAATGGAGACTGTTATTTCATCGTTGTTGCGAAACAGACTCCTCCGGTGACTCGACTCGTCGTTTTTTGGTTTTCTGGCCAATGAGAAAATCGTTCCAATGTATTTCGATGTCATATGTTATTGAATTTCTCCCACTTCCTTCATTTCCGTCCTGCAGTCATCGGAAGGGAAAGGTAATCTAATCGAGACTGTGATTGGTGAAATTCACTTTTTATGGCCCATTCTTATTATGTTCTTTCTTTGTCTCTTTGCAGCATTGTCTGGGAAGTGGTGGTGCACTCAGGCTCCAGTCTGTTTGAAAGAGTAGTTTGGAATTGCCCTGTTGTTAGTTGTGTGATTACTTTATGGCTCATGCCCCCCGACACTCTCGCATTTAGCATTCATGCTCGCTGTGTCTGAAAATGCATTTGGTTTTCCAGTTTTGTTTGTGTTCCGTGTTAAATGCTTTCTGTTTTGCGATTCGCTCAATACATTACGAATTAACAGGGTTTCTGAGGTAACTTCCAGCTGCAAAAATCCTCAACTGAGAATCTGGGAAACTTTCACGGAGTATGGTCAGTCGGTGCAAAAGTAAGGAAGTCGTTCGTTTCTGCAGTGTTTCACAATGCTACCTTTCCCGTGAGCCGTCGAACAGACTAAATGATTTTGCCACAGACTGCGACGGTCAGCTCCGCAAAAACGTAATTCTTTAAAGCAACACAACGTTATTGGGGTACACCGCGTGGAAACAGATACTTCGGTGTATCTCGTCCATGCTCACCACACAGCCAAAATTAAACAAGTCCCATTAAACAACGAGCGAACGGAAACAGAAAGGTGAAAGCTAGAATGGCTTCAACTTTCAGTGCTGGATGCCACTGAACTGCAGCGGGGGCGACCGAGGCTTGTTTCTGTAGTGTAGTGGTCATCACGTTCGCCTTCCACGCGAAAGGTCCCCAGTTCGAAACTGGGCAGAAACTGTTTTGCTCTTCAACTGCAGCCTTTGACATCGACAAGAACGGAGCTTTCTTGCTTGCTTTCCCACGTGCAAACCTGCCTTCGAGTTTGCTTGAATAAATCTTCTCTCGTAGTGCAGTGCAATGCGATGCAATGCAATTCCATTTAATTACTGTGCAAAGCATTGTAAAGTTTTTCTCCAACCTGGTTCTGATCATATGCCATTCTGTTTGAGAGTGTAGTTACCCCCTTCTGATCCTTCCACGAAAAGCATTACCGCATTCGCATTCCTTGCGCAGGCGGCCCGGTTCAAAAACAGAGAAGAAGCTGATGTGCTGGTGTCACAGTGCACCACGGATTCCTCAACTAGTCTGTCTGTCAAATGTATCCCAAAGTCGTCTCTGAAAGACCTCATTTGGAAGGTGTCTGTCGTTATTCAACGTGCGAGAATTGGCACCAGAGGTCCTGAATCATGTTTTGGAGCAGTTCGCACGTCAGTGGCTCATTCAATCAGCAACAGCAATGAAAGAAATTACACTCTCAGAGGAAACTCTGGACCTGTGCTTTCATAGCGTCGCCAGTATTAAGGTGCGCCCCGAGATCTAAGCCACGTTGGAACTGAAACGGAGGAATCGACAGAGAGGCTACAGAATGACATCGCATCCATTTGGTTTTCTTTAAATCACTGACGAGCAGGAAAATGTAAACGGGGAGGGCGAGTGGGGAAGTGAGGCAGTTGCAGCTCTGGAGAAAGTCCTTCTTTGTGATTCACTCAGCAACCAGAGACGTGACGGTGACTCAGGCGTGAGAGCTCTTCACATCGTGAACAAAAAGCAATCAAGGGCAGTTAGCACCTCTTCCGGAGTGGGGGTGGGGTGAGGTAATTACCTTTTGACTTCTGTTACTATGTTCAGAAACTGCCTTTTGGATTGAGGTGAACAGAAACTGCATTTCTAAAAAGCACCATGGAACTTGTTAAACTTTATTGAGTGGCTTTTTCTCATCGATTCCCACACAGGTTTCCAACTCAGTTGGTATCGATGAGGCTCATGTCCAGGTGTGATAATCTCTGCAGCAAATTGCACGGTTAAGGTAAAAGGCAAGGAAAGTGGCATCTCGAACCGGCCCCGAGGTCAGACCTTCCTCACAATGTAATCTGTCGTTCTCGGATTGTAATACTACGTCCGGTTTTAGGGTGGAACATTCTTTGGGAACCTTATTCTGCAAAACAGACACAGTGACTGAAAGTATGCTGCACGGTATGATTTGGGACACGGCCTGCTCAGCTTTGTGCATTTTCCCTGTAGTCCGGTGTGTTTCATGTTCCGTGTAACCGTGAAAGTTGTCCTGTTTCGAACAATGGGTGAAATCATTGAGCAAAGCAAGAATCGAAACTGCAGTAATGTCAAGTAGCTCATGGTAATTTGACCCAACCATAACCGATCATATATTCTCACACACTCACAGATACATTTGTAGCTGAATCCAGACTGAGAAGATAGACTCAGTTTACCAGTGATTTTTGTCTGGATTGATGGGCTATCGTTAACTGCTGAGAAATTGATATTGTAGACGCGCACATCCCAGCAGCTGTGCGAGTGGGAGAGGGATCATGGAACCCTTTTCACGTGAGTTTGCATCTGTTGTTATGCAGGAACACAATTGGAAGTGCAAGAAAATGGAGTCGCGGGCGTGTTTGTAGTGTGGCCGAGCGGTCTAAGGCGCTGGATTGAGGCTCCAGTCTCGACAGCGGCGTGGGTTCGAATCCCACCGCTGCCATTTCTGCTGAACAACTCCAACGGAACAGCTGGTTTAAAATTCTGTTTCAATCCCTGCCTCATTTCTGTTTAAAACAGAAGAAAAATGAGTTTGCTTCCCGGGGAATTGACTGCGGTGTGGGGAGGTGCCGAATTTTCCAAAGTGTCTGTGCTGTCATGATCGTGTTCACTTCCCGCGCGGAAAATCGCCAGCAGCTCTACTGTTGCTTTCTGTTCCAGGCAAGTTGAGCTTTTACTGGAACCGAATGGAGACTGTTATTTCATCGTTGTTGCGAAACAGACTCCTCCGGTGACTCGACTCGTCGTTATTTGCTTTTCTGGCCAATGAGAAAATCGTTCCAATGTATTTCGATGTCATATGTTATTGAATTTCTCCCACTTCCTTCATTTCCGTCCTGCAGTCATCGGAAGGGAAAGGTAATCGAATCGAGACTGTGATTGGTGAAATTCACTTTTTATGGCCCATTCTTATTATGTTCTTTCTTTGTCTCTTTGCAGCATTGTCTGGGAAGTGGTGGTGCACTCAGGCTCCAGTCTGTTTGAAAGAGTAGTTTGGAATTGCCCTTTTGTTAGTTGTGTGATTACTTTATGGCTCATGCCCCCCGACACTCTCACGTTTAGCATTCATGCTCGCTGTGTCTGAAAATGCATTTGGTTTTCCAGTTTTGTTTGTGTTCCGTGTTAAATGCTTTCTGCTTTGCGATTCGCTCAATACATTACGAATTAACAGGGTTTCTGAGGTAACTTCCAGCTGCAAAAATCCTCAACTGAGAATCTGGGAAACTTTCACGGAGTATGGTCAGTCGGAGCAAAAGTAAGGAAGTCGTTCGTTTCTGCAGTGTTTCACAATGCTACCTTTCCCGTGAGCAGTCGAACAGACTAAATGATTTTGCCACAGACTGCGACGGTAAGCTCCGCAAAAACGTAATTCTTTAAAGCAACACAACGTTATTGGGGTACACCGCGTTGAAACAGATACATCGGTGTATCTCGTCCATGCTCACCACATAGCCAAAATTAAACAAGTCCCATTAAACAACGAGCGAACGGAAACAGAAAGGTGAAAGCTAGAATGGCTTCAACTTTCAGTGCTGGATGCCACTGAGCTGCAGCGGGGGCGACCGAGGCTTGTTTCTGTAGTGTAGTGGTCCTCACGTTCGCCTTCCACGCGAAAGGTCCCCCGTTCGAGAGTGGGCAGAAACTGTTTTGCTCTTCAACTGCAGCCTTTGACATCGACAAGAACGGAGCTTTCTTGCTTGCTTTCCCACGTGCAAACCTGCCTTCGAGTTTGCTTGAATAAATCTTCTCTCGTAGTGCAGTGCAATGCGATGCAATGCAATTCCATTTAATTACTGTGCAAAGCATTGTAAAGTTTTTCTCCAACCTGGTTCTGATCATATGCCATTCTGTTTGAGAGTGTAGTTACCCCCTTCTGATCCTTCCACGAAAAGCATTACCGCATTCGCATTCCTTGCGCAGGCGGCCCGGTTCAAAGTCAGAGAAGAAGCTGATGTGCTGGTGTCACAGTGCACCACGGATTCCTCAACTAGTCTGTCTGTCAAATGTATCCCAAAGTCGTCTCTGAAAGACCTCATTTGGAAGGTGTCTGTCGTTATTCAACGTGCGAGAATTGGCACCAGAGGTCCTGAATCATGTTTTGGAGCAGTTCGCACGTCAGTGGCTCATTCAATCAGCAACAGCAATGAAAGAAATTACACTCTCAGAGGAAACTCTGGACCTGTGCTTTCATAGCGTCGCCAGTATTAAGGTGCGCCCCGAGATCTAAGCCACGTTGGAACTGAAACGGAGGAATCGACAGAGAGGCTACAGAATGACATCGCATCCATTTGGTTTTCTTTAAATCACTGACGAGCAGGAAAATGTAAACGGGGAGGGTGAGTGGGGAAGTGAGGCAGTTGCAGCTCTGGAGAAAGTCCTTCTTTGTGATTCACTCAGCAACCAGAGACGTGACGGGGACTCAGGCGTGAGAGCTCTTCACATCGTGAACAAAAAGCAATCAGG
The DNA here is from genome assembly GCF_047496795.1 of Chiloscyllium punctatum. Classification (NCBI taxonomy): domain Eukaryota; kingdom Metazoa; phylum Chordata; class Chondrichthyes; order Orectolobiformes; family Hemiscylliidae; genus Chiloscyllium; species Chiloscyllium punctatum. Next base: position 15,981,101 of record NC_092756.1, read on the forward strand.
GGCAGTTAGCACCTCTTCCGGAGTGGGGGTGGGGTGAGGTAATTACCTTTTGACTTCTGTTACTATGTTCAGAAACTGCCTTTTGGATTGAGGTGAACAGAAACTGCATTTCTAAAAAGCACCATGGAACTTGTTAAACTTTATTGAGTGGCTTTTTCTCATCGATTCCCACACAGGTTTCCAACTCAGTTGGTATCGATGAGGCTCATGTCCAGGTGTGATAATCTCTGCAGCAAATTGCACGGTTAAGGTAAAAGGCAAGGAAAGTGGCATCTCGAACCGGCCCCGAGGTCAGACCTTCCTCACAATGTAATCTGTCGTTCTCGGATTGTAATGCCACCTCCGGTTGTAGGGTGGAACATTCTTTGGGAACCTTATTCTGCAAAACAGACACAGTGACTGAAACTATGCTGCACGGTATGATTTGGGACACGGCCTGCTCAGCTTTGTGCATTTTCCCTGTAGTCCGGTGTGTTTCATGTTCCGTGTAACCGTGAAAGTTGTCCTGTTTCGAACAATGGGTGAAATCATTGAGCAAAGCAAGAATCGAAACTGCAGTAATGTCAAGTAGCTCATGGTAATTTGACCCAATCATAACCGATCATATATTCTCACACACTCACAGATACATTTGTAGCTGAATCCAGTCTGAGAAGATAGACTCAGTTTACCAGTGATTTTTGTCTGGATTGATGGGCTATCGTTAACTGCTGAGAAATTGATATTGTAGACGCGCACATCCCAGCAGCTGTGCGAGTCGGAGAGGGATCATGGAACCCTTTTCACGTGAGTTTGCATCTGTTGTTATGCAGGAACACAATTGGAAGTGCAAGAAAATGGAGTCGCGGGCGTGTTGGTAGTGTGGCCGAGCGGTCAAAGGCGCTGGATTAAGACTCCAGTCTCAACAGAGGCGTGGGTTCGAATCCCACCGCTGCCATTTCTGCTGAACAACACCAACGGAACAGCTGGTTTAAAATTCTGTTTCAATCCCTGCCTCATTTCTGTTTAAAACAGAAGAAAAATGAGTTTGCTTCCCGGGGAATTGACTGCGGTGTGGGGAGGTGCCGAATTTTCCAAAGTGTCTGTGCTGTCATGATCGTGTTCGCTTCCCGCGCGGAAAATCGCCAGCAGCTCTACTGTTGCTTTCTCTTCCAGGCAAGTTGAGCTTTTACTGGAACCGAATGGAGACTGTTATTTCATCGTTGTTGCGAAACAGACTCCTCCGGTGACTCGACTCGTCGTTATTTGGTTTTCTGGCCAATGAGAAAATCGTTCCAATGTATTTCGATGTCATATGTTATTGAATTTCTCCCACTTCCTTCATTTCCGTCCTGCAGTCATCGGAAGGGAAAGGTAATCTAATCGAGACTGTGATTGGTGAAATTCACTTTTTATGGCCCATTCTTATTATGTTCTTTCTTTGTCTCTTTGCAGCATTGTCTGGGAAGTGGTGGTGCACTCAGGCTCCAGTCTGTTTGAAAGAGTAGTTTGGAATTGCCCTGTTGTTAGTTGTGTGATTACTTTATGGCTCATGCCCCCCGACACTCTCGCATTTAGCATTCATGCTCGCTGTGTCTGAAAATGCATTTGGTTTTCCAGTTTTGTTTGTGTTCCGTGTTAAATGCTTTCTGTTTTGCGATTCGCTCAATACATTACGAATTAACAGGGTTTCTGAGGTAACTTCCAGCTGCAAAAATCCTCAACTGAGAATCTGGGAAACTTTCACGGAGTATGGTCAGTCGGAGCAAAAGTAAGGAAGTCGTTCGTTTCTGCAGTGTTTCACAATGCTACCTTTCCCGTGAGCAGTCGAACAGACTAAATGATTTTGCCACAGACTGCGACGGTAAGCTCCGCAAAAACGTAATTCTTTAAAGCAACACAACGTTATTGGCGTACACCGCGTGGAAACAGATACTTCGGTGTATCTCGTCCATGCTCACCACATAGCCAAAATTAAACAAGTCCCATTAAACAACGAGCGAACGGAAACAGAAAGGTGAAAGCTGAAATGGCTTCAACTTTCAGTGCTGGATGCCACTGAGCTGCAGCGGGGGCGACCGAGGCTTGTTTCTGTAGTGTAGTGGTCATCACGTTCGCCTTACACGCGAAAAGTCCCCAGTTCGAAACTGGGCAGAAACTGTTTTGCTCTTCAACTGCAGCCTTTGACATCGACAAGAACAGAGCTTTCTTGCTTGCTTTCCCACGTGCAAACCTGCCTTCGAGTTTGCTTGAATAAATCTTCTCTCGTAGTGCAGTGCAATGCAATGCAATTCCATTTAATTACTGTGCAAAGCATTGTAAAGTTTTTCTCCAACCTGGTTCTGATCATATGCCATTCTGTTTGAGAGTGTAGTTACCCCCTTCTGATCCTTCCACCAAAAGCATTACCGCATTCGCATTCCTTGCGCAAGCGGCCCGGTTCAAAGACAGGGAAGAAGCTGATGCGCTGGTGTCACAGTGCACCACGGATTCCTCAACTAGTCTGTCTGTCAAATGTATCCCAAAGTCGTCTCTGAAAGACCTCATTTGGAAGGTGTCTGTCGTTATTCAACGTGCGAGAATTGGCACCAGAGGTCCTGAATCATGTTTTGGAGCAGTTCGCACGTCAGTGGCTCATTCAATCAGCAACAGCAATGAAAGAAATTACACTCTCAGAGGAAACTCTGGACCTGTGCTTTCATAGCGTCGCTAGTATTAAGGTGCGCCCCGAGATCTAAGCCACGTTGGAACTGAAACGGAGGAATCGACAGAGAGGCTACAGAATGACATCGCATCCATTTGGTTTTCTTTAAATCACTGACGAGCAGGAAAATGTAAACGGGGAAGGCGAGTGGGGAAGTGAGGCAGTTGCAGCTCTGGAGACTCTCAGTGGGACCTTTGGACTTTCACCAGAGCTGCAACTGCCTCACTTCCCCACTCGCCCTCCCCGATTACATTTTCCTGCTCGTCAGTGATTTAAAGAAAACCAAATGGACGCGATGTCATTCTGTAGCCTCTCTGTCGATTCCTCGGTTTCAGTTCCAACATGGCTTAGATCTCGGGGCCCACCCTAACTCTAGCGACGCCACGAAAGCAACCCTGTTTCCCTCAGTGTAATAACAGGCCAATTGTTTGAAAAAAATGACCCTCTGAAGAGTAACCCACCCAAACACATTTCCCGATCATATTTCGTCAAATTTATTGCTGACTGATGCACATATCCCTGAACACAATGTGCGATTAAGCATGGCCAGCTCACCTAACCTGCACATGTGGGATTGTGGGAGGACACCACAGCAAAGTCACATAGACATGGGGAGAACGTGCAAATTCCCCACAGTCACCCGAGGACAGAATCAAACCAATGTCCCTGGCGCTGTGAGGCAGCATTGCTAATCACTGAGGTACCATGTAATCTTATGCAATAAGTAAAATCAGTGAAATATACGAGATAAACAAGTTTCAAATGGACACTCTCCGACATTGTCAAAGCATGTCAATCTTACATTCAATCAGAATCGGTGTATTGAAAACAAAAAAAGTCCCTGATATTCATGAATTAACAATAATTAAAAATTTAATTTAATCAAAGGTCATAACAATATTTAGACGAATTGCAATTTTTAATGACAAATGTAAGTAATTAGCTGACTAATGAATAATTGGAAGTGGCATATATTTACATAATGCCGAAGAAAGTGACTTGTTTTTCCCCTTGTTACACAGCAGAATAACAGTGTGTGTGTGTGTTCGAAATGTTTGAATCAAGCTCTTTCTAACAAAATAAATGATGACTTACGATCACTTCGCCTTGTCACTTTTAAAACCACAACATTCTCAAATATTTTCCAGGAATTTACAACCAGAAGAACTAGTTAATTTCTTTTCATAGAAACCCAAAGAGAATAAGTAGTGGACACTGTGAATTAGTGAGTCAATGCAAGAATTCAACTGAAGACAACATCCCTTCTTTCCAAAATGTTCAAAATTTAAAAAATCAAAATTTATTGCCATTGTTGAATGAAAGAATAGAGATGCTAATTCTACATTTGATTTTGTTGCATGAAACATCCGTAAGTCGAATTATGATTACAAACACAATATATGTGAGCATTGAAGTCAAATATAATTGATTGAATTCAACTATGTTTCAACAGGTAAAATAAAAATTGATATTTACAATGATTGAGAGATTGTGCACTGCAATATCTTTACAGTGGTTAATATACTTTTCCGTAAATCCACATTTGCGCAATCTACTGGATTGAATAATTATTATTTTTATTCTAAATCAGCAACAATTGTATTATCAAAGTCTGTCAATGCATTCAAGAATAATGAAAAATCTCTTTTTGCAAGTGATTGGGCAATGTCTGGAAATGAACTGGAATTAATTCAGTGAAAAGTAATTACATTTTCCTGAATTTTAAGGCTGACATTACCGTGATCATTCAAATGAGCAAACATCAGATATTTGCAATGACTGGATGGGAATTCATTGGTTCCTTTGTGGGGTAGGTGACCTGAAAAATAAAGGCATTTTCATACTGTACTATTAGTACTCAGAAATAATGGATTAAATGAAAATGTGAATCTCACTATACTTGTTCAGAAGACTTTTTTTTATAAATAATTGTGCCATTATTATAATGGCAATGACTTGATAATGAATGCGCTTTTGAAGAATTAAAATGATTCAATATTTCAAAAGCACGTGTTGTGAGGGGGATATGCCAGACCATGAGGTTGTGCGGGAGTACAATTAGATTAGTTTAGATTACTTACAGTGTGGAAACAGGCCCTTCGGCCCAACAAGTCCACACCGCCCCACCGAAGCGTAACCCACCCTTACATCTACCCCTTACCTCACACTATGGGCAATGTAGCATGGCCAATTTAGCTGACCTGCACATCGTTGGACTGTGGGAGGAAACCAGAGCACCCGGAGGGGACCCACCCAGACACGGGGAGAACATGCAAACTCCACACAGTCAGTCGCCTGAAGCAGGAATTGAACCCGGGTCTCAGGCACTGTGAGGCAGCAGTGCTAACCACTGTGCCACCGTGCCGCCCATTGGATATTTATTAAGATCAATGAACTGAGGAATAAAACATTGTACCTAGCTTTATGGATTGAAGAAAAATGAGCCATTCGGTGATAATTGAGCGAAATTCTTCTTTTTTAAAATAAAAAATATACGTAATACAAGAATTGTGAATTTCCATACACCGGATTCCTTGTAGAGATATGTTACATCAATTTATATGATCAATATTATGATCAATGTTTAAAGATTTGTGTCAGAATTAGGACGAGAATTCGTAAGTCATGAAAGTGAGCTTGAAACTGAACAATGTAGTCAATGACATGTGGCGTATATGCGATTTTAATAATATTGTCATTTTTGGACAATGATGAAAAATGTTGGAATAGAAATGCCAAAAAAATCAACATGGTCAAAGCAGTTCTCTTCTTACAATGAAATGAAAACAATAATCATTTTGTAGCACGCATGATTTGAAATAGCAGTTTTTTTAATGTGACATATACAGTGAAGACTAACCCTTTTGTAAAAATGTAGGAACTTCACAAATTTAAAATGCAGTATTTGTTCAATTTGTAATAAAAATGGTTATAATTTCAATTGTCTCTTGTATACACACACAACAAAAAAGGAGTTTAAAGATTGTTAGATTGACAAAAATTTTCCTTCCCAACGTTATTGTAGTACAGTCAATATCCGTAATAAAGTAGAATTATTGGTTTAAACAATATAAATCAACATTAACGACTGAACTGAAATATAACACATCAATTGCATTAACTGCATAGAATAGTAAATAAATGCTTACTGTTGTCATTTTCCCAGGAACAATAAGATACTTACTCAGGTTATTCCACTGAATAGTAATCAGCTGAATATCTTTGTGTCGCTTTATGTGCACTGTTTTGTGTGAACATTGATTTCAATATACTTAGATATTTATATGAATTAGGAACTGACTGATAACTGGGTGTGAAAGTTCTTATTTAAGATTAGACAATTTTTAGGATTCACTAGGTTTGCTGAACAAAACACAGTTAAGTCATCATGCAATAAACTGGATCAGAGAGAAATATGCAAATTTCAAATGGATGCACCCGGATATTTTCACAACATTTCAATCTTACATTCAATATAAATAGATGAATGGAAAACTAAAAACAAATTTCAGACAACTCATAAACAGATCAATAACTAAAAATTGATATATAGTAGGAAGTGGCATTTGTTTATTTAACTGAAGAAGAACTTGATTTTTTTTCTCATGTTTATACCTTTGAAGCATCAAGTTCAATGTGCAGTCTGAACTCAGCTCTTCAGAAAAAAAGAAAATCAAGGAATATCTGTACTTTTCTTATTTCATCTTTGTGAGTGCAACATTATCAAATATTTTGCAAAGAATATTGATTGAGTGGAATTAGATACATTCTGTTCTTTGCGGACTGAAGAAAATATTTCGCAGGTACTGTGATTATTGGAATGAACAACAAATGAAAACATATTCAATGTTGAATTGAAAGGCAATTCATTCGATTCTTAGATATTTTCTTTTCAACATTCAGAGCTGCTCTGGCACAGATCTGTGCAAGGTGGGAATTGAAATTGTACCCTCTGGTCTGGTAACAGACACACGACCAGAGTTGCACAATATTCCTTCATAACATTCCCAACCAGGCTGGGCAGGGCTGAAAACTAATCAGATGTTTATTGCGACAATTGGATTGGAATTAAATGGTTGGATACTGAAAATTCAGTTGTAATTTACAATAATAATGGGAGTTAACAAATGTCTTAATTAAACATGATTGTTATGATCACTTGTGGAACGACAACTTGACAGAATTCTGTGATTACTGTGCATTATAAATAAAAATGAATACAATTATTCTATATGTTCATAAGTTTCTCATTTTCTGAAATGCAAATTAAAATCTATTTGTTCTACACATAAATTGGAACAAAATGATGAATTGGTCAGTCAATGTGCCTATTCAGCTGAAGAATACTTTCATTCTTTCTGAAAATGTACGATTTCTAAGAAGTCACCATTTCCTGTGATTGTTTAATGAAATAAGATAGATGCCAACCCTTTTTTGTGTGCTTCAAAAAATTAATGGGGAATTAAATGATTTTGCACATGAAAAATATTCAATTGTTCTTGTGATTAAAAACACAATAAATGTTAACATTAAAATGATTTCCAATCAAATCAATTCAAAAGAGTTTCCAAGTTTAAAATGAAAAGCAATATTCAGAATGATTGAGTGATTGTACAGTGCAATGTCCTTGCATTAGTTATTATATGAAACCATAGTTCCACATGTGCACCCCTTACCGAATTGAACAATTATTAGGTATTGGCAACAAATCGATTTGAAAACTTTTATTAATAAATTTAAGAATAATGAGGTATCTCCTCTTCCTATTCCACTGAGTAATGTTCAGAAATGAATAGAAATATTGCAGTGCAAAGTAACTGGTGTTCTCTGAATTTCAATGGCGGAGAAGACTGTGATCTTTCAAATGAGCAAAAATCAGATATTTACAAATGATGTTGCAATGGCAATTATTGGTCTTTTGTGGGTGTATTGGCCTGATCAAACAGATTTTAATATTGTAGCACCCACACTCAGAAATAATCAAGATATTAAAGGCACATTGTCCTTGTTATAAAGCCTAGGTTAAAGTATTGCGTAATTATTGCAATTGATCATTGTTTCTAAAATCCTGATAGATAAATTGATTTAATATTTTGAATGCACTTTGCTCTGATGTCGATTGTATATTCATTAAGATTAATAAACTGAAAATAAAAATATAAAACGTGGCTTTAATAATTAAAAAATCTCAGCAACAATTGAACATAGTTCAACTTTATTTTGGTCAGTTCATGTCTATTTTATAAATGTAACTTTAATCATGATAAATGTTTAAATAAATGTCAGAACTAGGAAGAAAATAATTAGGCCGGGAAAGTGAGTATTATTATGAACAAAACATCGAGTTAATGACATTTGGTCCAGGAAGTCATTTTCTCGCAAATGAGTAATAATTTTGTGATTATTGTTCATTGACAACTAATGTTGGAAGAAAATAAAACTACCTCAAAATGAAAGTAAAATAAATATCATTTTGGAGGTCACATGTTTTGAAAAACGGAAATTGCCAGTTAATGTGACATTTGAGCTGAAGAATCGTCCTTCATCCACCCCCCTCCACCCCCCCACGTGTAGTCTTTTCAATAAATTTAAATTTAGTATAAGTTGAACTAAATAACAAATGGATGTACCTACATTGTTTTCTTGCACACACAAAAAGTTCAAAAAATAACATGAAAATGATATCGCTCTGCAAGTAATAATTTCACAGATAATAAGTGTTTGTATTGAATTTAAATGTCACCATCGCTGAAGGAGTGATTTCCCCTGACAGGGAATGAAGACTGAGGAGATAGGCAGAACTCAGGCAAGTGGAAGATGTTTACTCATGCTGCAATGAGTTAGTGCAGAGATCATCTCCCGAGGCCAATCGAGGAAGGGAGGTCCATGACACACTGTAACGTGTACAGTAAAAAGCAGTACTTTTACAAACTTGCTGTGTTACAATATCCACATGCAATGTAGTTACAGTCCTTCCCTCCTTATACAGACACCCGATCCTGTAGAACACCTAATCTCAGATGGGCATCGCTATGGATAGCCGCAGCTTTCTATTGCTTCATGGTGTTTTACAGGTGCTATAATCTCCAGGCCTTGGGATCTCTCTGTGCGTTTTATTTCCTCAGATTACAAAATTAATTGCTGCAGTCCTTTGGGCCTCTCACTCTGCCTTATTTACGATTCTCAAGAATATGTAATTAGAAACTTTTTAAATGTTCTGAGCAACTTTAAAATAGTAAATATTTCTGACAATTAAACCCTGTCTGTTTCCATGATAGCAACTGTGGAAGTTAGCTGGGCTTTATTCTGCAGTTGGCGTTTATTCATTCACTGGGACAATTATTCTTTCATTAATGAAAGTCAGGATTGGTCATTTTTCTGTATGCTGGCATTCTCTTATCATTATCTGGAATATGACTGTCTGGAATGGCATACTTATGGACTTGGAGTACGATTGTACAAAATATTCTTTTCTTTTACTTAAGACTGAAACAGACTGTTAGTCTTATTTATCTCCCCTCCACCATTTTGTGTTTTAATTTCAAGGCAGGCTAATCGGGGCATCCCTACAGCAGCAAATCAACAAGGATTTCAGCATTAAAATAAAAATCAGCATTCGCTACCATTAGGAAACAGTACCATGCAATATGCTTACGTCACTGAAACTTAATTCCACACTTAAAGCCGACTATATTGGATTTGATCAATGATTAAATATTAGATATAATTAACAATTCGTGTTAAAACTGGTCACTGTAAACTTAAAATGATTAGAAATGTCATATTACTCTCCGTAACATGTAGAATTCAACATTAATTATTGGAGTCTAAAACAATCAGACGTATCTTCATTTGTAATATTAATATTAATATTAATCCAATGATTTCTGTGAACATTCAAAGAGAAGATATCAGATATTTCCTGTCAGTGTTGGATGAGCAATTATTGCTTGGTTTGTGGTTGTGTTGACTTGGAATAAAAGATCAATTTTTCTTTGTAAAATTGGCACTGCGAAATAATGATTTAAATTGAAATGTGAATCTCATGATATTTGTTACAAAACCTGAACTGAATTACTGTGTGATTGTTGGACTAACAATGAATTGGTAATCTTTTTTAGAACGCTCACACATTAAGTGATTCAATATTTCCGAACGAAGTTTGCTGTGATTTTGATTACATAATAATTCGTATCAGTGAACTGAGAATTAGAATGCTGACATGATGTTTTGGAAAATACATTCGATATGCAGTCATTATTGATCATTCAACATTCTCAGAATGTCCTGCAATCTGTACTTGGTGTCTCAGCTTTTCTTCTGTAGAAATAAAATATATAACCCATGCAACTTTTCATGTTATCAATATTCAGACATTTATGTCAGCATTACAAAGAAAATAAATCGACAAGGAACATGGGTATCATCGCAAAAAACGGTCAACAGCATTTATAGAGGAAATTTTGAAACATTGCCTCTTAGTGAACACATGAAAAAGTTTAATGGGGATCTGTTACAATGTACTGAGACGCAATTGCATTGTTATCATGATGACTGGGGGGAACCTATCAGAAAACTCGCCTATATTTAAAAACATGTTACTATCAGCATCCTTAGTCGTAAATAATGAAGTCTGATTAATGGTGTGGGAAAGATGTGTGTAAATTATAAGAAGGTATCTGTTGCATATATTTGGGATGGTGTGAAAGTGTGATGTTTGCTGTGGTTATTCATCTTGAGAACAATACAATACTGACAAAAAGTTTTGCACTGGACAGTAATTAGATGGCCTTGAATCCCAACGTGTGGCTTTATGTGCAGTGATTAATATATTTCAAGAGCTTTGAGATATTTTCTATGATTTGTAAAATGATTAATAATTTTGTGACAAACATCCACATGTGGTTATGAGCTGGATTTAAAAAATCCAATGTGTTGGTGTGAAAACCCTTCATTATTGACATTTCCAAGATAAGTGTATAATGCTCAGGTAGTGGCTGGAAGTCAAGGTGTAAGAAAATCTGATTCATCCTGGAGCTGATTGATTCTAGCTGCTGTTTGATTGAGTTTGATTGATTTTGTATTTGTCCCGATTTCTCTGCCTGTAGGTGAATTTAGAACATCCAATTTCTGTCCAAGGGTCACTTCACATTACTGGAGAGTTAAAATATAATTCATATATTGTGATAACAATGAGTTTTCAATTAAAGTTTGTGTTTTAATAAACAAAACGATTTCTTGTTTTCTGGGAATTTACACTGACATTGATTAGATATTTATTAAGACAGATAAACTGAGAATTATAATCTAGTTGCAGGATTGTTGAATTGTTAAACCGCAGACTTAAGTGTTTTAGTTTTTGAAAGATTTGGAGGCGCCAGTGTTGGACTGGGCTGTACAAAGTTAAAAATCAAACACCAGCAGGTTATTAACCAACATGTTTATTTTGAAGAACTAGATTTCAGAGCGCTGCTCGTTCATCAGGTGGTTGGAGGAGCAGCGCTCCGAAAGCCAGAGCTTCCAAATAAACATATTGGACTATACCCTGGTGTTGTGTGATTTTTAACTTTGTTTTTTGGAAGGAATGTTTTCTTTATTCAAATATACAGGCTGTTCAAGAATTCTATCTCGCCTTTCATGATTTTCTTTTAGAGACCACTCATGTATAATTCATACAATTTTCACTGTAATCAGTATTTCAAAATTTCCATCAGATCTCAGATGAAAATGAGGACCAATTAATGGTAATTCCATGAATGGAAAGCACAATAAATTCCTTTACAGAGGCAAGATTCAAATTTGATCTGAATAAGCAAATAAACATTTTGAATGGAAAATATCTGAAAATGTTTACATTTAATTTGGAACGAAGTCAAATTACTTCTTTTTGAAATACATGGCCTGATAACCTGTTTGAAAACATGAACAAATCAGGACTATCAACATATCTTGCTGTCAGTGTCCTCGGCCAATTGTCATAAAGAATAAATACCACTTTCAGCAACAAGTATCATGTGTAATTACTGAACTGAAAAGTAAGAGGATAGCTCTTGTATTTATTGGCAAGAATGATAACCAGATGTTTACTGGGGTTATTGCACTCAGTAACAATAAGATCAAGACCATTGGCTATTAGAATCATTGGCCACTCGTAATGAAGAATAAACACTGCTTTGAGCAACAAGTATCACGGATAATTACTGAACAGAAATTTCAGAGGACACCCATTCTACTTATTGGAGGGAATGATGACCAGATGCTTACTGTGATGATTAATCTCAGGAACAATAAGACAATTACTCAGATGATTTCCTGAGCAGCAATTAAATAGTCATGAAGATCATTGTGTGGCTTTATGTATCGTGCTTTGTGTGAGCATTGATTTCAATAACATTCTGATAGTATACAAGTGTGCAGCTGAGGTGAGTTGGCCATGCTAGATTGCTCATAATGTTCATGGATGTTTAGGTTAGGTGCATTAGTTTTTGTTAGTGTGGTGCTAGAAAAGCACAGCAGTTCAGGCAGCATCCGAGGAGCAGTAGAATCGACATTTTGGGCAAAAGCCTTTCATTAGGAATACAGCCTCTAATCTAAACTCTGGTTTCCAGTATCTGCAGTCATTGTTTTTAACGAGGTTAGGTGCCATTAGTCAGAGGAAATTTCGAGTTATAGAGCAAGGGAATATCTGGGTGTGTTCCTCTTAGGAGGTTCAGTGTGGACTGTTTGGCTAAATGGCCTGTTTCAACACTGTAGGAATTCTATGACTCTATGATCATATGATTTTGGAATAGATTGATAAGTGAGTGCTAAAGATACTACTTAAAGTCAACAAAATCTGTAAGTTTAGCAAAGTGCATTGAAGCCATCATGCATGAAGTGAGATAAGTGAGAGAGAGACAAATTAAATGTTGAAATAAAAAAACATGCCAATAGTTTCACAGCATATCAATCTTACATTCAATATGAATAGGTGAATGGAAAATAAAAACAAATTCCTAATAGTTCATGAATGACTAATAATTAGAAATTTAATTTGATTCAAGCACATACCAGTATTTAGATGAATTGCAATATTTAGTTACAAATGTAGGTGATCAGCTGACCAATGAATAGCATGAAGTTGCATTTGGTTATTTTTCTGAAGAGGAATTTCGACTGTTAATATTTTCATCTTTATAATACCGGAGAATAAGAATTTATGTGCTTGAAATGTTTGAACTACGTTCCTTTAAAGAGTAAAACAAATCATGAGTATCATTTCGTAGACTCTTCCAACTTTAAGAGTGCAACATCGTCAACTATTTTTCCAAGGAATGTAGAATCAGCAGAATTAGGTGCATCATTTTATTAGTGAAAGATGTGGTGATGATTGAAATGCAGAACAGATTGAAGAATATCTAATGTTGTTTTGAAAAGCAGTTCAATCTATACTTAAATATTTTCTAATGAAATTTCCGAGCTGCTCTGACACATCTCTACTGAAGATGGGAATTGAAGTCATTCCTCCTGATCTTGTCGTAGAGACACTGTCAGAGCTCCACAAGGACCCGTCATAATGTTACCAAACGGGAAGGGCAGGTGCATAGTGGTAACACAAATGAAAATTAATCAGATGGTTCTTGTAATTATTTGAATGGGAATTAATTACGTATTTCCTGTGTGTAATGAACTGTCAAAACGGTTTAGTGATTTACAGTAATGATGTAGCAAAGCAATAATGACTTTAATTACATATGAATCTAATGATTATACATGATACGAAAAAAGCTAATCATTTGATTAGTGTACACTGATGAACGAAACTCAATCAATCAAATAGTTCCATATGTTCAATGCTGTTTGTCACAGAATGAAAAGAGAATTAATATACATTTGCAACATAAATGATTAGGAAAATAAATGAATTAGTCACTCAATGCGGCTATTCATCTGAAGACAACTTCCGCTCTTTCCAGAAATGTTCAACTTCCTAAAGTTCAAAATGTACTCTGACTATTTCATGAAACAACAAAGAGATGTTTGTTCCTTTTGGTGTACTTCAAACATTCACAAATTTTTAAAATGATTTTGTTCCATGAAAAGTGATTAACTTGTATTGTGTTTATAAATACAGTAGTGTTAACATTGAAGTTAAACATAATTAAATCAATTCAACTGTTTCCACGATTAAAATAAAAATTGATATTTACAATGCACACTGCAAACTCTTTACTTTATTTAATTTATAATCCATAATTTTGTTGTCATATCCTGAACTATATTGAGCAACGATAATAGCAACAATTGGATTGTCAAAATTATATTATTTAATTTAAGACTACTGAGAAATCTCAGTTGATTATTTAACTGAGCAATTTGGAGAAACGACCAGGAATTGATCTGATGAAAATAATTGCAGTTCTCTGAATGCTTCAGGCTGAGATTACTGCGATCATTCAAATGTGCACAATTAGATCCGCATCGAATGGGAAGTCATTGGTTCCATTATGGGATCGTTACCCTGAGCAGTAAATTGATTTATATCTTGTCGTGTTCGTACTAAGAAACAATTGATGCAATTAAAATGCGAATCACGCTATATTTGTGATAAAGACTAACTCCTATAATTGTGCAATTATTTTCATGGCAGTGACTGGAAAATTGCGTTGTAATCTAAAAAAATAAATTGATTCAATGTTTTAAAAGCACTTTGTTGTGATGATGGTTGGATATTCATTAAGTTCGGTAAACTGAGAAATACAATATTATAGCTAGTTTTATGGATTCACAAAAATGAGCCATTCAGTGATTATTCAGCAGATTTGCTTTTGGTTCAAAAATGCAGGATTACAAGAATTACATGTTTCCATCCATTGGTTTGCTTATTGAGATGTACCTTTAATTTACAACTTTTTGTTCTTGATCAATGTTTAGATATTCATGTCAGACGTAGGAAGTAAAAAAGTAGATAGTGAAAGTGCATATTGCAGTGAACATAGGATACAGGGATCTTCCATAATTTTGTGATTATTGTATATCGACAAATAACTTGGGAGTAAAACTAATTAGAAATCAACATGGAAAGCAGTTTTTTTTCTTCTAACAAATCGAAAGAAATCCTTATGCGTTGCACATGGTTTGAAAACACATCAGTCACCAAAACACCAGTCAGAAATAAAATCAAGGTTATAAAAAGGATCGGTTTAAGACAATAAGACCCATATGAAGAGTATTCTACTCAGCAGTAATTAAAGGACCTTGAATATCTTCATGTCGTTCTTGCAGAGAAAACTCTTTCATTATTCATAAAGAGTTAATATCGTAAATATTTTGACATTTGTATCAGAACTGGAAGAAAATGAGAAGCAATTCACATGATTGTTTTCGTGAACGAAACTCAAAATAAATTAAATGTACAGTGCCACCTTTCAGTATTTTCTCTGAATAAGCCGATCAAGGTTTTTAATGCACAAAATCAACATGTTTTCACCTACAGTTGTACTAAGCCGAAATTAAATTATTTTATTTTGCAATACTTCAACTGGAACCCTGAGTGGCAAGCTGCTACATATGTTGATGTTACCATCCTCGGTCATTTGTAATAAAGCATGGTTATTGGTTTTAGCTAAATAATTTGTGTGCAATTACTGAACCAAAATGAAAGAAATCAAATGCATTTATTGGATGGAACTGCTCACCAAATGTTTGTTGTGGCTCCTGTTCTCAGGAACGATAAGAGACTTACTCCGGTTTTTCTCCTGAGCAGTAATTAGATGACCAGGAAGACATTTATGTATCTATATGTGCCGTATTGTGTGAGCATTGATTTCATTGACATTGAGATATTTAACTAATATCGGAAGGGATTAATAATAGCTTGTTAAAGTTCTTATTTAAAGTAATATTTTCTTCTTAGAAATTATGAGAATTCCTTTGAGAAACTATGATTTAGAGATGCTGGAGTTGGACTAGGGTGAGCAAAGTTAAAAATCACATGACAACAGGTTATAGTCCAACAGATTTATTGGGAAGCATTAGCTTTCAAGGTACTGCCTCTTCATCAGGCGATCTTCATCTCTTCATCTGCTCGGGCTAGAGAATAAGGAGTGATGTACGTGAGGTGTTGAAATGCACAATAATGATGTGCTAAATGTTTATTGAATCTCTTCTGCAGCATTAAGTTCACAGAATAAACAAAATTTGAGCATTCATGAGCTGACTGAAAGTAAAATCCTGTTGCCCACCATATGAATAATACCCGAATGTATTTTGATTAAATAAAATGAATTTCATTACTTACATCCTTTAAAATTTTAAAAACTGCATATTATATCTAAAATTTAGATATAATATGATACATAATGTTATTAATGACCTGAAGATAATAAATTGCAGATTGAGAGATTATTGGAATGAACAACAGACAGAAGCAGATCCAGAACTGGATTGAAAATCAATTCAAACTCTGCTTAGATATTTTCTAATCACCATTCTCAGCAGCTCTGACGTATCTCTGTTGGAGAAGGGAAGTGAAGCCACACCTCCTAGTCTCATAGGAGAGACACTACTAGAGCTGCACAAGTGTCTTTCGTTATGTTCCTAACAAGGAAGGGTAGGATTATCATCAATTGTGATTACTCAAATGAAAAATAATCAATATTCATTCCGATAATTTGGCTGGGAGTTAATTAGACTGTTTCTGTGTGTAATGGACTGAGAATGAAATAGTAATTCCCAATAATGATGGTACTAAGCACATAAGCTCTTACTTAAAAATTAAAATCATGACAATTGAAAGAAAGATAAATACACATATCATGCACTTATTGCTGATTCATGAAAAATATGACTGCGGAATGTGTTTAAAATAGTTTTTCTTTGAACGAAAAGATAGCTAGAATGCTTAACAGCAGGATGTAATCGCAAAAAAAAATCAATGTGACTATTCTGCTGCAGGCAGCTCCCCTTCCTTACACAAATGTATAACTTCCAACAATTCAAAATTTACTCTGATAAAGAAAAGAACATACGTATGTAAATTCTTCTTTCTTGTTGACAAAAAAGTCACAAATTTGATTTTTTAGCTTTAAAATATTTAACTATTACTGTGATCAGAAATACAATAAGTCTTCACGTTGAAGAAAAATATAATCAAATCAAATCAAATCAAATCAAAATACACATCGATATTCACAATAATTGGGAGAGTGAACACAACAATATCTTTCCATCAGGTAATGTACGGAGACATAATTCCACTGTTATACCCCTTACTGGAATGATCAATTATTAGATATTACAAATAACTAAATCATTAATGTGCTGTCAGTGAACTGAATATTAATGAGAAATCTCACATTGGTGTTTCAACGAGCAATTTGTCGAAATAAACAGTAATTATTACTGAAATGTCTTAGATATCTCTTAATCGATGAGGCTGTGATTACTTTGATTGTTGAAACGAGAAGCATTCAGATATTTATAATGACCATTGGCTGGAAATCAATGCTTTTTGGTGTAGACCTGAAAGATTTTGTTATTGTAGTATTGGCAGTAAGAAATAATGGATTAAATTATGATGTGCATCTCATCTTACTGAATATTTTCAAGTTTTCTATCAGGTTTCTGGTCCAATCTTCAGTTCAACAAGTGGAATTTTGGGTCAGCACATCAGTAACTGCAAACATTTTCGAAACATCTCCATCAAAGTTATTAATCTGATAATTCAGAACGAATATCATAAAAACTCTGTAAATTTAACTGACTATGTTTTTCGAATGTAGTCAAGTTCGTTCTCTACTTATTTCCTTCCTATTTCTGACACCAGTGCCTAAATATTGATTAGATTAAATGTTGTATGAGTTAGACGTTAGTTTTCTCTCAAAGATCTGTGCAGCACAGGAATTGGTCATTTGGCCCATAAAGTTGTGCTGAACGTAATGCAAAAAAAAAACTCATCCCTTCTGCCTACTCTTGGTCCATATCCTTCCAAATTATCGAAATGAACATTAAAGAGCCTTAATGCATCTGCCTCCACCACCAACCCTGGAAGTTCATTCCAGACACCTACCACTTTCTGTGTTACAACAAAAATTCCCCTTACATGCCCCTTGAACTTTCCCCCTCACCTTAAACGCATATCACATAGTTTTTTGACGTTTCAACTCTGGGAAAAAACATTCTGACCGTCAACCCTATCTATGTATCTCATGATTGTACAGCTATCCATCAAGTATTCCCCCAGTTTCTGCCATTCCACAAAAAGCAATCTGAGATTTTCTCGCCTCTCCGAATCCAGGCAGCATCCTGGTAAACGCCCTCTGTGCCCTCTCCAAAGCCTCCATACCCTTCCTGTCATGTGGTGAACAGAAGTGAATACAATACTTCAAGTATGCCTTAACCAAAGTCTTATAAAGTTACAATATGTCATCCTGACTCTTGTAACCAGTTCCCTGACCAATAAAGGCAAGCATGCCATTTGCCTTCCTAACCACCTAATTACTTGCATGGTCACTTTCAGGGAATCATGGTCTTGAACGCCAAGATCCCTTTGAATAATAAAGCTATTAGGGTCCTGCCATTAACTATCTGCTTTTCCTTAACATTTGAGCTTCCAAATTGAAACACTTCACACTTGTATGGATTAAACTTTACCTTTAATTTATCTGCCCATATCTGCAATTTATCTTTTTCCTGCTCAACATTGTCCTCAACTGCACTGAACGTTATATCATCTGCAAAATTATTAACTCCCCCAATTAGATTTTAATCCATTTCACTTCTATATATTTGTATCGCAAACAGAAGGGTTCCAGTACTGATACCTGTGGGAAAAAAAAATAAAATGAGGGAAATGCAGAATTCTTGAAGAAATGAGGTTATTTCAATGACAGAACAATTCTGATGAATAATCTTCGAAGGTTTGATTTTTTGGTTTTAAATTAACCCAATATTTTAATTCTCAGTTTTCTGATCTTAATGAATATCCAGGACAAACAGCTTTGAATGTATTGAATCATTTTAAGTTTTGAGTTCTAACATTAATTATTATTCAATTGTTATTTCAATAAACACACCATCATGAGATTCACATTTTTGTTGAATCCATTATTTCTTAGTGCCAGTATCGTAATGAAATATTAACATTCTTTTCAGGTCAACACACCTGCAATCAACCAGAGTTTTTTCATCCGACAATCATTCTAATTATCTCATTCTCTTTCATTTGAATTCTCATAATAATGGAAGGTTCATTAATCAGTCTTATCAATTAAGAGATGGCGAAGTATTTTTCACATAAATATTTCATATTTTCCCCAACATATTGCAGAATTACATTGCAATAAGGGTTTTCTCATCATTCACAAATTTGTGATCAGCCATTTTAAAACTAATTATTGACAATATCTAATCGGTTATCATTGTTGAAATCCAATATCTCCAGCTGTAGATGTGGAACTATGTCTCAGTACATCAACTGGTACAAACAATATTGCACTCGACAATCTCTTAAGCTTAGCAAAAATAATTTTAAGTGTGGAAGCTTAGCTGGATTGAATTGGTTGTGAGCAAAAATGCAGTCTGAAGAAAGGTCACTGGCCCAAAAGTATTAAAACTGATTTCTTTCCACAGAGGCTGCCAGACCTGCTGAGTTATTTTCCAGCAATTACTGATTTTGTTTGTGATTTCCAACATCCACAGTTCTGTTTACATTCTTGTATTGATTGTATTTCACTTCAATTCTAACATTTCTTTATTTCTGATTATTACAATAAGAACTCAGTATTTTTCATGTTAAACATTATTTAAATTTTACGAGATTCTTGTGTAAATAAACCAGAATTAACAAAGGTTTGTTCTATGCTTTTGCAATAGATCTTGAATTCTTAGAAATCACAATTTTTTGAAAATGAGGGAAGTTGTCTTTCGCTGAGTAGTCACATTGAATGACTAATGCTTTATTTCCAATTCATGTGCATTACAAAGCAGGTTAATTTTTATTTATGCAGATGAATAACTGCTTCAAACATATTGACTTACTTGATTATCATGAGATCTATGCTTATTTAAGATCATTGTTGCTTCGTTCCTTCATTATTAGAAATGACTAATTCTTTATATCGGTCCATTACACTATGGAACTGTCTAATGCAATCCTTGTCCAATTCTAACAATAAATATCTGAGTAGTTTTCCCTGTGAATAAACACAGTAAGTATGTGATTATAGTCCTGCCCTTCCTGCAGCGGAATATGATGGAGGAATCCGGTAATGTCTGTATTAGTAGACCAGGGGGCATGGATTCAATTCCCACCTTCAACAGCGATGTGTAAAAACACCTCAGAGTTGATTTAAAAATATCGAAGTGTCGATTGAATTGCTTTTCAATCAACATTGTCTCAACTTGTAACTGTTGTTCATTATAATGATCACAACATCTTGAATTTATTTGCTTCACATCACTGATTAAAGTATGAATGTTATTACGCTGCTTCTAAATACCTCTCAACTTTTAATAATTTTGCAGTCGTAAAGATTCTACGGTGTAAATATTTTTTTAAGGTGAGGGGGAAAGATTTCAAAGGGGTCTGAGGGGAAACTTTTCCACACAGTGTGTTTCACATATTGGGATGAGCTGTGAGAGGAAGGGCAGTGGCTGGTACAATTACAACATCTAAAAGACTTTTGGACCGTTTATTAGATAGAAAACGTCCAAAGGGGTATGGGACAAACACAGGGAAATGGGACTAGTTTAGTTTAGGAAACCTGGCCGGAATGCCAAGTTGGGCTGAATGGTCTGTTTCTGTGCTGTGACAGTCTAGCATTCTACAATTCAAACTTCACTGTGATTGGTAAAGGAAAGAACAAACGGGTGTTAATTGTATTTTGTGTCCATAAAAAAGTGACATGAATTTTAAATAATTTTGTCACATGAAATATTTCGCTCTTATTGTGATTAGAAATACAATGAACATGAGCATCGAAGTGAATTATAATTAAATCAATTAAACTGGTTCCATGGTTAAGATAAAAATTGATATTCACAATCATTGTGAGTTTGTATATTGCAATATCTTCACATTACTTTATGTACTGAGCCATTATTACACATTTATACCCCTTACTGAATTGAACAATACTTAGATATTAGCAAAACTTAGATTTTCTAAAATCTATCAGTACACTTAGAAGGAGAAATCTAATTTTGTTGCATGACTGTGCAATGCGCAGATATGAACAGAAATTATTGCAGAGAAAAGAAGTTACAGTTCTCTGAATTCATAAGGTTGAGATTACTGTGATTATTCAAATGAGCAAAAGTCAGTTTGCAAAGCGTGTTGGATGCAAAATGATTGGTTCCATTGTGCGATAGTTGACCTGAAAACAATAGCATTGTTGCAGTGGATTAAATTAAAATATGAAATAAAATAATATATGGATCTGACGATACACGTTAGAAAGACAAAATACTTATTCAGCAATTATTATAAGGATAATGAAGTCCTAATAAATGTTGTATTATGAACAAATAAATTTACTCAATATTTTAAAAACACTTTGCTCTAGTGTTGATTAGACGTACATTAAGATCGGTAAACTGAAGACTGAAATATAAAATCTAGATTGATGGATTGAGGACAATAAATGAGCCATTCATTAGTTTTTGAAAATATTTTTTTTTGTTAAAATGCAGACAATACAGAAGTAATGTATTTCATTCAATTAGTTTACTTGTAGAAACATGTGTTTTTAATTTATGTAATTTAATTCTGATCGATGCTCAAACATTTGTGTCTGAATTAGGAAGCAAATAAAAAGATAATGAAAGTGAATATGATAGTGACCACAAGATACAGTCCATGATATTTGATAGAAAAATGAATTTGCATAATCTCATGACTATTTAAAATTAATAAATAATTAAATCCTCAGGTACTGAAGCAGTCCAAGTCCAACTACAACAAGATCTGAACAATATCCAGGCTTGGGCTGACAAGGGGTAAGTAACATACATGCCACACAAATGCAGGCTATGACATCACGTATAAGAAATAACCTAACCACCATCCCTTGACATTCGATGGTGTTACCATCATTGAACACTCACTATCAACACTATCCTGGGGATAATCATTGATGAGGAACTGAATTGGTCTCACCACATAAACACAGTGGCTACAAGAGTAATTCAACTCCTGGCTCCTGAAATCCTGTCCAAACGCTACCAGGCATAAGTCAGGAGTATGATGGAACACTCCCCACTTGCCTGGTTGAGTGCAGCCCTAACAACACTCAAGAAACTTGATACCATCCGGAATAAAGCAGCCCACTTGATTGGCACTGCTGCTACTGAGCATCAGTGGTAGTGAGGGTGGATGCTTGTGGATGTCCGAGCTGCAATCTCTGCCTCTTCTTATTAACAAAGATAATATAGTCTTACATTGTTCAACTTTCTCATCAAAACCGAGTACAGTATTCACCGTAGCCCTGTTCTATATCAACCAGCAGCATTTCCACCACCAATAGCAGCTCCTGCTAAAATACTTTGTCAGTAACTTGTAATTAACTGATTGCTACATTTACAACTGAAAATGTGTTGCTGGAAAAGCGCAGCAGGTCAGGCAGTATCTAAGGAGCAGGAGAATCGACGTTTCGGGCATGAGCCCTTCTTCACGAAGGTCCTGAAGAAGCAGTGAACCAATTTTTGAAATGATCTTTCTGAACATAATATAGATCAGGTTAAAACTGAAGTAGGTGTCTTACACAACTTGCTGCAAGGACACAGACAGTAGAATCTGAGGTGATCGTGAGTATGTGGAGGTGAATGTGGGAGACAAGCTGGGACTGTATTGGATTAGTCATGGTGAGGGGGAACAAATGCTGGATGCAGGGTTTCAGCAGCTAATGGACTGACGCTCAGGTGAGCCATCAGAAACTGAGCAAGTGACCACCATCTAATAGGACAGAGAAACTGATCCATCAGCCTGAAACTGAGTGACCACGTGGCTGTCAGTGACGCCAACACAAGTGAATGGAAATTTTGCTCAGAGCCTGTTTCTGTCACATCCAACACAACCAGGAAATGGAAATTGAATAATTACCTGATAACAAAGCCACTGCTCTCTTAGAGTCTAAACCTTTCAATGTTCAGTTATTGAACATTATTGATTCTCAGAATATTCTAACCTGCAGAATCACAGTAAAAGGAGAAAGTAAACAACATTATTGACAAAGACATAATGAACCAACTGCTTGTATAAAAACAGCTCAGCACAAAGGTGTTGAATCCTCCACAAACTGACAAACACAGGTACCATCAGTTTATAGATAGACAATGAAATTCTTCAGAAAAACACTTCCCTGCTTATGGTGTGTGGTAGCCACCATTCTCAGTGAGAACTGTCACTTATTTCCTTTGAAAAGCATCTCTGTTTCCCCTCACAAAAGCAGGGGTGTTGCACACTTACAGACTGACTTACAGACAAAGGAAACCTGATCTGAGACTCGCAGGTTAATTAAGCGATTAGTGACAGTCCATTGCACACAACAAGAGCTTAGACCACAACAGATTCTAGTGAAACCAACAATGCAATGAAAAAGGTTTATTAGTCTTTATAATAATGCAGCCTCTCTCAATCAAATAATCACAGTCAACTTCCAAACATTTAAAAACTATTAATACCAATGTATACATATTTATTTCCTTTCCTAATTTCCTCCAAAAAATGCATCTGACTCTTCTCTTCAAAGTATATTTTAAATGGTTAATTCATAATCACAATTCATTTCCAATTATTCTTAGAGCAAAACAACTTGCAAACTAAAATAGTTTTCATGTCAATAATGACACTGGAAACTTTGTTATGTAGTTGACCCATATTTCCAAATATTGTTTTGGTTCATTATTGCAGTGAAGCTAACATTAAAGTCTATTTATTTTCTCTGATATCCTTCCATTACTTTATTCCCTGATAACAATGCCCATGGTGTAATGAGTGACAAGCATTGAATAAAATTGAATTTTCATTGCAAGAACTGGTACAAATAATCACATATTGTCGTTGATTATCATTTATTTTCACTGTATGATCACATTAAATTCACTTAAATAATCACAGTACAATTCTCACCTCTATAGATATGTCGAGTGAATGTCAAATTATTATCTCAAGTAAAACCAAATTACATTTTGCTCTGTTTTATTCCAGGAATCACAGAAACAGGAACAAATGAAACTGGAACAACTGAAGGTGGTGACTCTCAGACGTGAGGCCTTAAAGCCAAAGGGCCAGGTGGTAGTTACAGTGCGGGAGGTATCTAGTGCCCCGCTCTCCTCAGAAGGCAGTGAGGATGGTGACACTGACTGGAACGGGTTAGATGACAAAGCGCACACGTATGGACAGAGGGACTGCAATGAGTGGGATCAACCATTGCCCTATAAGGTCCAGAAGGCCCTCTCTATGGCACCACTGGGCATCTAAGCTCAACTTGGACAGACAGTAGGGAGCAACAAAGGAACTGACAGAAACCAAACATGAACCGTTCTCCTGCTGAATGACAAAAGTTGGTGAGTTAACACCCGGCCTGATAGAGAAATGGTAATAATGGGCCTTATTGGGAGAATATGGATGAATTAGTTGAGGTACAGTCTCACCGATGATGGTGCCAGGCCAAAATCTCTCAGGCCAAGATGCCGCGACGTGTACATCAGCACTTGTCTCGCAATGAGAGGGTGAGGCTGCGAGCCAGATCCCCCCAGTGCACAGCCGATCAGTGGCTCCAGGCATTTACAGATATTACAGGGACACACTGGGGAGGGGACAGGCTGAATGGGCTAGAATAATCTTGGTGACTCAGGGGCCCAAGGGTAATATCGAGGATCATTCAGAGAGGACGCCTGAGGTGTGTAAGGGCCACGGGGATTAGCAAATCCCAATCTGTGATGATGATATCAGTTTGTTGTTTTTAAACTGGGACCCCATTTAACTGTAAATATAAACATGTGATTCCCAGTGGGAGATCATTCTAACCACCTTCTGAATTGGACCATGAGAGCTGAGACAAACTCAGAAACACAGGGGAATAGCTGCAATCCAGGGAGGGTAACCAGACTGACAATGTTACAAGTGAAGCGGGAAAGGACATATAGCCAAGGAACATAGGCAGAGGGAGGGAGATAGATGTTCACATTGTGTGTGTGCATGTGTTCACCTAGGCACATGAATATTCTTTGATGCTGTGTTTGGGAACCAGCAGAACATAATATTAATACAGGAGCATCTATATCAGTTACCGATATGGATTTGCACCATATCACCTCAATTACTAAAATGAGAGCAGTCGGAGAGAGAATCGAGGAAGCTGGATGAAATAAACCTCTCCCGACGCAGATCACGGATATGGCAAAATATATTCAGATATGGAAGTGGGAAACTGAGGAAGGGACCGCTCTGGGAGTTGCCAGTTTAGAACAGTTCGGAGCAACTATTGAGGTCGAGACACAAACTGTAATATGGGAACAACCTGAACAGGCCCGGGACAGGAAGCAAAGGAAAGGCGACATCTGCAGAGTAGTTACCTTGCAGGGAGACTGGAACAGTCAGGGAATCTAGGACCCAACCAGCAGTGTCGATAACTTAAACAGGAATGTGGGTTATTACCTGCAGATAGTGTAAAGATCGAGGGCCCTCTCACACTCCACACAAACAGGATCTCATTAAAGCTGAGGAGTCAGTAATTGTGACAGTCACAGATTGACAGAAGCAGGTTATAGTCAGACAGAGAGTATCCCAGACTAACTCACAGAAGCCGGACAGCTCATCCCACCACACTATTTAGTATACCTCACTCAGTAAATCCACCACGAAAGAGTATCAGACATTAGCGAACCACACCACTGTATTTAATGGATTGAAATCGCAACAGTATATTGTCTCAATCCTTGATATTGTGAATGGGTTCTGGTCCATACCTGTGGACCTGGAATCCCAGAATAAGCTGGCGTTTACTGGCTGAGGAAAACAGTACACTTGGATCCAGTTACCTCAGGGATCCCACAATATTCCACTATATCCCATGGCTGATGGAGTTAGTCACATTGATCTTACCAACACCTCATTACCTCAGTTGGTGAGAAAGAATATATCCAGATATTAAACAGAATATAGGGTCAGGTCAGGCAGGCCGGGCTTAAAATTAACCCACAGAGAGTGGGAAGGTAGGGGAACTGGGACATCACATCAGGGAGATCAAATCAGGAAGGGAGAGGGGACAATCCCAGCGGAACGACAGACCATGATTTTAAAACTACCCACCCACACACCGTGAAAGGGGTAATGCAAACTTTAGAATTATTTAATTACTGTGGGAATTTTGTGGAGAATTGGCAGAACCATCACCAGCCTTGACAGAAGCACGGACATTAGCCAGGGGTCAGGGAGTCATCATATACACAGACAGACAGCATGCCTTTGGTATTGTTCATGACCCTGTGCTGGCCTGGGATCGGTGAGGGTACATCATTCTGTCTGGGGGCCACATAGAGCACGAAGTACAGGTCAGAGAGTTAGTGGGAGCAGCTAACTATCCCAGTGAAACAGCAATAATGAATTGTGAAGAATCGTGTCAAAGGATACAGCAAGAAAGAGATGAGTCGGGAATTTTGTGGAGAAATTGCAGATATATTTTAATTCAGACAAGTGTGAGGTGATGCATTTTGGAAGACACATAGCAAGAGGAATGTATACAATAAACAGAAGGGCCCTGAGCAGGACTGATATACAGAGGTCTCTTCAGTTGTAAGCTGAAAGTTCCCTGAAAGTGGTGAAGGAGTTGAATGGCAGGCTTGCCTTCTTTTGTCAGGGGAGTGAATATAAAACTACAATCAGGCCACCTTTGCGGTATTGTGTGCCGTTTTGATCACCACATTAAAAGTAAAATGTGAAGGCGTTTGGGAAGGTGGAAGCAGGTTTTCCAGGAGGTTCCCTGGATTGGGAGAGGTTGGAAATTCTTGGATTGTTGTCTTTGGAAAGTCAATGGCTGTGGGGTGACACAACTGGCACAGACAGAGTTTGTAAACCATGGTTTACTACAGAAATTGCATCTCTTGTTAAGAAAAAGAAAGAGGTTTATGTGTTGATGAGGCAAAATGGTACAGATGAAGCAATAGAGAGTTACAGATCAGCTCGGAAGGATTTAAGGAGAGTTAAGGAAAGCAAAGGGAGGACACGAGCAGTCTTTAGCAAATAGAACAAAGGATAACCCTGAAATTGTCTATAGGTATGTGAAGAATAAAAGGATGTTTAGGGGAGGAATAGGTCTAATCAAAAACAGAAGTGGGAAGTTTTTATGTTTTTTATGTATTATTGTTTTTATGGGTGGCATGGTGGCACAGTGGCACAGTGGTAAGCGCTGTTGCCTCACAGCACCAGAGACCCGGGTTCAATTCCCCCCTCAGGCGACTGACTGTGTGGAGTTTGCACATTCTCCCCGTGTCTGCATGGGTTTCCTCTGGGTGCTCTGGTTTCCTCCCACAGTCCAAAAATGTTCAGGTTAGGTGAATTGGCTCTGCTAAATTGCCCGTAGCGGTAAGTGAAGGGGTGAAATGTAGGGGAATGGGTCTGGGTGAGTTGTGCTTCAGCGAGGTCGGTGTGGGCTTGTTGGGACGAAGGGCTTGTTTCCACAGTGTAAGTAATCTGATCTCAAAGTTGAGTGTGGACCCTGCAGAGATCGGAAAAGTGCTCAATGAACATTTCTCATTGGTGTTTACACAGGAAAAGGAGAATATTGTAGAGGACAAAAATGAGGTACGAGATACTAGACTAGAAAGGATTGAGGTTAGTTTTGCACAGTTGCTATCAATTCTAGAAGGAGTGATAGTAGACAAGTCCCCAGGCTGGATGGGGTTTATCCATGGATTCTCTGCGAAGCTAGGGAAGAGATAGCAGAGCCTTTGGCTTTGGTATTTGAGTCATCATTGTCTATGGGTTTAGTACCCGAGGACAGGAGGATTGCAAGTGTTGTGTCCTTGTTCAAGAAGGGCAGTAGAGATGA
The DNA here is from genome assembly GCF_047496795.1 of Chiloscyllium punctatum. Lineage (NCBI taxonomy): Eukaryota > Metazoa > Chordata > Chondrichthyes > Orectolobiformes > Hemiscylliidae > Chiloscyllium > Chiloscyllium punctatum. The sequence continues at coordinate 16,008,815 of NC_092756.1, forward strand.
CCCAGGTTATTATAGACCAGTGAGCCTTATTTCCATTGTAGGAAAGGTTTTGGAAAGGATTAGAAGAGATAACAGTTATAATCATCTAACAAGCAACACATTGATTTCAGATAGTTAACATGCTTTTGTCAAGGGCAGGTCGTGTCTCACAAACCTCGTTGAGTTTTTTGAGATGGTGACCAAGCATTTAGATGAGACTAAGACAGTTGACGTGGTATACATGGACTTCAGGAAAGCCTTTGATAAGGTTCCACATGGTAGGCTGCTGGAGAAAATGCAGAGGCATAGAGTTGAGGGTGATTTAGCAGTTTGGATTAGAAACTGGCTTTCTGAAAGAAGGCAGCGAGTGGTGGTTGATGGAAAATATTCAGTCTGGAGCCTAGTTACTTGTGGTGTTCCACAAGGATCTGTTTTGGGACCACTGCTGTTTGTCATTTTTATAAATGACTTAGACACAGGCATAGGTGGATGGATTAGTAAATTTGCAGGCGACACTAAAACCTGTGAAGTAGTAGACAGTTTGGAAGAATGTTACAGGTTGCAGGGGACTTAGATAAACTGCAGAATTGGGCTGAGAGGTGCAAGTGGAGTTCAATGCAGCTAAATGTGAGGTGATGCACTTTGGGAGGAATAACAGGAAGGCAGAGTACTGGGTCATTGGAAAAATTCTTGGTAGTGTGGGTGTGCAGAGGGATGTTGAAGTCCATGTACAGAAATCCCTGAAAGTTGCCACCAAGGTGGATAGTAATGTTAAGGCGGCATACGGCGTGTTTGGTTTCATTGGTAGAGGGATTGAGTTCTGGAACCACAATATCATGCTGCAACTATGCAAAATGCTGATGCGGCCACAGTTTTAATATTGTGTACAGTTCTGGTCGCCCCATTAAAAAAAGGATGTGGAAGCATTGGAAAAGGTGCAGAGGAGATTTATCAGGATGGTGCCTGGTGTGGAGGGCATGTCTTATGAAGAAAGGCTGAGAGACATGGATCTGTTCTCATTGGAATGAAGCCGGCTAACGGGAGATTTGGTAGAGACATACAAGATGATCAGAGGATTAGATATTTTAGTCAGTGAAAGTCTTTTTCTTAGGATGATGACGACAGCTTGGACGAGAGGGCACAACTACAAATTGAGGGGTGATAGATTTAAGACAGATGTCAGAGACAAATTCTTTACACAAAGAGAATGGTAAGTGTTTGGAATGCCCTACCTTCTAAGGTAGTCAACTCAACCACATTAGGGAGCTTTAAACAATCCTTAGATAAGCTCATGGATGATTTTGGGATAGTGTCGGGGGACGGAGTTGAGAAAATTCCACAGGTCGGCGTAACATTGAGGGCCGAAGGGCCTGTTCTGCACTGTATTGTTCTATGTTATAGGTTCTATAATCTGAATCTTTTTCCAAGGTAGAAATGACAAATTCTAGAGGCCATAGATTTCAGGGGACAGGGAGAAAGTTAAAGAAAATAAAAACCGAGAGAACAGCAGATGCTGTAAATCAGAAAAAATACAGAAGTGTCTGGAAATGCTCAACAAGTCTGGAAGCATCTGTGAAGAGAAAGCAGAGGTCACGTTTCTGAAGAAGGACCCAAAACATTAACGGATTTTTATTTTCGCAGATGCTGCAAGACCTGCTGAGCATTTCCAACAACATGTGAAAGTTTAAAGGGAGTTATATCAGGCAAGTCTCTTATGCAAAAGGTGGTAGATGACTGGAATGTACTTTCCTGGGAGGTGGTAAAAGCAGAAACAATCACAATTCTTAAGAGGCATTTGGGCAGGCACATAAGCCGGCAGGGGTTGGCAGGGATATGGATCATGTCCAGGCAGGTGGAATTAGTTTGGAATGACATCATGGTCTGAACAGACATAATGAGCCGATTATTCAGATGCTGTACCTTTCTGTTTTCCAGGAGGTACCATGCATGGAGCGAGAGTTAATATTTTTTCTAACACACAGTGAGTTGATACATTTTGAGAGAAGCAATGTTGAAAGTAAATATATATTTGGCTGGCACAGCCACGAAGAGTAGAGACTGAGGGAAGGGGGGAAATGTGTACAATTCTTTAATGGAGAGAAAACATAATCAGAGTGTTTTGATCAAAACATATGGGAACCTGGGTTTCATTAACAAAGGGAATGAGGACAAATTCATGGAAACATTTTCAGTGACTGATTAGGTCACAATCAATCATTGTATCCAATTCAGGTCAACAAATTCCTGCTCAGGAAGGATCTGAGTGATCTTCAGGGTGTGGAGTATAGACTTACTGGTGTGGTGCACTGATAAAGAAAATGCAGTCACTGGAGTGATTTGGAGAAAAAAATGTTATTTTCTTTGAAGAAATCAAGTTGAATATATCTTAATAGATTAAAATGGATAAGATTATAACACACCTAGATAGAGCAGACAAAACAAAATAAATTGCACTCAATAGGTGATGGCTCAAAATTTAAGATCAAATATAACGTTTTGAGAAAGTGGAAGATTGCAATGTTCCGCTGACTGTATTGGCTGGAAATATGCAGAACGTGCTGGCTATTATGGTGTTGAAAGTAGAGATGATCAATGATTAACTAATACGATTATATCAGATCTGAGGGAAATAAACTTTCAGGGTTTTGAGGGCAGTTGGAGAATGAGAATAAGTGATTCTGCTGCAGAGAGCCAGCTTGAATTTGATGGGCCCCATTCTGTGCCATAACACATTTTTTTGTACTTGCTTAACTTGTTCTGGTTATTTGTCTCAGGGTTAAATTATCATTAAGGTAAATCTGCTCTGTGTTCATGCTCAGACCAACACAGGTTGTCCTTCCACAGCAGGAGATAATGTTTACTGCTTTAGAATTGGTTCTGGGGGAGTCCCCAGGTAGGGTACCCAGAACCGAAAATCTGCTCCAGGGTGTTTTAACCAGGATTGTGAATATCTTGGAACATCTAGTGCCACACCAATACCTGAAATACTTTCCGACTGACTGACTAAATGAAATATGTTCCTTCCACAGCATGTTGCTGGCGGGAGTTCTGTGGTCAGTATTGTTCCACAAGGATCAGAATTGGAACATCTATTGTCTGCAACATACATCAATGATTAGCATGGAAATGTAAACGATTTGATTAGCAGGTTTATAGATGGAAGAAATTGATGAAGTTGTGAATCGTGAAGAAAGTTGTCAAAGGATACAGCAAGAAAGAGATCAGTTGGAAAACCCATACAGAGATAGATATTAATCCAGGCAAGTGTGAGGTGATGTATTTTGGGAGGCTCATTGCAAGAGGAATGTATTCACTAAACTAAAGGGCTCTCAGCAGCTTTTATGTATACAGGGATCTCCAGGGGCAGGTTCACAGCTCCCTGAAAGTGGTGCAGGAGGTGGATGGCATACTTGCCTTCTTTTGTCAGGGACTGAATATAAAACTGTTATTAGGCAACCTTTGGAGTATTGTGTGCTGTTTTGATCACCACATAAAAAGGAGGTTGTTGAGGCTTTGGACAGCGTGAAAACAGGTTTACCACGAATTGCCTGGATTGGGAGAGGTTGGAAAGTCTTGGATTTTTGCGTTGGGAAAGTCAGTGGCTGCGGGTGATCCGAAAGGCTCAGACAGGCTGAATAATCTGAATCTTTTTCCAATGTGAAAATGGCAAATTCTACAGGCCATAGTGTTAAGGGGAGTGGGGGCAAGTTTAATGGAAATGAAAACTGAAACAACTGCAGATGCTGTAAACCAGAAACAAAAACATTTTCGGGAAAAGTTCTGCAGGTCTAGCAGCTTCTATGAAGATAAATTAAAGTTAACGTTTCTGGGGAGGGGTGACCAGACCCGAAATATTAACTGATTTTTCTTCACAGATGCTGCATGATCTGCTGAGCATTTCCAACAGCACTTGAGCAAGTTTAAAGGGAGTTGAGTCAGAGAAGTTTCTGATGCAGAAGCTGGTAAGTGACAAGAATGTACTTTCCTGAGAGATGGGAAAAGCAGAAATAATCACAATGTTTAAGGGGCATTTGCACAGACACATAAGCAGGCATAGGTTGGCAGGGATATGGATCATTTACAGGCAGATGAAATTAGTTTGCAATGGCATCATGGTCCGCACAGACATGGTGGGCCAATTATTCCGGTGCTGCACTGTTCTGTTTTCCAGGGGGTAGAATATGTAGAACGAGAAATAATATTTTGAATGGAATATGTCTCTTCTTTAGAACACACAGTAAGTTGATACATTTTGAGAGAAGCAATGTAGAAAGGGAATATATATTTGAATGTCACAGACACATACAGCAGGACAGCAGGAATGGGGACAATGTGTACCAATCATTAAAGGAGAGAAAACATTAAGTGTTTTGAGTAAAACAAATGGGATGCTGGGCTTCATTAATGGGGGAATGATAACAAACTCACGGAAAAGATTCTGACCCTTGACAAAGCTTGAGTTAGGTCACAGTCAATCATTGCATTCAATTCTGGTCAACAGATTCCTGGTCAGAACGAGGAAGTTAAAATACCATACAGGGACCAGTTCCATACCTTTTGCTTCTCTTTCAGGACACCGTGGGGTCTCAAAGGTTAAACATTACCTTGCAAAAGGCCTTACTTCATCGACTGAAGGCCTGTACTCTTAGAATACAGACAGAGCACCTCAGAATGGGGGAGGCTGACAGTATCTCAAAATAGAACCTCTTGCAGCCACACATGTGGATTGCCCCGTAACCCCAGACAAAGGAATTTGCCCTTTCCAGACAAGACTGGTAGCTCTGGGCACAACTCTGTTAAACTGCCTCCCACTCCCATTGTCTTACCTCCCCTCCATATGAGCATAGGTAAGTGAATCCCTTATTTACTGAAGGAAGAACCATTCTGCCTTAATCTCCTCCCATCAACACATAATCATGAACAATACGATCATCAGTTTCTGTAATCCATCACACGTTATGACAGGACATCGCCATTCATAAAGCTTTGTAAGTTCATAATTGCCTACTTTAACCTATGTAATGACAATCGCCCATGTGACTGATATGCCTTTGTCTAATTCCTATTAAATATACTGTCTCTGTGGGTAAGGCAGAGATTCGTGAAGAGTGTCGACAAGTAGACACTCAGCTACTTTAGAGATATTTTGAAACTCTCGCCGGCTGTCCAATAATAAAGCTACTGCTGTTGTGCAGAAAACTTGCATCGTCTGGATTTGTGGAACAAAATAGGCATCAACAATGAAGGATATGAGTGATCTTCAGACTGTGGCGTACAGACTTACTGGAGTGGTTCACTGATGAAGAAAATGCAGTCACTGGATTGATTTGAAGAAATTGCGATTTTCATTGAAGTGAAGAAGTTGGATATATTTTTGATAGAGCTGTATAAGATTATAACAGACCTCGATATAGCAGACTAAAATATCTGTATTTGATAGGTGATGGCACAAGAATTAAGGTCAGATGTAAGGTTTTGAGACAGCGGGAGATGAGCAAGTGTTTCTGCTGACTGTATTGGTTGGAAATATGCAGAACATGCTGCCTATTATGGTGGTGCAAGTAGAGAAGATCAATGATTGAAAAAGACAATTAGATCTGTTCATCTGTTCTGAGGGAAATAAACTTGCAGAGTTTGGGGTACGTATGGGGAATGAGAATGTGGGATTCTGCTACAGAGAGCGAGCTTGGATTTGAGGGGTCTCTTTCTGTGCTATAATGCATTTTATTTGGACTTGCTTAACGTGCTCTGTTCACTGATTAAATTGTTATTAAAGTAAATCTGCTCACTGTTGCTACTCAGACCAATACAGGCTGTCCCTCCACAGCAGGAGATAATGTTTATTGCTTTATACTGGATTATTGGGGCGGGGGGGGGGGGGTGTTTGCTGATGGTGTGTGTAACAGTCTGCCAGCATTTATCTGAAATGGCAAAACACCAGTGCAGCCACACTAGGGACAGACTCTGGAAATGTGGGGAATGCCAGAAGGGAATTCTTTACCCATCCCACCTGGAAACTGGCCAAACCAGTCAGACTGGGGAGCTGTTCACCTGCTCTGTATGTGTGTATGTGGGGGGTGGGGGGTGGGGGTGGGTGGGGAAGGAATTCACTCAGGCATCCATCCGGCTGAGACACCAGTCAATTTACTGATAGCCACAGTTGAAGGATTTTTTTTCTTTTTCACGCCAAGTAATGAACAATGGTTTTGGCAGCTCATAACGTTGTGCACATCGAGATCTTAGCTTTGGAAATGTTCACAACATTGATGAACATGCACAGATTCACACTGGGTACAGACTTTTATTTTCCTTTATTCATTCACAGGATGAGGGTGTCGCTGGCCCGGCAGCATTTACTGCCCATCCCTAATTGCCCAGAGCGCAGGTAAGAGTCAACCACATTGCTGTGGGTCTGAGGTCACAATGTAGGCCAGACCAGGTAAGGATGGCAGCTTCCTTCCTGAAAGGGCATTCGTGAACCAGATGGGTTTTTCTGACAATCGATTAATGTTCATCATTAGACTCTACATTCATAAGTTTTTTTTATTGAATTCAAATCCCCCCCCATCTGCTGCAGCAGGCTTTGAACCCAGGTCACCAGAACACTAACTGCGGTTTTAGATTAACTGTCTCGCGACAATACCACTCGGCCAATACTTCCACACATCGCTGTCCATCTGCACAGAGTGAACAGGGATTTTCTGGTTCATCATAACTGGGTAATCACACATACGTTTGCTCAATGATTGCAGGAGTTGGATGTTGATTGGCAATTGACATCCATCTCTGAACCATGTATTCTGGGGTTTGTTTCTGGTGATGATTGGAAGCACCATCAGTCTTGTTATCTATTGGGGATAAAAACAGTTTCAATTAGCTTTCTGTTAAATGCATGACAATCAATTCTATCTCACAACTCTCAGGCAGATTAGTTTCTTTTGAAGGACTCTCCATCTCCCCAACCTCCTCCATCCTCACACCCAACAGTACAATAATTTCATAGAGTCTCTTTGTGACTATGAATGAGACAATCTGATCTGCTGCTTCTTTCCCTACTCCTATGTCAAGTTGGATCTTAAACTCCCCTTAGTGCAGTTGTGATCCTGCATTATTGTACAGTGTTGCTCATATTTCAAGTCTTGGCCTATCAGTGTTCATGATACTGCAGGTAGTATATGGGGCCAACAGTGTAAGAGTTTAGCTCTTTCTTTCCAACAACAGCAGTAGAATTGTACTCCAACAAAACTTACAGAATCACGTCCAAGCATATCCCCCAACTTACCTTTTACCATCAAACCAGAGTATCAATCCTCATTCAACTGAGAGAATTCAGGAGGGCATGACAGTAACAGCAGCACGAATACCTAAAAATGAGGTATTAACCTGATGAAGTTCCCAAAGAGGACTACTTGTGTGCCTAACAGCATAAGCAGCAAGTGATAGGCAGAGTGAAGCAATCCGGGAAACAACAGAACAGATCTAAGATCTGCAGTCCAACCAAATCCAGTTGTGAATGAAGTCAGAGCACAGCTGTAGTTCTGAGGACAGTTCTGTTCAAGATATTAACCAAGAATAATGTCAGACTGGATTCCTCAAGTCCTTTTGATATTCATATATTTACAATCAGTGTTCAATTCACCAAATGTAACTGAAGGTAAAAATAATCTTCAAGTGATTGTAACAGTGGAGACATCTGAATACTTGTTCAGCAAATTAAAGCCTGTTGTGTTTAGATAGTAATATTTTTAAAGAGATTTTAAAACGTTAAGTGACTTGAGTATAATGGAGGAAGTTGATTGGTGGGTAGCTGAAAATGTTGTTTAATCTGAAGTTAATTTAGGATTAGTTAACAAATAAACAAATGGTTGGGAATCCTAGCCCTATGGAGTGCACATCCAGTTCCATGTGGGAAATCCAAGACACTTCTTGTGTGAGCGACAACCACAAGAACACGGAGGTGACATGGGAAATATCAGCAACACACGTTTGACTGCAGTTGATGTACTGCACACACTTTTGATCCCCTTAATCCAGGGTGATGTGATCACACCAGAGAGGGTACACAGGAGACTGATCAGAATGTTTCTACAATTGGAAAATGTCTGCTGTGAGGAAAGGTTGGATAGGCTGGGGATGATTTCCGAGGAGGATGAGCTGAGATTTAATTGAAGTGATAAAATGCTGAGGAATCCAGATCGAGTGGATAGGAAGGAGCTATTCATTAACTGAGAGGTCAGAAACTGGAGGATTTAGATTGAAACTAATTCCCAGAAAGAAGGAGATAATTCATTTCACTCAGAGATGGTAGGGAGCAGGAACTCATTGATGGGGTGGCAGAGGCAGTAACCAGCATCACATTAGAACAAAAGGACATGGATGTAACTGAGATGCTGGAACATGCAGGGCTGTGGACTAAAGTCTGCAGAATGGCATCAATGTGATTTATTTAACATTTCTCCAGAATATTAAACTCCAGTCAAATTTGAGAATTTATGAACATCACCCGATATGAATTCCAAATGGCAGAATAAATTTATCAGAAAGTTACAGCACAGATCGAGGCCACTTGGCCTATCCTGCATGTGTTGGCTGTAATAGAATGACCCAGGCTTTACAGCGTTCTGTACTCACCAATGACATCAACAATTTCAGACTGTGTACTCTGCCCTCTTTGTTGTTCTAATCTGTTTTTCAATGTATTTCTTTGAAAGCTGCTCACCTTTTTTCCTGGTTTCTTTCCCAGCCCTAACTCCATTCCCAGCCCTAACTCCATTCCCCATGGCCTTGAGGGACTATCATTTCTGCAATTTAATCTCTCCTGTCTTCCCCATGTGACAGACTGTCTTTTTGTCCTTGTCTCATCCCCACCTTGTTACATTTCTGATTGTTCCCAGACCTCGATGACTTCACTGCGCCCCCGGGTCACTGGCACGAGTTTTTAATTCTCTTCCTCATGAGGTAATCGGAAATCTTTCTGGCTGCATTTGCCCCCAGATTTTATTTTGGAAAAAAAAAGAGGATTTGCGTCAGAGTCAAGTATTTGTGAGCCTTCATCCACAATCCTGAGCACTTAGACATAATATGTGACCATCCCACAGCTGTGCAGGTTTGATGGATTGGTCGTGCTAATATGGCCAGTAGTGTGTAGGTTAGGTGGGTTGGGTTAGCTATGCTAAATATGGGGTTATAGAGGTAGGTGGGACAGCAGGTCATTGCAGACTCAATGGAAGGAATAGTCTCTTTGTGCGCCTAAGGGATTCTGTAATTCTAACTAGTTGTGATTGTTGTGTAACATTTTCCTAAGTCCAGGTTCATTCAACTTTGGTACACACGCTGCCTTTTGTGTTTCTGTGGGTGCTCACTCAATCCTTTCCTTCTGTTTTACATCAATTTCACACTGTACGTGAGGGTGGGAATGGATGTGTAAATAGAAATACTCCAACCGAAACCCCTCACAAGTCAGGAACTGTTTCTGCTATTAGCATCACTCACAACAGGAAAATAAAGGTTCAGAAATCTGTCAGAAACACAGAGGTTATAATCACCAGGAAAGGCCTAACAGCTTAAAACTATGAAGAGGAGGCTAAGAGACAACCTGGTACAAGTAGGAAGCTTTGTGTCTGTGTTTTCAGAGATTTGAGGTTGAAATCATTGGGTTGGAAGCATGTTTCATTGCCCCAGGTCATCAAAGGTGCTATCTAAAAGTGCAAATTTCTTTCTTCCTATCTGTCTGAGTCAACAATCAGATGGATATGTCATTGTCTGAGTGTTTTCCCAAATCCCTGATTGTGGGGGGAGGCAGATTCAAACTCAGGTGCCAGCTGCCTCTAGTCCACCCACATGGGCAAGTTGAAGAGCATAACAGTAGAATGGATTTAAACCGGGAGTTCAATGCCAGAATGAAATAGGAAGAAGGAAAAAAACGGGATTTTTAGATCCCAGGGAATACAGACTCCAGGATTAGTACTTGTGGGCATTCCCGCAGTAACACAAGACAGCATTCCATGGTGAGGGTTAAATCCGGGTGGCAGTGGAGGGAGCCACTGAACATTAGCAGGTTTAGTTCGAACACAGGAGGTTTGTTCAGTCAGTAACAGTGTGTTAGACATGGATGTGAAGTGAGCATTGATGGGAAATGTTACCACAAGCTGCAGATGTATAACTTTCATTGGAACATGAGGAGGCCATTCAGCCCTTCAACCCTGCTCTGCCATTCAATAGATCATGGCTGATTTGTGGCCTAAGTTGCAATGTTCAAAACTCTCCAAAAAACTCATCCATAAACTCCTCTGCAACAGACAAGATCAATATTCAAAAACGAAACATCTTCAAATGCTGGGAAATCAGGAACGAAACAGAAATTGCTGAAAAAAGTCAGCAGATCTGGCAGCATCTGTGGAGAGTGAACCTTTTGGGTCCAGTGACCGGTCAGGTGACCACCTGCAGCTGACCATTCTGCCTTTTCAGTAACACTCTCTGGAACAGGTTCTGGTGCGAGGGGAATGAGACAGTCAATAACAACTGAGAAAATAGGAAGATGTGCTCAATCAGAATAAAACACATTTTGGTCTTTCACTTTTAATTCAACTGCAAAAATTATTCATTATCATATCAGAAATAAGATAATAAGACAGAAATCAACTCTTCATGTCATTGGGTCTGAGAAACTGTTAATTCTGACCTGGTCCAGCCTACATGTGAATCTAGACACCAAATAACGTGGTTGACTCTGAACCATCTCTTGGGCAGTTAGAATGGATGATAAATGCTGCCCCAGCAAGTGATGCCATGATCCCACGAACAAACAAAACAAATCTGATCGCTGTCGTTAGTTGTGAACTCGCAGGTGTCATTGAAAGAGGACGGATGGTAAGGTTTATGGGGTAAAGGGAGAAGAATGGCATTCAGTGAGGTGATCCTTTGGAGAGCTGAAGAGCCAATCAGCCTCCTTTTGTACAGTAACAATTCTGTAAATATTTCATTCTGAGCCGTCGAAGGAAATACAAGGGCAGGGTTTGTAAAGAGGTCAGATTGAATGAGTGTCTCAGTGAGCACAAGTGAGACACAGGTACATAGACGTTTTGGGATGGATTAAATTATATTTTATACATTTGCATAGTCATCAACATTACAGCAGTTAAAAATGGGAGTGATCAAGAGAGTGGAATTAGAGCAGCAAATAAATCTTCAACATTTATACAGCTAAAGGGGATGCTGGGTAAAGATACCGTCGTTAGTGTTTATTTTATTCCAGGCACACCAGCCATGGAGCACATCCTTCCTGCATCTATCCTATCGAGCTCTTGAAGATCTTTGTTCATTTGAAGTGTTTCATGTTTAGATACTCCAGAGAAGACAGCTTCAAGCTCCTCAATCTCTCCTGTCAGGGCAATGCTGCTGTTAGAATTCAATTCACTGGTGCATGTTACTGGCTGCTTCATGGACTGGAACTAGCAATTGAGACTGAAAGGTTACTGTATAAAATATCTTCAATGGTATTACCAGACGTGAGTGGTTTTAGTAAAATGACCTTGACTTGCAGGCATTGAGTGTCAGATCACTTCCTGTTGTGGGGCATCCTGTTTAGATTCAATCCATTGATAACTATTAGAACTGACTTGCACTGGCTCCGTCAAAGTGGTCAGAGCATTATGGCTGTCATCGAAGCTGGTAACAAACTTTCCATGGGTTAAAAATCGTAAATGATAGAGTAGGTACGAGGTCTGATGGCACTGTTAGAGTATTGATGTTGTTGTTAATCACATTAACCTGGCTGGAGTTGACTGAATTTATATTGTCTCTTTCTGAATCTCAGGATGTCTCACTGGGCAGTAAGTCTCCACAAACAGCACTGTGACAGTGAGCAGGGATCATCTGTTTTGATTTAAATTGGGATTATAGCACTGCTGCTTCACAGCACAAGGTACAATGTTGGATTCCAGCCTTGGTCAATAGCCTGTGTGGAGATTGCACATTCCCCTATGATTGTTGGGCCCCCTCCAGGTGCTCTGGTTTCCTCCCACAAATATTTGTGGGTTAGGTGGATCACTTGTGCGAAATTGTCCACAGTGTCCAGGATTGTGCAGACTCCGTGGATCAGCCATGGGAAATGCAGTGTTACAAGGATGGAGTGCTCTAGGTGGGATGCTCTTTGGATGGTTGGTGGGGTTTGATGGGCCAATTCTGTCATGCCACACTGTTGGGATTCTATTCTAAGATTGAGGATAAAGGCTATTCTATGATTGAGGATAAAACAGGGTGTCCTTGGAGAAGGAGCATGTGGTATGTATCAATGCTCTCTATGCCTTTAGATAGAGGTGGGCATCGCAGGGGATGCAGTGCTTTATCTCCACTGCTGCCCCCTCACCCCTAACTCTACTTTGATTTGTTCCCTTCCCACTCTGTCATTTGTAATGGTTTGCTTTGCCCGTAATGGGCTTTGTTTGTAAATATTTAATTGGTTACACGGATGGTTTACTGCTGGTGATGATATATTAACAAAACCCAAAATGGTGTAATGATGAACGTGGGAAGGTTGCTCAGCTGTGTGAGATAACACTGGAATCAACCAATGAGGGAGGGAATAGAACACTTCACAGCTCACAGAAGGAGAAAAAGCAAAAGCAGTTAAATCAAACCAATGGTTCAGAAAGGGAGGGAATATTTCCCTGGAGTTTGAGTAACTGGAAAGTGATGGTGCCCGGGAATAGACAGGATTTTGTTTTATAAGGCGTTTGAAATTTAAAAAAAACTGTTATATTCAGATAGTTTCATTCCTTTTCTTTTAGTTTTATTTATTGTGGAGTAAACAGCTGCAATATTTTAAAACCAAATTCAGAAACCTTATGTTAAAGACAAATGTTAAATAAAATCCATCAAACCATCCCTCACTGATAACCGATGCGGAAGTGCAATCTCCTGGAGAATCCCTGTCCTGCTTACTTCTTCCTACCCGGGCTCCATGGCTATATACATACCTGGGAGATAGCAGCAGGAGGCCATTCGGCCTTTCAATCCTGCTCCACGATTCAAGGGGAAACAGCTAACCATGCAGCTCAATCTCCTGTTCCTGCTGTGTTCTAATCCCCTTTCATGACTTTACCTCAAAGAACTATATCGAAGTCTTCCTTGGGCTTCACTGCCTTTTGTTCCAGTGGCGTTGCTGTGTTACTGTGTGGGTGTAGGCAGGGGTAATGTGATGGTGCTGCCTCCTGGAGGATGCACTCAGCATCCCTCATCATCCTGCAGTAACATCAATTCGGTTTCAGCAACGAGAGATAGAAACCATTTCCAGGTTATGTGCATCACTGGCTCAGCCAGCATTTATTTCCCATCTCTAGTTACCCTTGGGAAGATGGTAGTGAGCTGCTGTCTTGTACCATTCACCGTCCATTTGGCGCAGATAGACCGACAATGCCGTGAGGAGAGTGTTGCAGGATTTTGGCCGAGTGATTCTGCATCTTTAGTTCTTCAAATTCTGGTTAACCTTATCATGATCGGCAAATGATGTTGAGATTTCAGTCTGCAAATCTTCACCATCTCGCACCCTGTATAAAGGAATATGTACAGATTAGAAATTCAGAGCAGACAATTCAAGTTTCTCTGGAATATCGTTTACCCCTTTCTTCCCCAAAAGCTGTAACCCTCCAACCCACTTACTCTCTCCCGCCATTCTGACTCTACTACCCCTAATTTACACCCTCACCATTCTCATGGAGTTGTTGATAAACAGGTCTCTGCCACCACTTCCCGTCCCTGGTTAGACTCTGCACCCTTTCTGGGTTCACTTCCTTTCCCTTCAGTTGCTGCAAGTCAATAATGTAACAGCAGAATGAATCAAAAGGAAACAGAAAAGGAGGTGGCAGATCCTGGACAGAAGAGGAACTTTAAGTCTGGGAGAATGGGTCACATCCTTTTTTGTTTCTCATTGGTAGATTCCAGTGTTATGACAAGTTGGGAATGTAACTTGGTCCCATGTGGGTGTGATGACACTTTGACCCCCCAACAGATCAATATTACAAGCAAAATACGTTCCTTCTCCAGACAATCACAGTGTTCCACTAGTTACCCCAAAGTTTGGCAGAAGATTTGTAGCTCGGGTGCTCGTTGTTGTGGTTCTGTTCGTCGAGCTGGGAATTTGTGTTGCAAACGTTTCGTCCCTTGTCTAGGTGACATCCTCAGTGCTTGGGAGCCACCTGTGAAGCGCTTCTGTGCTGTTTCCTCCGGCATTTATAGTGTCCTGTCTCTGTCGCTTCCAGTTGTCAGTTCCAGCTGTCCGCTGTAGTGGCCGGTATATTGGGTCCAGGTCGATGTGTTTGTTGATAGAGTCTGTGGATGAGTGCCATGTCTCTAGGAATTCCCTTGCTGTTCTCTGTTTGGCTTGCCCTATAATGGTAGTGTTGTCCCAGTCGAATTCATGTTGCTTGTCGTCTGTGCATGTGGCTACTAAGGATAGCTTTTCGTGTCGTTTCGTGGCAAGTTGGTTTTCATGGATGCGGATCATTAGCTGTCTTCCTGTTTGTCCTATGTAGTGTTTTGTGCAGTCCTTGCACGCAAAACAAATGTAGTGTACAAAATCCCATGCAAGGACTGCAAAAAACACGACATAGGACAAACAGGAAGACAGCTAACGATCCGTATCCATGAACACCATCCAGCCATGAAACGACACGACCAGCTATCCTTAGTAGCCACACACACAGGTGACAAGCAACATGAATTCGACTGGGACAACACTATTATAATAGGACAAGCAAACAGAGAACAGCCAGGGAATTCCTAGAGACATGGCACTCATCCACAGACTCTATCAACAAACACATCGACCTGGACCCAATATACCGGCCACTACAATCGACAGCTGGAAATGACAAACGGAAGCGGCAGAGACAGGCCACTATAAATACCGGAGGAAACAGCACAGCAGCGCTTCACAGGAGGCTCCCAAGCACTGAGGATGTCACCTAGATAGGGGACGAAACGTTTGCAAGACAAATTCCCAGCTCGACGAACAGAACCACAACAGTTACCCCAAAGCACATGCTCCAAAACTCACCCACATTCTGTACGTGTGCAGTGCCAGGTTTCCCCACAGACGTGTGGCCCCTGCCTCGGAATTTGGGAGTTGTAGTCCCCATGCAGCCACTGAAAACCTGTCTCTGGAACGTCAATGAAAAGTGTGGGATGGAGAATGTTGTGTATCGCATGCCATGTGAGCTCTCACTGGGATTTACTGAGACATCCGCCTAGACAATCTGATTTCTGATGTAAGGAACAAAGAATCAGCCAATTGGGACATAGGGAGGTTAATAAGGCGCAGTCGGTTTTAAGCAGAGGTGGTTCAGTGGCTAGCACTGCTGCCTCACAGCGTCAGAGACCTTAGGCGACTGTGTGGAGTTTACACATTCTCCCTATGTTTGCATGGTTTCGTGCAGTTCTCCAGTTTCCTCACACAGTCCAAAGATGTGCAGATTCAGTGGATTGCCCATGCTAAATTGCTGATAGTGTCCATGCACGTGCTGGTTAGACAATTAGCCATGGGAAATGCAATGTTACAGGGAATGAGTGGGTCTGAATGGGATGCTCATCATAGGGTTGGCGTGGACTCGATGGATGAATACCTTGTTTCTGCACTGAACGGACTCTATTCTATTCTCATGAGGAAGAATGTACTTATCTCAATGTGTTGTGAATCTGTGGATTTCCCTATTCAAAATGCGGTGGATGCCAGGACAATGAGCCAATTTAATGAAGAGATAAAGATAATTAATTTGCAATGAGATGAAGGTTGAGAGAGGACAGGCGGGAAAATCCAGCAGGGACCAATGTGAGCTCAATCAACACCGTATTAAATGGTGGGGCTGGTTCTCCTTTGCCCAGTGCTTATCTTCTTACGGTAATAACTGGAAAGTTGAATCCAAAAATCACCAACTTCACTAAAGGAGATTTTCGGAACATGACAGATAGTCAAGTGGATTAGCGTTCCAAACTTAGATAGTGAGGAAGCGTGTAGGAGATAAGGATTTTGCAATTTTAAACTCAGGGGAGACAGTGATATATGATTTTAGACTGTGTGGTACATTCACATCGTCCAGAATACTCTGTTGTGAATATCTATCCTGTACTTTATTACAAAGCCAAGGTTTCTGACAATGAAAACCAAAACACCCAGGAAACATCGCCTCCCCTCGTAATCTGATAAAAGAATTCTGAGAAGTCTGGTTGAACTTAGAACACAGATGGAAAGCTGGAAGATTAGATCCACTCCCAAGATCCAGTGCTTAAACAAAAGGAGACTACAATTGGATGAGGCAGGAGTTGGCTAATGTAGATTGAAAACAAAGACTTTATGATGGGAAAATTGATGGACATTGGGGGAATATCAAAGTCATTTTTCGAAGTGCTCATCAAAAGTATATATCAGTGAAAAGGAAGGACTGTAGGAAGAGGAGTAATCTGCCGTGGGTGGCTCAGGAAATAAGGGAGTCTATCAAACTGAAATATAAAGCATACAGATTGCCAAAGACCAAGGAGTTTAGAAAAAAATAAAGATCAACAGAAAGCGACATGGGATTGGAGGAGAAAAGTGATGAGTAGCTATCCTCAGGGCCAGAATAGCAGTTTACACTGCTAGAGGGGAACCTATTGTGTGGGGAACATATGGCCTCTGCAATTGCTGAAGTACTTAACTGTTACCATAGAGATAATCCTGATCAAATGAAAAATCACAGCACACACCAAAAGCTTGTACTTCCAAATAAACCTGTTGGACTATAACCTGGAGATGTGTGATTTTTTTAACTTTGTCCACCCCACCACGGGCTCCTCCACATCAGAATCCTGATAGATACCCCACTGGAACTGAAGTGCCTGTCAGATACTTGAGAGAGCCACGGGGGCGTGGGGGAGGGGTGTGTGGTTTAACCACAAAGTGCTGAACTAAACTAGACTTTCTAACTGCCGTTTTCATGGAGAGAATACTGAGAGACAGTCTCTATTCAAAGTCCCAAACCACAAAGTCATAAGAATGGGAGCTGTACAATCGGACAGGCGGGGAGTTACCTGATACTGCCTGGAGGTGTTTTGCACGTACACTATGCATGTTACTGGCATGTTTCAGCAATAAAGACTCAAAGAAGACCTCTCAGAGTTCTGTGCCTAGTTATTCCTATCCAGCAGGGTTCAGGAATATGAGTACACAGCAGTCAGTCTTCACAGTGGAGGATACGAAGAACATGCCAGTAATGGATAAGGAGACTGAGGAAGGTGAGGACCGAGATAAAAACCATTATCGTGAAAGAGTTAGAGCTGAGCAAGTTCATGGAGCTGAAGATAAACAAGTCTCATTGCCCTGATGGAATACATCCCAGGATACCAACAGAGTTAGTGGGAGAAAGAGCAAATGCACTTAGAGTTATAGAATCCTACAGCAGAGACAGGCCCTTTGGCCCAAACTGGCCCATGCCGACCAGAATGTCCATCCATGCTAACCCCATTTCCCTGCACTTGGCCCATTTGCTTTTGACCCTTTCCTATCCATGTATTTGTCCAAATGTCTTTTACCTGTTGTGAGTGTTCCTGCCTGAACCACTTCCACTGGCAGCTCATTCCATATACATACCACCTTTCTGTAGAACAGTTGCCCCTCAGTTTCCCATGTATTCTTTCTCCTCTAACTTTAACCTGATGCCCTCCAATCCTCGAGACCCTGCGAAAAAGACCGAGTGCATTCACCTTACCCATGCCTCTCATGGTCTTATACACTTCTATGAAATATTCCCCCGCAATTTCCTCTGCTCTAAACAAAAAAGTCCTCGCTTGTCCAACCTCTCCCTGTACCTCAGACCCCTGAGACCTGGCATCATCCTTGCAAATTTCTTCTTCACCTTTCCAGTTGAATAACTGAAACCTACACTACACTCATCACATTTCCTGCGTTTCCTCACGGCGCTGGAACCGATGTGACAACGCCAATGGATTACAATCAATAATCGATAATTCACTCCATTACAACAATCCCATTTTCATAGCTTTTTCCATGATGCAGGAATCCTTTTGTCTTTCTGGTTTCATGGTTAATTGTCTTCATACAAAACCAATCTGTGGCTTACCTGTTCCAGGGAAATGTGCCATGATTGTTTATACTTACAAAAACCAACGATATTTCTCTCCACAGTCCCCACGCTAACATGGACTTCGCTGTCTCAGTACTTTTTTTCCAGTCACACGGACATTTGAAATATTCGTCCACGGACAGAATGCGCCACCTTTCCATCCAGATGAAAAGGTCAATGATATTCAGATCGACACGGATCCAGTAACATGAAGTTCAATTTGAATTTCTCAACACTCTCTAACAGAGAAAACAGAAAGTGCTGGAGATCCTCAGCAGGTCTGGCAGCATCGGAAATGGTGACAGATGCAGGAAACATTGCAGCCTTGAAGAAGTGTTTAGATGATCACACCAGGCATGTGTGCTTGATGACCATTATGGATAAGATGGGGACAGGGATCCCTTTCTGGAAGGGCCTTGGTGAGACCACACCTGGAGTACTGTATAGACCTTTGTTCCCCTTTTCCAAGGAAGGCTCTCTCAATAGCCAGGAGAGTGTAAAGGAGGATCACCAGATGAGTCCTGGGATGTAAAGATAGTTTAGGACTGCAGATGCTCGAAGTCAGAGTCTGTAAAATGTGGACCTGGGGAGGTGCAGCAGGTCAGGCAGAATCAGAGGAGCAGGAAGGTTGATGTTTTGGATCGGGACCCTTTGTCAGTCTTGATAAATAACCCTGACCTGAAACGTCACCTTTCCAGCCCCATCATATTCATGCTGGCCATCAAGCACCTATTTATGCTAGTCCCACGTTCTGGGACTCAGCGTGTAATCGATATTGTAGTGCTTGGTGTGATCATCGAAACACTTCTTCAAGGCTGCAATGTTTCCTGCATCTGTCACCATTTCAGATACTGACAGACTTGCTGAGGATCTCCAGCGCTTTTTGTTTTTATTGCAGATTTCCACCATTTTGCTGAAGCACAGAGTCATAGACATGTAAACAGCTCCATATTTTGTTGACTCACATTCCCGGGATGTCAGGACTGATGGCTGAAGAGGGACTCAATCTTCGTTTAATCCTCCTTTCCTTTGGCTTTCTGAGCCGCTAACGACATCACTAATATTCTACCTCCCATTCCCTGTCCTGAATCTGACCTAAATAAGCCTACACTTTAGTTCCCATCTCCCTGCCAGACTAGTTACAAACTCACCAATAGAACTGGCAAAAGCCCCCACCAGATTTGTCTCAGCTCTGCCCGTGGTAACCGGTCAGGCTGGTACAGGTCCCACCCAGAAACAGTCCCAGTGCCTGAAGAATCAAAACCCTTCTCTGGTACACCATTTCCCCAGCCACACATCCAGCTGATCCAGCTTCTCATTCCTGCTCTCATTAGCACATGGCACAGGGAGTAAGTCTGACATTATTACATTTCAGGAGCTACATTTTAATGTATCTCTGCTCTCCCTATATCCAGCTTTCAGGCCCTCATCCCTCTGTTTAGCGATGCCATTGGTATCTGTGTGTTGCACGACCACGGGCTGTTTACTCTCCAGCTCCAGAATGTCCTGCAGCCACTCCATGATATCATGGATCTTGGCACCAGGAAGATTACATACCATCCTGGATTCATGTCTGTGGGCACAGAAGTGCCAGGCTGTACCCCTAATTATTGAATCCCCTGTCACTGTAGCCCTGCCACTCTCAGCCCTCTTGTTCTGATCAGCAGAGCTCTCTCTGGTGTCATGAACCTGGCTGTTGCTGATTTCCCGAGAAGCCACCCCACCCATTCCTGCCCTTACAGAATCCCAAGCGGTATACAGTATCTCTATGAGAAGGGGATAACAACGGGAGACTCCTGTACTCGCTTCCTGAGCCTTTTACTAGATCTGATGTTCACCCATTCCCTTTCTGACTGTGTAACCCTCACCTGCAGTGTGACTAACTCACGAAACGTGCTGTCCATAACATTCTCAGTATTGCAGATGCTCCACAGTGAGTCCACTCTCAGCTCCAGCTCTGAAAAGCAGTGCCCAGTAGCTGCAGCTGGGAACCCTTCCTGCACGCACAGCCGTCAGGGACACTGGAAGCTGCCCTTATTTCCCACATTGTGCAAGAGGAGCACACCACGGGTCTGAGGGCTCCTGTCACAACGTCTCTCTATATTCATCTAGTTACTCCCATGAAGAGAATTTAAATGGGTGAGCAACATTCCTTCACTTTAAACATGTCCATTATAATAACAAAATAACTTTACTTATGCTGATATGTCATACTTTAAAAACTTAAATACTCCGCAGGTATCACTAACAAATTGGCTATTCCCATTGGGACTGTGAATTTCTGAAAGGCCTGAACGAAAACGGTGTTTCAGCTTCACCTTCTCCCTGTCTCACCTCACTATCTACACCCAACTCCAAAACACTCTCATTGAGCCAAACAGAACCCACAGTGCAGCCCTGTCATTTTCATTGTGTGCTCACACCTACACTGCCCTCAGCCTCCTGTACTGTTCCAATGCATCGCAATGGGAGCTCAGGAACAGCACCTCATCTTTCAATTCAACCCTTTGTAACTCCAGAGTCAAAATGGACTTCAGCAGTTTCTGAATGAACAGACAGTTGTCAGAATCTGGAACGTTCCACCTGAAATGGTGCTGGAATTTGAGTCCACGAGAAATTTGCAGAGAATTGGAAGTAGGGAGTTTACAGATTAACATTATAAAGTGGATAATTGAAACTAAATCTGACAGTTCCTGCAAAAAGACGAGGTGTAATTTGGATAAATCTGTGCTCTCTCTCAGGCCAATACCTCATTCCACAGCTGCAGGGCCAAGAATTTAACACATACCCCAAGGGCGATCCAACCATGAACTTGAACATCTTTCTGCTTTTGGCTTGCAAAAATATTGAAGATATTTTCCAACAGACAGAACAGACAATTTTTTCTTGTTCCACAGTTAAATGCCAATGATATTCAGATCCTGATGACTCCGCTGACTGTAGAAACTTGTTTTTTTGAGATCCCAGTCTCAATTATTCTCAATTAATATCCTATAAAATGAATTCACAAAACAAAGCTCACAGTCAGTGCAAGATGAATAGTGAAGACAAACACTTCTCTCGGTATGTGTTTGATGTGTAAATGCTCCTCTTCAAATCACCCCGCCCCCACCCAGGAAGAGGACACGTGCATGCTCCTTGCTGTTCGTTGCCCCAAATAAAGATGGCGGCCATAACCCAGGTCCTCTCACTGCCTGAGGCCCAAGCCATCTTCCCCTTTGCTGCAAACGTGGGACCAAGAGTTTCTAATTCAGACTAACGACCTGCACAGAGTGTAACTAAACCCTCCCAGTCTACACGGATACATTTCATCCGGTTCCTGCTGCCACTCTCCCCTTTCCCCTTTCCGCCTCCTACACACACCATGGGTTATCGCGGGTCCAGTGACCCTTCCTCAGAACCGATGACAGCTGGGAAAATTAGAATCCCTTCAGGAAACAGGCCCTTTGGCCCAACAATTCCACACCCACCCTCCGAAGTTTATCCCACCCAGACCCATTCTCCTATTCTATTACTCTCTATTTCCCCGGACTAATACACATCCCTGAACACTACGGGAACCTTAGCTGGGCCAATTCACCTAATCTATAGATCTTTGGACTATAGGAGATAAGGGTTAAAGAGTAAATAATAGGTGGGGACAGAGCCCAAAGAAACACAGGAACATTTGGAAAGACAAAGGAGTGGGAGGTTGGAAAGCTGTTAATGGAGGAGACAGGAACTTTCTAGCATCTCAGTGGCGGTGGGGGAAATGGCGGCTGATGATCTGCATTGTGCCTGCAAAAAAGACCCTGAGCTTCCAGTTGCCTGCTCTTTAACACACAAGACTGTTCCCTGGCCAACGTCTCTGTCTCATGCTTACTGCAGTGTTCCAGTGAAGTTTGATGCAAGCTGGAAGAACACTTCAGAACATACCAAATGGCTTCCTATTTCAAAGACAGCAATTTCCCCTCACATGTGGTCAACAATGCCCTCCAGTGTATCTCCTCCACTTCCCACACCACTGCCCTTGAACCCCACCCCTTCAAATGCAACAAAGGTGGAATCCCACCATCCTCACCTTCCACCCAGATACAACACATCATCCTCTGCTATTTCCACCATCAGATCCAACCACCTGAGATATATTTCCCTCCCCACCCCTTTCATTTCATTTCCACAGAGACCATACCTTCTGTGACTTCCACATTAGATCCACACTCCCCACCAACCCACCCTCCACTCTAAGCACCTTCGCTTGCCACTGCAAGAGGTGGAAAACCTGTGCCCACACCTTCCCCTCGCCTCCATCCAAGGCACCACTGGATCCTCCGACATCCAGCAGAGAATTCCCTGCCCAACCAAACACCTCACCTATTGTGTCCCTTGCTCTCGGGACGCCAAATTGTGGAGTATTTCAGGGAACACTTCTGGGACACATGCACCAACCAACCCATCGCCCTGTAGCTGACCATTTCGGCTACCCCCGACTCCCTCCGCCACCACGCTGCCAAGGACATGCAAGTCCTCCATCCCACAAATCCGAGCCACCCGACACCTGGAGGAAGAACACCTCATCTTCCACCTTGGGAACTTTCAACCACACGGCATCAAGGTTTCCTCATCTCCCATCCCCCAACTTATCTCAGATTCAACCCTCGAACTCGGCAAAACCCTCTTGAACAGTCCCACTTGCCCATCTTCCTTTCGAATTGTCCATTCTGCTCTCCATTCACAACCACCTATTGCCAACCTAGCTCTCTTCCCCCAACCCCAAACACCCCTCCCTATTTATCTCTCAGCCATATTCCACCACCCACATTTCTGATGAAGTGCTGACATGCCCAATATGTCAACTCTCCTGCTCCTTGGATGCTGCCTGATCTGCTGTGCTTTTCCAGAGCCACACTTTAACACAAGCTGGAAGAACACCACCTCATCTCCCACTCGGGAACCCTGCAACCCTCTGACTTCAACATCAAATTCAATAATTTTAGGTCCTGAACTCTCCCACATCCGAGTGTCTTTCCCCCCGACCCCACATACCAGGCCTTGTTATTACGTAGCCTACCATTACACACTACCTATGGTTAGCCACTAACAGTCCCCATAAACAGCTATTCACCCTCCCCCCGACAGATCGTTATTCACTCCTTTGTCCAACTGCTCTTATCGCTCTCTTTGGACTCTATCCCCACCTATCATTTACGCCTTAACCCCTACCTTCGACATAAAAACGGTCATTTTTTTCCTCAGTAACATCAGTTCCTGAGGAAGCGTCACTGGATCGAAAATGTGAACTGATTTCTTTTCACAGATGCTGACAGATCTGTTGAGCTTTTCCAGTACCTTCTGGTTGTTGTGTGTGATTTACAGCATCCGAAGTTCTTTTGGTTCTAATTTACCTGGAGTATCTAATTCAGGTCCAGCAGACTGAAACAGTGTTTATCAACCTTCCCAGTCCACACTAACTCCATCTCTCTCCCAGTATCTGCTGTCTCTCCCACTCCTTCACATTCAGTCCCCCCTCACAGTGACACTGCGCCTGCAAAGCTGATGGTCATGTGTTGGCCTGCTGGACCCACCCCTCATTCACTCCCATTGGCTGGAGGATCACGCCATCTCTCCTATTGGTCTGAAGCTGTGTCAATCAGCCAGGCCCCATTGTGACCTGAGTGGTGGGATCCTCCCAGGTGCATCAGAGGCTGAGGGGTGACCTCATAGAGGTTTATAAAACCATGAGGGGCCTGGGTAGGATAAATAGACAAGGTCATTTCCCTGGGGTCGGGGAGTCGAGAATGAGAGGGTGTAGGTTTAAGGTGACAGGGGAAGAGTTTAAAATGGATCTAAGGGGCAATGTTTTCCCACTGAGGTTGGTGCGTGTATGGAGTCTTCTGTCAGGAAGTGGAGGATGTTGGTACAATTAAACCATTTGGCATCTGGATGGGGAGATGAATAGGAAGGTTGTAGAGTGATATGTAAAAACAAGGACTGCAGATGCTGAAAACCAAATACTAGATTAGTGGTGCTGGAAGAGCACAGCAGTTCAGGCAGCATCCAACGAGCAGCGAAATCAACGTTTCGGGCAAAAGCCCTTCATCAGGAATAAAGGCAGTGAGCCTGAAGCATGGAGAGATAAGCTAGAGGAGGGTGGGGGTGGGGAGAGAGTAGCATAGAGTACAATGGGTGAGTGGGGGAGGAGATGAAGGTGATAGGTCAAGGAGGAGAGGGTGGAGTGGATAGGTGGAAAAGAAGATAGGCAGGTCGGACAAGTCAAGGAGACAGTAACTGAGCTGGAAGTTTGAAACTAGGATGAGGTGGGGGAAGGGGAAATGAGGAAGCTGTTGAAGTCCACATTGACGCCCTGGGGTTGAAGTGTTCCGAGGCGGAAGATGAGGCGTTCTTCCTCCAGGCGTCTGGTGGTGAGGGAGCGGCGGTGAAGGAGGCCCAGGACCTCCATGTCCTCGGCAGAGTGGGAGGGGGAGCTGAAATGTTGGGCCACGGGGCGGTTTGGATTGATTGGTGTGGGGGTCGCAGAGATGTTCCCGAAAGCGCTCTGCTAGGAGGCGCCCAGTCTCCTCAACGTAGAGGAGACCACATCGGGAGCAACGGATACAATAAATGATATTGGTGGATGTGCAGGTGAAATTTTGATGGATGTGGAAGGCTCCTTCAGGGCCTTGGATAGAGGTGAGGGAGGAGGTGTGGGCACAGGTTTTACAGTTCCTGCGGTGGCAGGGGAAAGTGCCAGAATGGGAGGGTGGATCGTAGGGGGGTGTGGACCTGACCAGGTCGTCACGGAGGGAACGGTCTTTGCGGAAGGCGGAAAGGGGTGGGGAGGGAAATATATCCCTGGTGGTGGGGTCTTTTTGGAGGTGGCGGAAATGTCGGTGGATGATTTGGTTGATGCGAAGATTTGTAGGGTGGAAGGTGAGCACCAGGGGCGTTCTGTCCTTGTTACGGTTGGAGGGGTGGGGTCTGAGGGCGGAGGTGCGGGATGTGGACGAGATGCGTTGGAGGGCATCTTTAACCACGTGGGAAGGGAAATTGCAGTCTCTAAAGAAGGAGGCCATCTGGTGTGTCCTATGGTGGAACTGGTCCTCCTGGGATCAGATACGGCGGAGGCGGAGAAATTGGGAATACGGGATGACAATTTTGCAAGAGATAGGGTGGGAAGTGGTGTAATCCAGGTAGCTATGGGAGTCAGTGGGTTTGTAAAAAATGTCAGTGTCAAGTCAGTCGTCACTAATGGAGATGGAGAGGTCCAGGAAGGGGAGCGAGGTGTCAGAGATAGTCCAGGTAAATTTAAGGTCAGGGTGGAATGTGTTGGTGAAGTTGATGAATTGCTCAACCTCCTCGCGGGAGCACGAGGTGGCGCCAATGAAGTCATCAATTTAGCGGAGGAAGAGGTGGGGAGTGGTGCCGGTGTAATTATGGAAGATCAACTGTTCTACATAGCCAACAAAGAGACAGGCATAGCTGGGGCCCATACGTGTGCCCATGGCTACGCCTTTGGTCTGGAGGAAGTGGGAGGATTCAAAGGAGAAATTGTTAAGGGTGAGGACCAGTTCGGCCAAACGAATGAGAGTGTCAGTGGAAGGGTACTGTTGGTGACGTCTGGAGAGGAAAAAAAGGAGGGCTTGGAGGCCCTGGTCATGGCGAATGGAGGTGTACAGGGATTGGATATCCATGGTGAAGATAAGGCGTTGGGGGCCAGGCAAACGGAAGTCTTGGAGGAGGTGGAGGGCGTGGGTGGTGTCTCGAACGTATGTGGGGAGTTCCTAGACTAGGGGGGACAGGACAGTGTCAAAGTAGGTAGAGATGAGTTCAGTGGGGCAGGAGCATGCTGAGACAATGGGTCGGCTAGGGTGGTCAGGCTTGTGGATCTTGGGAAGGAGTTAGAACCGGGCAGTGCGGGGTTCCCGGACTGTGAGGTTGGAAGCTGTGGGTGGGAGATCTCCTGAGGTGATGAGGTTCTGTATGGTCTGGGAGATTGTGGTTTGGTAATGAGGGTGGGGTGATGGTCGAGGGGGCAGTAGAAAGAGGTGTTCTCGAGTTGGCGTTTGGCTTCAGCACTGTAGAGGTCAGTTCGCCAGACTACCACTGCGCCCCCTTTATCCGCTGGCTTGATGGTGAGGTTGGGATTGGAGCAGAGGGATTGGAGGGCTGCGCGTTGTGAGGGTGAGAGGTTGGAGTGGGGGAGGGGGGACGACAGTTTGAGGCGGTTAATGTCCCGGCGGCAGTTGGAAATGAAGAGGTCGAGGGCAGGGAATAGGCCAGCGCGGGGTGTCCAAGTGGATGCATTGTGTTGGAGGTGGGCGAAGGGGTCCTCGAAAGTTGGGCGGGAGTCCTGATTGTGAAAGTAAGCTCGGAGGCGTAGGCGACGGAAGATTTGTTCGATGTCACGTCGTGTAATAAATTCATTGATGCATGGACGGAGGGGGATGAAGGTGAGTCCTTTGCTGAGGACTGATCGTTCATCCTCAGTGAGTGGGAGGTCTGGAGGGATGGTGAAAACTCGGCCGGGCCAGGAGCTGGGATCTGGTGTGGGTGTGGAGCTGGGAGTGGGGTCGGAGCCAGTACGTGGAGTGGGTGTGATAGTGGGGGGAATGGGGGTGGAGGCATGAGCAGGGGTAATGTTGGCCTCGGGGTTCTGGGGGGTGGGGATAGTGACAGTGGGGTCTGTGGGGGCCGTGTCAGCAGAATGCAGGTGAGTGGCGCTGGTGGAGGTGGAAGTGGTGGTGATCATGGCAGTAGGGGTGGCGGGAGTCACTGAGCATGTGGCATCAGCGATGATGTGAGGGCCGGAAGTGGCTGTGGGAGTGGCCATGATGTGGGCGGAAGTGACATCATCACTCAGCGTGGGGGTGGTAGCTGCGTCAGCCGCATGGCTAATGGCGTTTCCGAGGCCAGGGGAATCTTCTGGAATGTTTGAGGAGCGCTGGTTATGGAGGTGGGTGGATAAAAGTTTGTTGTACATACAGTTTTTGACCGATCTGCCTATCTTCTTTTCCACCTATCCACTCCACCCTCTCCTCCTTGACCTATCACCTTCATCTCCTCTCCCACTCACCCATTGTACTCTATGCTACTCTCTCCCCACCCCCACCCTCCTCTAGCTTATCTCTCCATGCTTCAGGCTCACTGCCTTTATTCCTGATGAAGGGCTTTTGCCCGAAACGTTGATTTCGCTGCTCGTTGGATGCTGCCTGAACTGCTGTGCTCTTCCAGCACCACTAATCCAGTATGTAGAGTGATATGTGCCAAGTGTTGGCAAATGGGACTAGATTAGGTCGGGATATCTGGTCAGCATGGACCAGTTTAACCAAAGGGTTTATTTTCATGCTGTACATCTCTACGGCTCTACCCTGTGATGAGCTTCATCATTCACAGTGAATGGGTCAGTATCACAGAGCACAGGGCTGGGGGCTATCCAGCCCATTGGGGCTGTACTCTCTCTCTCTGGAGATGGTGCCAGTCAGTCCCAACTCACCTCCCATTTGGATATAGCCCTCCAAAGCCTTCCTTAAAAAAGTTAAATTTCAAATTTGTTTTGACAATAACTACTGAATCTGCATCCAGCTGTCAGGCAAACTGTTCCAGAAGCTCAGAACTTAGTGAGTAAAATAATCTTCACATTTTTAACCTGCATTATTTGCCAGTTACCTGAAAATAGTTACTAAAAATTGTGACGTTAAAGATTTCTCACTCTGTCTCTCTGTAAATGAAATACCCTGGAAACAAATCAACTCCTGGTCGATACCAATGCTTAACCTTCTCAGCTCCAAGCAGAATTATCTGGCCTTCTGCTAACTCTCCATAAAAGAGAAAACGATCTTAATTTTAATTTATTAGTGCCATAGAGATGTACAGCACAGAAACAGACCCTTCAGTCCAACTTGTCCATGCCGACCAGATATCCTAAATTAATCTGGTCCCATATGCCAGCCCTTGGCCCATAGCCTTCTAAACCATTCCCAATCACGTATCCAATGAGATGCCTTTTAAATGTTGTAACTGTACCGGCATCCACACTTTCTCTGGCAGCTCATTCCATACACATACCACGTTCAGCTTGAAACTTTGCCCTTAATATCCCTTTTCAATCTTTTTCCCTCACGCCTGTGCTTTCTAGTTTTGGACTCACCTAAACAGGAATAAGACCCTGGCTGTTTACCCTATCCTTGCCCCTAACGATTTTATCAACCTCTATGGTCACCTCTCAGCATCCGATTCTCCAGTGAAAACAGCCTCAGTCTATTCAGCCTCTCCCTATAGCTAAATCCCTCAACCCTGGCAACATCTTTGCATCTTTTCTGAATCCTTTCAAGTTTCACAATATCATTCCTATAACGGGGAGACTAGGACTGAAAGCAGAATTCCAGAAGTGGCTGACTGAATATCCTGTACAGCCGCAAAATGACGTCACAACCCCTGTACTCAATGCACTGACCAATAAAGGCAAGTACACCAAACACTTTCTTCACTACCCTGCCTATCTATGATTCCACTTTCAAGGAACTATGAACCTGCACTCCAAGATCTCTTTGTTCAGCAACACTCCCCAGGACCGTCCCATTAAGTGTAGAAGTCCAGCCCTGATTTGCTTTTCCAAAATGCAGAACCTCACATATATCTAAATTAAACTTCACCTGCCACTCCTCAGCCCATTTGATCAGAGTCTTATTGTACTCTCAGGTAACTTTGCTGTCCATTGCACCTCCAATTTTGGTGTCTATTGTAAACCTACTAACCATAGCTCCTATATTCACATAGAAATCATTTATATCAGTGGCAAAAAGCAGTAGATCCAGTACCCAGCCTGACAGCATATTGCTCATTACAGGCTTCCAGTCTAAAAGCATCCTGCACTATGACACTGACTGCTCAGCAAGGTTAGAGCTCATGGAATACAGGGAGAACTAACCATTTGGATACAGAACTGGCTCAAAGGCAGAAGACAGAGGGTGGTGATGGAGGGTCGCTTTTCAGACTGGAGGCCTGTGACTAGTGGAGTGTTACAAGAATCACTGCTGGATGCACTACCTTTCATCATTTATATCAATGACTTGGATGTGAACATAGGAGATATAGTTAGTGAGATGACACCAAAACTGGAGGTGTAGTGGACAGTGAAAAAGGTTACCTCAGAGTACAATGGGATCTTGATCAGATGGGTGAATGGGCTGAGGAGTGGCATTTTGGGAAAGCAAATCTTAGCAGGACTTATACACTTAATGGTAAGGTCCTGAGGTGTGTAACTGAACAAAGAGACCTTGGAGTGCAGGTGGATAGGATAGTGAAGGCTGCATTTGGTATGCTTTCCTTTATCAGACAAAATATTGAGTACAGGAGTTATGAGATCATGTAGCAGCTGTACAGGACATTGGTTAGGCCACTTTTGGAACGTTGCGTGCAAATCTGGTCTCCTTCCTATTGGAAGGATGTTGCGAAACTTGAAAGGGTTCAGAAAAGATTTACAAGAACGATGCCAGGGTTGGAGGATTTGAGCTAGGCTGGAGGTTGAATAGAGGTTGAATCTATTGGGGCTGTTTTCTCTGCAGCGTCAGAGGCTGAGAGGTGATCTTATCTATGTATACAAAAACCTGAGGTGAATGGATAGGATAAATAGACAAGGTCTTTTCCCTGGCGTGGGGGATCCCAGCACTAGAGGGCATAGGTTTATAGTATATGGGGAAAGACTTTAAAGAGACTTGAGAGGCAACGTTTTCACACAGAGGGTGGTACGTGTATGGAATGAGCTGTCAGAGAAAGTGGTGGAGGGCATTACGATTGCAACATTTAAAAGGCATCTTCATGTGTATATGAATAGGAAGGATATGGGCCAGGTGCTGACAGGTGGGACTAGATTGCATTGGGATATCTGATCAGCATGTACTGGTTGGACCGACGGATCTCTGTTTCTGTGCTTTTCTCGCAAGCCTATGGAGGCAATGGCAGATGAGGACAGAGAAACAATCATTATCAGTAAAGAGGTAGTGTTGGCAAAGCTGAAAACTCATCCTTATCTCTATAATTCCTCTCTAGCCTCAGAACTATCTCTATCTCTGGCATTAAAAACATCTCAATCTATGCAACATCCTCCAATCTCTAATCTCCTCCAGTCTCAACACCCTCCCTACCTCTAATCTTGTCCACCCTCACAAATCTCTGTGATGTGCCTTTCTTTAATTCCAGCCTTCAGGATAACCCATTTTTATTTTATGTTCCTGCACCCAGACCTCCACAATGTCCCGCTTAACCTCTGCCACATTTTCCTCCAAAAAAACATTAATCAATCATGTATCATCTATTCTAATATCACCTTCTCTGACCTGGTTTCTATTGTGGCTTGTCATATTCCTATATTACGCATCTGTGGTCTACATGACAGAAAACGGTTTTGTGGTCCATTGGGTTTATGCTGTAAAGAAATCTCCCAGCTAACTATTTTAATCCCATTTTCCAAAACAGAGCACATAGACCTGTCAGCCTTGGCCTTGCAAGTGTGTTCCTAAATAGATTTTAAATGCCATCGGGATTTCTGTCTCTCACTCTCTTCCAGACAGTGAGGTTTAGTGCAACTGTTGCTCTATTCTATCACCCACAGGGTTCAGAGCAGCTGGGTCTGTGCGAACCAGAGATAGCCCACACATTGTGAAGGATGGCAGGGTCCCTGAGAGGGGGCACAGGAGATTTACCAGGATGGTTCAAGGAATGGGGGATTTTAGTTGCAGAATTTGTGGGGCTTTTTTAACATTAATTGTTCACGTGACATGTGTGATGCTAATACATATCAGGAAAAACCATCCACAATTAATGGACTCTACTTTTCAACCTCCCCCCTTGCCTTCTCTGTGGTAAAGATTCAGGTTAACCACTACCAGATATCTCTCTCTAATGAGAGAGGAGTCCTATGGTCGGGTAGGACAATTCTGACTGGATCTTTTACACAGTGATACCACTGTGCCTCGAGGGTGGGGACAGGGAATGCTGAAGGTGGTGGATGGGAAACCACTCAGGTACAGTGCTTTATCCTGGAGGATGTTCACTTTCTTTAATATTGCTGGGGTGGGGGGGGGGGGGGTTACACATTATAATAATAAACCTTTCACCCATCAGCTCATTATACAAGGATTACAGGACACATGTTGAAGATTTGGGAAGATCTATTGAGAGAAAGGTTTGATTCAAAGGAGAACTTTTATTCAGCAAATGGTATTGATCTGGAACACAATACTCTCACACAATATGAATATCCAGGTCCTGATGAATGGAGTAATTCTGTCAGAGTTTGGTGTTACAATGACTGAGATTACCATCTGAATGTCTACCTGTTATACAAGTTCATAAAATCCGTCACTGTCAGTTCAAGATTGAAACTCATACAATCCCCTCCTCCTGGCCCAGGATGACCTTACACATTACCCCTGGTGGAGGTTAGCAGGCACTTCAAGGACAAATCTATGTGGGTTTCTATGAGTTTCCACTTTGGGACTTCGTGTGACTGAACATGGGACAGAATAATCCAAGATTCAGTGAGATATGGAGAGCAGGATTTGCTTCCTTTTCTTTCCTTTCGTTCTGCCGCTGTGCCTCCTCAATAAGACATGGGATGTGAAAGGCTCATGCAGCTTGATGGGCAAGATGTCTCCATTCTGCCCAATGGGCAACAAGCTCCTCCCAGTCATGAAACAGAGTATCCCTGAACGAGAGCAACTGCGCATGCTTCCCACTGCCCAGTGCTCACAGTCCATGTTTCGAATAATGAGGGGGGAAATCTCCTAGAAAAGGCATAACAGGAAAGTTCCAAAAGGTTATAAACAGTTTACAGAGAGATATTCACAGGAAACGTGGGCAACAAGTTGGCAAATAGAGTATAACTTGGGATAAACTGTAGAAAGCTGCACCACAAAGGGACTGGGGGAAAATGAGCAGGAAACACAGAAAGCAAGCACACAGTTACAACAGGGAATCAGGAAAGGGAATGGAATGCTGTCCCTTATTTCAAAGAGTTTGCAATATAAGAGTTTGGAGTATATACCTTAGGGCAACTAAACAAATGGCGAGTGAGACCACATCTGGAGTAACGTGAACAGATTTGGTCGTTTTAGTTAACGAAATAGAATAGTTTATTGGAGGCATTTCAGAGAAAATCCATTGGGATGATCCCTGTTTTGAAGGAATTATCCTGTAAGCAAAGGCTGAATAAGTTGGGAATCTACTCACTGGATCTTGGAAGAATGAGAGGTGATCTCTTTGAAACATACAGGATTCTGTCGAGGTTTGACAGGGTAAATATGGAGAGGATGTGTCCCATTACGGGTGAGTCTTGAACCAGATTCTGGGTCAGTCGCGGAATCAAGGATTTTGTTTCAGATTTGTCAAGTTAAAGGCAACACCGACACAGGTTAGGGTTTCAGTAGCAATGGAGCTGGGGTGAGAAAGAGACAAGCAACATTTTAGAGATTGGAATTCCTGGTGTTTGTGATTGTGTGGATGTCTGATCAGAAGGTCACCTTGGGGTCAGATATGAAAGCAATATTGTGAAGAATGTAGTTCTGCCTCAGACACTTCTCAGTGAGAGGGAGGGACACAGCAGTAAGGGAAATAAATTTGGAATAGCAACTGAAGGCAATGGTTTTAACAATTACAGTGTTCCGTTGGAGTGAATTGCAGCTAATCGAAGCGTGGTAAGCAGTTTGATAACTGAGTAATAGTGGAGTAATGGAGACGGATGATGGGGAGGGAGAGATGGACACTGTCAATGTACATGTGAAACCTAACACAGTGCTTTTGGGCGATGTTACCTCCTGGCAGTATGTAGGTGAGAAACAGGACGAACCAAGGATAGATCCTGGAGGGACACCAAATACAATGAATTCAGACAGGAACGGGAGAGTGGAGATGGAGCAGGATTTTCCAATGATGGTGAGGTCAAATATTAGGTTTTAGCAGAATGGGAGAGAAGAACGTAACCAGAAAAGACAGACAGACAGATCATGGAAGAATATCTGTGAATTGCAATGGTGGGGGGAAGAGGGTGGTGACAAGCAGGAGGATGAGACAGAGATTTGGAATGTCCAAGATTTAGCTACACTAGGGTAAATGGTCAAGAAAATCTCTAATAAGGCTTGACAAGGGACTCGAGGAAATGCAAGTTTAGAACTAAAATGAGGAGCACCCTTGTGAGGCAGTGTGGCTCGGTGGGCTAGTGGAGAGGGAGGAAAGAAGCAGAGGCAGCTGATCGGATTGTCTCAATGTTATGGACAGAGAAACTCCATGTGCTCCTCACTTGTTGTTGGAGGGGAGGATGGAGGAGACAGGATAATGGACAGTGTTTTTATTTCCAAAACAATAAACAAAACCTGTGATAGTGATTCTAAAAATAAGTGAACAAACCTGTCATATTTATCATTTATCAAGAATATTAAAATATACAACTGAAGTTCAGGTTTGAATCCCAAAATCGGTAGAGGTTGGCTCTGAATTCAAGAAAAAAAATAACTGGAATGAAGAATCTACTGTTTGCCATGGAACCATTGGGGATGTTTTTCTGCCATTGACAATGTCCTTGAGGGAAAGAAACCTGACAGTGGCCCATCAAGTCACTCATTGTATTAATCACTGCACAGTCTCAACAAAGGATTGAAACTGGATGGACCACATTACATCTACCAATGCACTAGCAAATACAACCACACAATCAGCCCTCTTGACCGTGCAACTTCTGCCTCACTGTGGGCCAACAACAGCAGCAGAACTGTCCTCCAGCCCAATCTGAAATCTCATGGCCTGATATCCCCCACTCAACCATCAACATCAAGCCAGGGGAATCAACCCTGGTTAAATGGTGAATGCAGGAGGGCATGTCAGGAACAGTACAAGGCATACCTAAAAATGAGGTGCCAACCTGGTGCAGCTACCAAACCTGCATGCCAAACAGCACAAGCAACACCAAATCGAACGAAGTGATCCCATAACCAATAGATTAGATCGGAGTTCTGCAGTTCTGCCACACCAAGTTAAGAATAGTGATAGACAATTAAACAACTCACTGGAGGAAGCATCACATATATCCCCACCCTTACAGGTGGAGGGGTCTCACACATTCATGCAACAGATAATAGGACAGCATTAGCAGCGATTTTCAGCCAGCAGTGCCAAGTGGATGAGCCTTCTCCATTGGTCCCTCACAACACAGATATGAATCGACTTGGTTGAAAACTCATTTCCAATCAGACCACGAAATGGATAAGCAGTGTAAAGGTATGGGCCCTGCCAATATTCTGGCAATTATACTGCTGGCTGTGCTCCAGAACTTGCTGTCCACCAAGGCAAGTACTGTTCCAGCACTGGCACCTACTAACTTTGTGGAACATTGCTCAGGGATGTTCCAACACAACAACACAGGGTAGATCCAAATCAGCCAATTCCCCTCTATCAGTCCACACTCGCTCAGCAGTGAAGTGATGGAAGGTGTCATCAACAGTGCTGTCATGCAGCTGCTCAGCAATAACCTGCTCAGTGATGCCCAGTTTGGGTTCTGCCAGGGCCACTCAGTTCCTGAGCTTGTTACAGACTTGATTCACAAACTGACAAACAGCTGAATGAGGTGAGGATGACAGGCCAGACCCCCTCCAAGTCCACTATTTCGATTTCAGTGATATCACCTGACCTCACCACAGTCTCAGCTCATTTGCTGAAACTCTCATTCATTCCTTTTGTTGACTCTAGATTTCATTGTCTAAACGCACTCCTGGCCAGCATCCCACCTTCACCCTCCCGATAATCTCAGGAATATTGAAAACACTACTGCCGAAGTGCTCACTTGTATCAAAACTTGCTGATCAAAAGACTCCCATTTATAAGCAACAACAATTTACTTTGGCACCTTTGAATTAATTCCTGGCTGTAATTATTCCTATCTCCCTGCACCACACACCCTTTCATATCTCAATAACTCATTTTAGTCCAGACTCTCAATGATGTGTTTATTTTTAAGTTCTCCTGTGTGAATGTTTCTACTGACTCCAAGGGAACATGGTCTGGAATCCCCACTCTAACCCTCTAAGATCTACTTTCTTCCTTTGAGGCATTCTTGAAAAACTGCTTATTTGGCAATGGTTTTGGTCACTGGACACAATATTCTCCATCTTGTAGCCTTATGTCAAAACGTCTCAATAATATTTTTGCGTAATTAAAACCATGATGATTTGTACAGATATCTTCTACTCTTCAATATCGCTGAGTGAATAATCTGTAACGTCTCTTACCCAACCACGTTGTGGGAGCACATTCACCATACAAACTGCAGCAGTACAAGGAAGTCAAACATCACCCTCTCCACAGGCAACAAGGCTTTGGCATTGATCGCTGGTTTCTGTGGAAGGAGAAATACACAGTTGATGTTTCAGGGAGTGCAATATGAATTACAGGGAATGAAAATGGTGCAGAATTTGACTGTCGAAAATTGAAGGAAAATGCACTCGCTTATTGGAAAAAAGAATTCTTGACTGTCAAAGATATTGTGAAAAAAAAATAACCTGATAATGGAACAGCACATGGTCAGGAGCCGGGCAGCAGTGGACAATTCATTTACATTCCTGAAGAAGGGCTTATGCCCAAAACGTCGATTCTCCTGCTCCTCGGATGCTGCCTGGCCTGCTGTGTTTTTCCAGCTCTACATTTTTTAATTCATTTACAAAACAGCTGTGAAAGTAATTGTAAAATACTATACAGACCAAAAATACACCCATAAGAGACTGAGGAAGCTAGATAATGAACAAGTGGACATCAGAGAACCCAGAGGTGAACCAGAGCAGAGTTCACTTGTATGATCCCACAGTCAAAAATGTCTAGCACAGAAACAGACTTCTTCGGTCCAACCTATACCAACCAGATATCCTAACCTAATCTATTTAAATTAAATCCTATTTGCCACTCCTCAGCCCATTGGCCCATCTGATCAATATCCCACTGTACTCTGAGATAACCTTCTTCATTGTCCACAATACCTCCAATTTTGGTGTCACCTGCAAATTTACTAACTATACGGCCTCTATTCACATCCAAATCATTTAAATGAATGACAAAACAAATCAAAAAAAAAGTCCATTTCTCTGGGTTTGAATGTGCTCTGTGTAAATCCTGCAGTATGACTCTTTTTACCAGGGAAGGCTGCACTCACATCCCTCTGAACTTTGCCCCCTCCAAAGCTGGCGGCCGCGCACGTATCCAGTGAATCATTGCCCCGAATAAAGATGGCGGCGCTCACTTGGGCCGATTACTCAACGAGGCATTTTCCCGTTTGCTTGAAAAATGAGACTGAAAGTTTCAAATTTGTATTTTCCGATGTGTACCAAATGATTGTAAAATCTCTCAGACCATACCAACACCATTTCCCTCCCGCTTCCGGCTGTTTATTTCTTTCCTTACCGACAGCTCTCCGCACATACATCCCCAACATCCGCGCCGACCGCGAGGATGATCACGTGGTATAGTCAAGTCCCGCCCCTCATTCACTGATTGACTGGAGGACCAACTACCCCACCAGGTCCTCCAGCTCTACCCCTGCCTTTCCATTGGTCCACCACTGACATCATTAACCAGAGGTAAAAACAATGACTGCAGATGCTGGAAACCAGATTCTGGATTAGTGGTGCTGGAAGAGCACAGCAGTTCAGGCAGCATCCAAGGAGCAGGGAAATCGACGTTTCGGGCAAAAGCCCGAATAAAGGCAGTGAGCCTGAAGCATGGAGAGATAAGCTAGAGGAGGGTGGGGGTGGGGAGAAAGTAGCATAGAGCACAATGGGTGAGTGGAGGAGGGGATGAAGGTGATAGGTCAGGGAGGAGAGGGTGGAGTGGATAGGTGGAAAAGGAGATAGGCAGGTAGGACAAGTCATGGGGACAGTGCTGAGCTGGAAGTTTGGAACTCGGGTGAGGTGGGGGAAGGGGAAATGAGGAAACTGTTGAAGTCCACATTAATGCCTTGGGGTTGAAGCATTCTGAGGCGGAAGATGAGGCGTTCTTCCTCCAGGCGTCTGATGGTGAGGGAGCGGGGTTGAAGGAGGCCCAGGACCTCCATGTCCTTGGCAGAGTGGTAAGGGGAGTTGAAATGTTGGGCCACGGGACGGTGTGGTTGATTGGTGCTGGTGTCCCGGAGATATTCCCTAAAGTGCTCTGCTTTGAGGTGCCCAGTCTCTCCAATGTAGAGGAGACCGCATCGGGAGCAACGGATACAATAAATGATATTGGTGGATGTGCAAGTAAAACTTTGGATGTGGAAAGCTCCTTTAGGGCCTTGGATAGAGGTAGGGGAGGTGGTGTGGGCGCAGATTTTACTGTTCCTGCGGGGGAAAGTGTCAGGATGGGAGGATGGGTTGTAGGGGGGCGTGGACCTGACCAGGTAGTCATGGAGGGAACGGTCTTTGCAGAAGGCGGAAAGGGGTGGGGAGGGAAATATATCCCTGGTGGTGGGGTCTGTTTGGAGGTGGCGGAAATGTCGGTGGATGATTTGGTTTTGCGAAGGTTGGTAGGGTGGAGGGTGCGCACCAGGGGCATTCTGTCATTGTTACGGTTGGAGGGGTGGGGTCTGAGGGCGGAGGTGCGGGATGTGGATGAGATGCATTGGAGGGCATCTTTAACCACGTGGGAAGGGAAATTGTGGTCTCTAAAGAAGGAGGCCATCTGGTGTGTTCTGTGGTGGAACTGGTCCTCCTGGGATCAGATACGGCGGAGGCGGAGGAATTAGGAATATGGGATGACATTTTTGCAAGAGGTAGGGTGGGAAGAAGTATAATCCAGGTAGCTGTGGGAGTTGGTGGGTTTGTAAAAAAATGTCAGTGTCAAGTCGGTAGTCATTAATGGAGATGGAGAGGTCCAGGAAGGGGAGGGAGGTGTCAGAGGTGATGCAGGTAAATTTAAGGTCAGGGTGGAATGTGTTGGTGAAGTTGATGAATTGCTCAACCTCCTCCCACCCGGGCCCGATTGTTGGCTCGAGCATGCGCACTGCTCCATGACTTTTGTTGCTGTTTATCAGTTACAAGTGTGAGGGACAAAGTTAAAAATCACACAACAACCTGATGAAGAAGCAGCAAAGCTCGTACTTCCAAATGAACCCATTAGACTATAACATGGTGTTCTGTTAATTTGAATTTTGTCCATCCTAATCCAACACCAGCACCTCGAAGGTAAAAACAAAGACTGCAGATGCTGGAAACGAGATTCTGGATTAGTGGTGATGGAAGAGCACAGCAGTTCAGGTAGCATCCGAGGAGCAGTAAAATCGACGTTTCAGGCAAAAGCCCTTCATCAGGAATAAAGGCAGAGACCCTGAAGCGTGGAGAGATAAGCTCGAGGATGGTGGGGGTGGGGAGAAAGTAGCATAGAGTACAATAGTTGAGTGGGGGAGGGGATGAAGGTGATGGGTACGTGGGGAGGGTGGAGTGGATAGGTGGAAAAGAAGATAGGCAGGTAGGACAAGTCAAGGGGACACTGCTGAGCTGGAAGTTTGTAACGAGGGTAAGGTGTGGAAAGGGGAAATGAGGAAACTGTTGAAGTCCACATTTCAACCCCAGGGCAACAATGTGGACTTCAACAGTTTCCTCATTTCCCCATTCCCCCACCTCACCCTAGTTCCAAAATTCTGGCTCAGCACTGTCCCCTTGACTTGTCCTACCTGCCTATCTCCTTTTCCACCTATCCACTCCACCCTCCTCCCTGACCTATCACCTTCATCCCCTCCCCCATTCACCTATTGTACTCTATGCTACTTTCTCCCCACCCTCTTCTAGCTTATGTCTCCACACTTAAGGCTCTCTGCCTTTAGTCCTGACAGAGGGCTTTTGCCCGAAACGTCGATTTTACTGCTCCTCTGATGCTGCCTGAACTACTGTGCTCTTCCAGCACCACTAATCCAGAAGCAGCACTTCCAAGTCGAGTGAGGGAAGAATGCATAACATAACAAAAGATCTAGGAACAGGAGAAGGCCGTCCTGCCCTTTGAGCCTGTTCTGCCATTCAATGTGACCATGGCTGATCATTTCGTGGATGCAGAACCATTTACTCACATTCTCACCGTATCCCTTAATTAATTATTTCTTTTTTAAAAAAACCTACCTTAGCTTTATAAACGTTTACTGAACTAGCATCAACTTCTTCCCTGGGCAATGAGTTCCGTAGAGGTCAAGAAGTTCATTCTCAATTCAGTCTTAAATTTGCTGCCTCTAATCTTGAGATGATCCCTCTTATGCTAGCTTCACCTGCCAGTGGCAACATCCTCTCTACTTCTATTTTATCCATTCCATTCATTATTTTATATTTTTCCATTCTTCTGAATTCCAATGAATATATTACCAATCTACTGTTAAACCAAACCCCTCAACTCCGGAAACAACCTAATTAACTTCCTCCTTATCGATGCGGCGCGACAAATATAATGCAATTCAGCAAGAATTACGATGCATAAAATGGGGTCGCAAAATGCAGGGGATACAGACTATTGAAATGTGGAGCTGGTTTAATGAACAGATATTACATGTCCTTGACAGGTATGTCCCTGTCAGGCAGGAAGGAAGTGATAAGGAAAGGGAACCATGGTTTACTGCGGAAATTGCATCTCTTGTTCAGAAGAAGAAGGAGGCTTATGTGTTGATGAGGCAAGATGGAACAGATGAGGCAATGGAGAGTTACATATCAGATAGGAAGGATTTAAAGAGAGAGTTAAGAGCAAAGAGAGGACATGAGCAGTCTTTAGTGAATAGAATAAAGGAGAACCCTAAAGCTTTCTATAGGTATGTGAGGAACAAAAGCATAGGGTAGGAATATGGCCAGTCAAAGACAGAAGTGGAAAGTTCAGTGTGGACCCTGTGGAGATCGGAGAGGTGCTAAATAAACATTTCTCATCAGTTTTCACTCAGGAAAAGGAGAATATTGTAGAGGAGAAGAATGAGGTACAACATATTAGACTAGAAAGGATCGAGGTTAGTTACGATCAGGTGTTATCAATTCCAGAAAGTAGACAAGTCCCCTGGGCTGGATGGGATTTATCTGAGGATTCTCTGTGAAGCTAGGGAGGAGATAACAGAGACTTTGGCTTTGATATTTGAGTCGTCATTCTCTACAGGTTTGGTACTAGAGGACTGAAGGTTTGCAAATGTTGTGCCCTTGATCAAGAAGGGCAATGGAGAGATCAAGAAGAGCAATGGAGACGACCCAGGTAATTATAGACCAGTGAGCCTTACTTCTGTTGTAGGAAAGGTTTTGGAAAGGATTATAAGAGATAAGATTTATAATCAACGAGAAAACAACAATTTGATTTCAGAGAGTCAACATGGTTTCGTCAAGGGCCGGTCATGTCTCACAAACCTCTGAGTTTTTTAAGAAGGTGACCAAGCATGTAGATGAGGGTAGGACAGTTGACATGATATACATGGACTTCAAAAAAGCCTTTGATAAGGTTCCACATAGTAGGCTGTTGGAGAAAATGCAAAGACATGAAACGAAGAGTGATATAGGAGTTTGGATTTGAAACTGGCTTTCTGAAAGAAGGCAGCAAGTGGTGGCTGATGGAAAATATTCAGCCTGGACTCAGGTTAGTAGTGGTGTGCCACAAGGATCTGTTTTGGCACCACTGCTGTTTGTCATTTTTATAAATGACGTATATGCAGGCATAGGTGGCTGGATCAGTAAACTTGCAAACGACACTAAATTCCGTGGAATGGACAGTGTGGAAGAATGTTACAGATTGCAGGTGGACTTGGATAAACTGCAGAATTATGCTGAAAGGTGGCAAATGGAGTGAAATGCAGCTAAATGTGAGGTGATGCCGTTGAGAAGAATAACAGGAAGGCAGAGTACTGGGTTAATGGAAAGATTCTTGGTAGTGTGGGTGTGCAGAGGGATGGCGCAGTCCATGTACATAGATGCCTGAAAATTGCCACCCAGGTGGATAGTACTGTTAAGGCAGTATACGGTGTGTTAGGTTTCATTCATAGAGGGATTGAGTTCCGGAGCTGCAATATCATGCTGCAACTGAACAAAATGCTGGTGCGGCCATACTTGGAATATTGTGTGCAGTTCTGGTGCCCATAATACGGGAAGGATGTGGAAGCACTTGAAAAAGTGCAGAGGAGATTTACCAGGATGTTGCCTGGTCTGGATGGAAGGTCTTATGAGGAAAGGTTGACAGACTTGAACCTGTTCTCATTGGCAAGAAGCGATTATGAGGGGATTTGATAGAGACATACAAGATGATCAGAGGATTAGATAGGGTAGACAGTGAAAGTCTTTTTCCTCGGATGATGACGCTAGCATGTATGGGGGGTACAACTACAAATTGAGGGGTGATAGATTTAAACAGATGTCAGAGGCAGGGTCTTTACTCAGAGAGTGGTTAGGGTATGGAATGCACTACCTGCTAATGTAGTTAACTCAGCCACATTAGGGAAATTTAAACAATCCTTTACTTAAGCACATGGGTGATTTTGGGTTAGTGTAGGGGGATGAGCTGAGAATAATTCACAGGTCGGCGCAACATCAAGGACCGAAGGGCCTGTTCTGCACTGTATTGTTCTATGACTATAGTGCTACAAGAGATTTCTGCTGTCTTAAACAGAGTGATGGAACTTGTATTGTGGGCTTTCAAAATGTCAGCGATCTCTGCCAACAATGTACAAGGTAGAGTCAGGGCAATAATATGATGCTGCAACAGGAGGGGAATAGGTAACTCCATACAAAACCCTACACCTTCTCACCTATTTTCACCTCTAAAACTGAGGAAATTTTACAAAAGCACCTCCATATCCCACCACAACACTTTGCCCCACAATCGTGGTATCTGGCTGTGCACAAGGCGGAGTGCAACAGTCTGTATTGGGACCAATGGGGCCCTGAAACACTTGGTAAAGAGTTAAATCTTCTGAGCATTGAGAGCCCCACCACATTGTATGTATTTTCTATATGTTTTCCTTGGTTCCTAACTTCCCTTGTTTTTCCGAATGAACCTGTTCAAAGTACTTATTACACACACCTGCACTAGCTGTGAATTGAACTCAAGCCTCTCGATCCAAGATTCGGGATATTTTCACTACATCACAAGACATCGACTTTAACTTCCTTTGTCCCTTATTGTTTCTTGTGCTGAACCTGCTGAGTCACGTCTAAATCAACTCTGCAATTGGGAGGAAGGGGTGGAACTGATGACCGAGCAGCGGCCGGTCCTCCAACCAGAAGTGAGTGCGGATCGGGGCCAAAGCATTCTCGGGGAGTAAACGCTTCAAGATTGGTCAGAAAGCAAACTGTTTTGCAGGATTGATAATTCTCATTAACATAGTGGAGCATTAAACCTCTCTCAAAAATCTATGTGAAATTTTAACGAACAGTTGAGATGCAAATCTGATAACGTACATATTTCCAAACGATTTGCACAACTCGAGTAAGAAACCTTTTTTCAAACTCCCAGAACAATTGTTAATTTACATACCTGGCCGGTATGGTTAAATTGAGGCGACCAGTCTATCTACATGCTAGATAACGCCATGACTATAACTCGACAGAGCAATTGTTAATGAATAATATTTCCCCCATGATTCTGTGCGGGTATGAATATTCTCTGTAAACTCATTGATAACTTCAGACGCACGCGTAGTTTGCTTTCTATGTGGAGCATGCGCAATGTCACATTGACCAGGACGGAGAGACATGGAGCTACTTTCTCCGGCAGCGGCTGCGATCGGCTTCAAAGAGCGGCGCTCAGAGCGGTGTGAGGGATCCTCGCTGGGAGAAAGGAACGGAGAGAATTCACAAGTCCCAAGTAAA
This sequence comes from Chiloscyllium punctatum, assembly GCF_047496795.1. NCBI lineage: Eukaryota > Metazoa > Chordata > Chondrichthyes > Orectolobiformes > Hemiscylliidae > Chiloscyllium > Chiloscyllium punctatum. The sequence continues at coordinate 16,051,704 of NC_092756.1, forward strand.
AGTTAAAAACCCCGAAAAAGACCCTTCAGGCCCGGGTCAGGATGTGGCGGTCTCTGATCAGGGAAACGGCCCAGGATCACGGCCGCCATTTGTTTGAGGGAAAAGGGAGCACGGGCCTGAGGGCCGCCATCTTGAGAAGGTCAAGTTGCAGGAGGGCGGGGCTTTGGGGTCTGTGGAACAATCAGAGGAAAGGGAAGGCCCATTGTTATTGATTAATTCCACGAAGAGAATGTAAGGACTGAAGATGCTGGAGATCAGAGCTGAAAATGTGTTGCTGGAAAAGCGCAGCAGGTCAGGCAGCATCCAAGGAGCAGGAGAATCGACGTCGATTCTCCTGTTCCTTGGATGCTACCTGACCTGCTGCGCTTTTCGAACAATTAATTCCACGAACACAGCTTCACTGGGCGATCCCACAGGAATATCCTCTCTCAGTCCTGCTGTGATGTTTCACCCAGTCAGAACCAGCAGCTCTCCTTCTCTCTCAGTTCCCCTTCTGTCCTTCATTCAGCATCTGTCCCCTGGAACATTGAGCTGCCTGTCCTGTCCCTCCCTCACCTGTGGTTCTGTGATACCTGTGGTATCCCAGACCCATCTTAGATTACTTCACTTAAGACTTGAATGCACTCTATGGATATTTCTTAACATCAGCAATTATTTAATACTCACCTATGGGTTTTTAATCTAATCTTTTTTGAAACATTTAATTCACATCCAAACATTTGCAATGGTGGGATTTGAACCTGTGTCTAGAGAACATTTGCTGAGCTTCTGGATTAATTATCTCACAATAATGCCATTAGGCCATCACTTTGCCTGCTCACAGGTTGCGCATTCCACTGCAGCATGAATCAAAACCCTTTCTTCCTGCACAATTGTTTGATCCTGCACTCTGGTGATATGACTCAGTATCTCTCCATGTGGTATCCCTCACTGTGTGGGTCTAATTGCTGCTTCTGTCAGCGCCTCTCACTCTTGAGGCTACTCCAGATCCTGAGCCAACAGAATTCTCCACTCCAGAGAGATGAGGCAGCACAGGCCAGGATTGGAGACTGAGATTTTCCAGATCTCTGTGCGGCTCAATGCGATTCTAAATGTGTAACCCTCACAGCAGCAGTCAAATTTCCCATTCTGCCTATTTCTGCCCATTCTGTCTTCTACAGGTACTCGGAGTTCATGACTCAATAGACTTGCCAACTGCTGGTTGGGACGATGGTTGGTTAGCCAGAGAGACAAAGGTCAGGGAGGTCGGGAGTCTTTAATAAATCCTGCCGCCAGGTAAGATCATTCCAGTGCACAGAGCAGAGAGTAATTAGAGGGCTCCAAACATTAGCTAACAAGACATGACGTAAATATAGTACTGGAGGGTGAGTACAGTCCAGACCCACACCAGGCTCAGTCACCACCTTTACTTTAAGTTTGGTTTTGTACTGAGACAGCATCAAGAGTTCCCAGTTTTCAATCAAGGTATGTACTGTCTTGGTGAGCATCAGGACAACAGAGGGGAAAGCAGGCCTCCCACGAGATGGTGGTAATGCTTCCTGGGATCTTCCTGTTCCCTATTCCCTCTCCAACACTGTATCTATGGCTTGTCTTGTGGACCAGTGTCTTCAATCATTCTAACTCCTATAACAGTTCCTATCTCTGTCATCTCCTCCCCTCTCACCAATTATTTCACATATTTCAAATCTCCAGTCCAGATGACCATCCATATCGCTGTAACTTGCTTCAGTCTCGACAACATGCCTTGTCTAGATAGTCTCCTTCTCCAACAACTGGAGACACAGGGTCTGTTTCTGTGCTGCATGACTCTTCGGCTGAGGTTTCCTAAATGGAATGAGTTGCATTTGCCTATGTTTGGCCCACAGCCCTTCAAATCTTCTCCTCTCCATGTACCTGCCCGAGTGTCTTTTCCACGTTGTAATTGTACTTGTTTTTACCATTTCCTCTGGCAGTCCATTCCGTCTATGCACCATCCTCTGTGGAAAATGTTGCCCCTCAGCTCCCTCTTTAAATACTTGCTCTGTCACCTCACGTTTATGCCTCTAGCTTTGGACTCCCCTACCCTTGGCTATTTACCTTACTTAGGCCCTACATGGTTTAATTACTTTCCCCACCACTCTGTCCACCTGTGATGGCACTTCCAACTAACCATGTTACTGCACCCCTTGGTCTCTCCCTGTTTGACAACACAGTCCAGGGCCCGACCATTAACTGTATTAGTCCTCCCTGGTTTGACTTAATTAAATCCAGCACCTGAATTAAATTCCATCTTTCATTCCTTGGCACACTGGCCCAGTTGATTAACATCCCCTTCGATAACTATATTCCCTGCCCACTCTTCCACTAATCTTGGTATCTGCAAACATACTAACAGAGACTGCTATATTTTCACTCAGATTGTTTATGTAAGTGGTGCACCAATCCTGAAAGCAGACTGGTCAGAGGCCCCAGTCTGAACAACAACCCTCCCCCACCACCCTCTGTCTCCCACTGTCATCCCATTGTGTATCCAGTTGGCGAGCTCTCCCTGATCCCTTGTGATCTACCCTTATTTACCAATGTATCATGCTACACCTTGACGTCTGTTACTCTGCCTTCGTCTATCTTCTTGGTCACATCTTGAACAAACTCCATTCAAGTTTGTGAGACATGTTTTCTCACGCGCAAAGCCATGCTGGCTGGCTGTAATCAGTCCTTATCTTTCCCACTGCAAGTAAGTCATATCTCTCAGAATGACCTACAACAACTGACCCAAACCTGATGTCTGGCTCACCAGTCTGTACACACCTGGCTTTCTCTTGCATCCTTCCATAATTAATGACACAATATTATAATCACAGTCAGACAGTCATACTGCACTGTAGGTTAGCACTAACCATACTCTAAAACTGATCTCGTCCCATCTGCCTGTTCCTGGATCATATCCCTTCAAATCTTTCCTATTCCTGGAGTAATCCAAATGTCTTTTAAACATTGTAATCGTCCCCATGTTCACCCCTTCCTTGGGAAGTTCATTCCATACACAACCAACCCTCTGTGTAACAATGTACCTCTCATGTCTTTTTTTTAATATGCCTCTCCTCTAAACTTAAAAATGTAGTGCCTTGTCTTGAAACTCCCCTGTTCATGGGAAAATACAACTCCCATTAACTCTATCTATCCCCCTCATGATTTTATAAACTTCTATGAGGTCATCTGTCAACATTCAGGTTTCAGTGAAAAAATGTGTTGCTGGAAAAGCGCAGCAGGTCAGGCAGCATCCAAGGAACAGGAAAATCGACATTTCGGGCATCAGCCCTTCTTCAGGTGTTCTTCCCGTGTTTGTTGCACCAATGCCTTACCTCACATTTATTCAGATTGAACTCCATCTACTATTTTTGAGCCATTCACACATTTCATCAGGATCCCTTTGTAATCTTAGAAAACCTTTTTCACTGTCCACAATGTCACCCACCAGTCGACCTGCCTATCACACATAGCTCTCTATGGTACAAACATCTCTGCTAGTGCCCCTACAATTTCTTCACCAGCTTCCCACAATGTCCTAATATACATTTGATCAGGTCCTGGAGATTTATCTACCTTTGTGTATTAAAACCTTCAGCACCTCCTTTCCTATAATGTGGACTCATTTCAGGACATTGAGTGACAGAGATGTACAGAACAGAAGTAGATCCTTCAGACCAACTCCTGCATGATGTTTCTAGTCACATTTGCCACAATTTTGCCAATATCCCTCTGAACCCTTCCTATTCATATACCCATCCACATGCCTTTTAAATGTATTTCTATCAGCCTCCACTATTTCCTCTGACAGCTTATTCCATACAATCTGCAGGAACCAATTGTCCTTTAGGTCCCTTTGAAAATTTCCCCTCGAACTTTAAATCTATGGCCTATCAGTTTGTAATCCCCCAACCTGGGGACAAGACCTTGTCTATTCACCCTATCGATGACCATCATTATTTTAAACACCTTTATCAGGTAACTCCTCAGCCTCCCATGTTCAAGTGAATTCAGCCCCAGATTATTCAGCTTTTCCCTGCAGCGCAAACCCTAAAACCCTGGCAAATCCTTGGTCATCTGAACCCTTTCATGTTCCACAACATCCACAGCATTGAGACCAGAATTGCACACAGTATTCCAATAGTAGTCAGGACAAACACTGTTTAGTTCCCAGAGCGCCCCAGTCTTTATCCACAGTAAGTTCCAAAGTGAAATATTTGTTTTGGATCTTATAGTTTCACACATCGTTGCCTTCTTCATTGATCAATAAGGAGACCGGGTTTGTCCCGAGCTCTTCTTTTGCTCTTAATACACTTGTAGAGTCTCTTTGGATTCTCCTTAACTTTCTCTGCCAAAGCTATCTCATGTCCCCTTTTTACATTCCTGATTTCCATTCGAAATGTATTTCTACAGCCCTGATGCTCCTGAAGGGATTCCCTTGAGTCAACCAGTTATATCTGACATGTGCCCCCTTCTTGGCTGGAGCCTCGAAACTCAGCCAGTGTTTCCTAAGTCAGTCAGCATTGAGCTGCACACTAACAGGAACACGCTGGCGCTGAACGCTCCTTTTTATCTCGGTTTTAAAATATTCCTACTTGCCAGACTTCCCTTTACCTGCAAATAGCCTCCCCAAATCTACTTTAAAGATTCATGACTATCTTGCTCCATTGTATAACTTGAACTTGTGGACCAGGCCTGTCCTTTTCCATCGCTATTTTCAAACTAATACCAATCTGGTGACTTTCCAAAGTGCTCCCCCACTAACACCTCAGTCCCGTTTCCTACATTGTTTCCCAAGTGGAGGTCAGGTTTAGCCCCATTCTCCCGTTGGGTCATTTACATGATGACTGGGAGTTTCTGGAACACTTAACAAATTCCTTCCATCCAACTGCTTAAGACAGTAGCAATCCCAGTCCAGGTTTGGAAAGGTTAAAATCCCATACCATTACGACGCTATCATTCTAACAGATATCTGAGATCTCCTGACATATTTGCTCTTTCATCTCCCATTGCCTATCGCTGTAGTACAATCGTAGCAAACTGATGACCAATTTTTATTTCTTGGTTCCACTAATATCATTTAACTGGCCGATCCTGAATGAATATTCTCTCGAGGTACTGCTGTGTTGTTTTCCCCCAATCAAAACCACCAGCTCTCCTCCTGTTTTGCCTCCTGTTCTATCCTTCCTGTAGCCTCTGTCCCGTGGAACATTGAGCTGCCAGTCCTGTCCCTCCCTTATTTGTGTTTCTGTAATATCTATGGTATCGCAGTCCCATGTTCCCTTCCATTCTTTGGGTTCATCTGCCTTATCTCTGCGGCCCCTTGCATTGAAATAAATGCAGTTTAATTAATCAATTTTCCCTCATTGCCTGCTATGTTCTTGCCTGCCTTGTCTATTTAAATTGCTCTCTTGAACATCTATACCAGCCTCAACCTTCTTTCGGGCTGTACGACTGTTTGCGGTCCCACATCCCTGCCAGACAATTTTAAATCCTCTCGAGCAGCTCCAGCAACTCTCCCCACCAGGATATGTGTTCCCCCTCCTGTTCCCAGTTCAGGTGTCTTCCCCACTCTGTCTACCTGTGCTGACACCTTCAGACATCCAGTGACTTGTCCACCAAGGTCCCTGTATTCCTCAGTACTCCAGGCGGACCTACCATTCATGATGGATATCATTCGCTGATTAGACTTCCCACGGTTCATTACCTCACAGTGATCAGAAGTAAACTCCATCTGCCATTACTCTGCTCAGTTTATCATCGGATCAGTATCAGAGAGCAGCCTGAGACCATGCTCCTCACTGTGGACAACACCCTCACCTTTCATGTCATCTGCAAACCTACCAATGATACCTTCTGCTTTCACATCCGAGATATTAACGTACATAATAACCAGCAAAGGTTCCTGTACAGAACCCTGTGGTACACACGCTGGGCAAAGTTTTCCATTCGTGAAAAACCTGCTTCACCAATTATGGATCCAATTTTCCAACATGCCTTGGATTCCATGGGCTCTTTCCTTTTGCACCGACCTTCCATGTGAGACCTTGTCAAAGACATTAATAAACACCATGTTACCACACCATCTGCACTGGCCTCATCAATATCAGAGGCCAGTCCTCTACCAAATCCAAACAGACAATCCCTAATGTATTCCTGTCCTTTCGAATGTTGATTCGTGTCCCTCACAATTGTTTCCAATATTTTCCCTCCCGCTACTGTCAGACGATTTTCTCTGTAATTACCTGGCCTATCACTGCTACTCTTGAACAAATGAACCACATTCGCCATCCTCCAGTCATTCAGCACTTCACCTGTGGCCAGCAAAGTTTTAAATAGATCCGCCAGGGCCCCAGCAATCTCCTCTCTTACTTCCCATTACTGCCTGGGATTTATTTTATTGTTACTGGGAATTTCTCCACCTTTCTCCCTGTGAATACATTTAGCGCCTCCTTCTCATAAGATGTTCCAGAGCCTCACCATCCCAACTGAAATCCCTACAATGTCTTTCTCCTGTGTGAATACAGATGGGAAGTATTCATTGAAGACCTCAACTACTTCCTCTGGCTCCATGCACAGATTGTCCCTTTGGATTCTAACAGGCCCCACTGCTTAGTTGGGGATCCTCTTCCTCTAACTGTACTTATTGAATATCTAGTGGCTTATCCTGAACATTATCTGCTAAGGATATTTTGTGACCATTGTTTGCCCGTTGATTTTTAAGGAATCCCCACCCCCCGCGCTTTCTATCCTACGCCTTTGTTACCAATTATTGTTAGCGTTGTCCATTTTGCCTGAGTTTCCACAAGGTTGTAAACCATTGAATATTTATCTTCCACATTTTGTTTCCCCTGTAACCACATCTCTCTGGGATCTAAATCTCTTTCAGCTGTGTCACAAATCCAGCTAACTTATTGAAGATACTTTGTCTATGCGGAAAAAAAAGTTTCTGTACTCTTTTCTACAATTTCCTATCACAATCCAATTCGTTAATGTAGAGTTTTAGTTACACTCTGTCCAAGCCTGTTCCTTTCTGCTTGTCTTCAGCCACATCCCCATGCTGTTCCGATGCATCACCTTTTTCTATTTGGATTTGGAAAACACTTTGCTGTGGGTATGTCATGCAGACCATGTGAGGATGGGCAGATGTCATTCTCGAAAGGACAAGTGTTTTGGTTTTTTGTACATCAGCAATGGTTTCATACATATTTATGGATGGTTAATTATAATATTTGAATTTATTGATTTCAAGTTCCACCACTTCAGATGGTGGGTTTCAAACCTGTCTCCCCTGAACATTAGCTGAGGTTTTGGATACATGCTCTAGCAATAATACCACGAGGCCATCACTTCACCTGCTCGCACGTTGCTCATGCCTGAGCACTGATACCAGGGCATCATGAAGCTAAACATCTTCTTCTGTCACAATTGTTTGATCCTAACACCTTCTTGAACTCTGGTGATATCACTCAGTATCTCTCCATTTGGTATCCCTCACTGTGTGGGTCTAATTGCTGCCTCTGTCAGTGTCCCTCACTCTTGCAGCTACTCCAGATCCTGAGCCAACAGAATTCTCCAATCCAGAGAGATGCAACAGCACAGGGACTCTATGGGACTCAGTGCCATTCTACATGTGTAACCTTCACTACATCAGTGTAATTTTCCATTCTGTCTATTTGTCTGTCTCCTGTAGGTACTCAGGGAGATTCAATAGACTTCCCAGCTGCTGGGTGTTTCATCCATCACCACATTGAAGATGGTTGGTCAGCCAGAGAGACAAAGTGCAGGGAGATCTAGAGCCTTCAATAAATCCTGCAGTGAGGTAAGATCACACACAGTGCACAGAGCAGACAGCAATGTGAGGGATCCACACATCAGCTAACAGGACATGACATAGATACAGTGCTGGAGGGGGAGCACAGTACAGACACAACTCTGGCTCAATCACCACATCTACTTTAACTTACGTTGTACTGAGACAACATAGAGAGTTATCAATCCAGGCCTGTGGTCTCTTAGTGAGCATCAGTACAACAAAGGGGAAAGCAGGCCTCCCACGAGAGGGTGGGAATGCTGCCTGAGATCTTTCTGTTCTGTGTACCTTCTCCAACACTGTAGCTATGGTATGTCTTGTGGATCAGTGTCTTCAATAATTTTTAACTCCTATAACAGTTCCTATCTCTGTAACCTCCTTCTTTCCATATGGGCCCTCCGCATATTTGAAATGTACCGCATTGCAGACTACCATCCCTATCACTATACCTTGCTTCAGTGTCTACAACATGCCTTATCTTCGTATTCTCGTCCTCTTTAACTGGGTACTGGGTCATGCTGCATGAAAACAGAACCTTCAGTCCAAGTCATCAATGCTGACTATTTTCCCCAAACCTGAACGAGTTGCATTTGCCTGTGTTTGGCCCATATCCGTTCAAACCTTCCCCTCTCCATGTGCCTGCCTAAATTTCTTTTCCAAGTTGTAATTATTCTTGTTCCTCCCATGTGCCCCTGGCAGTTCATTCTGTCTATGCACCATCCTCTGTGGATGTTGCCCCTCAGCTCCCTCTTTAAATCTTTGTTCTCTCACCTCACGTTTATACCCTCTAGTTTTGGTCTCACTTACCCGTGGCTATTCACCATTCTTACTCTCCGTATGGTTTTATAAACCTTTATAAGGTCACCCCTTATAAGCCTCCTCTGTCCAAGGGAAATATTGAAGACAATGTTACAAATATCTCCAACTCATGTGCTGGCCAATGACAGCAAGTGTGCCAAATGTCACTTTCCCCACCCTGTCCACCTGTGATGCTACTTCCAAATACCAATGTAACTGCACCTCTTGGTCTCGCTCTGTTCGACAACACTACCCAGGGTTGTACCATTATCTGTGTTAGTCCAAAACTCAATACCTGAATTAAACTCCATCTTTCATGCCTTGGTCCACTGGCCCAGTTGGTCGAGATCCCCTTTGATAACCGTATTCACTGCCCACTACACCATTCATTTGATCATCCACAAAATTACTAACAATGACTCCAATATTCTCAACCAAATTGTTTATGTAGATGATGCACATCAGTGGTCCCAGCCCTGATCCTTGTAGCACACCGCTGGTCACAGGCTTACAGTCTGAACAACAACCCTCTCCCACCAACCCCTGTCTCCTACTGTCAAGCCAATTTTGTGTCCAGTTGACTAGCTCTTCCTGATCACGTGATCTAATCTTACGAACCAGTATATCATGCTAAATGCAAGGTTTATGAAGGTTTGTTGCTCAGATTGAGGTTTAGGATGTAGGTTTGCTCTCTGAGCTGTAGGTTTGACAATCCAGATGTTGCGTTACCTGAGCATGGTAACATCATCAGTGGCGACCTCCAAGTTAAGCGAAGCTGTGGTCTCCTGCTTTGTGTTTATATCTTTCTCCTGGATGGGGTTCCTGGAGTTCACCACAAACCCCAGGAACCCCATCCAGGAGAAAGATATAAATAGCAAGCAGGAGACAACAGCTTCGCTTCACTTGGAGGTCGCCACTGATGATGTTACCTAGCCAGGTAAAGAAACATCTAGATATCAAACCTACAGCTCAACGAGCAAACCTACACCCTAAATCATGCTAAATCCCATCAAAGGCCCTGCTGACGTTGGTGTAGAAAATGTCTGGTCACCAATTCAACAAAAGCCATCAAGTTAGTGAGATTGACTTTGTATGCACAAAGCCCTGCTGACTATCTTTCATCAATCCTTGCCTTTACAAACGAATGTAACTCCAGTCTGGCAGAATCACTTTCACAACTAACCCACCAATGACGTTGGGCTAATTGGTTTTCAGTTCCCTGGCTTTCTCTTGCAGCCTTTCTTAAATAATGGGTCAAAACCACAGTGTTGTCAGAGCTGTACAGCATGGAAACTGACCCTACAGTGGACACCAACCATAATCTCAAACTAAACTCGTCCCAGCTGCCTGTTGCTGGCCTATATCCCACTAACCCTTTCCTATTCATGTACTTAACTAAACGTTGTAATTGTACCGACATCCACCTCAGGACGTTCATTCCACACCCAAACCACCCTCTGTGTAACAATTTGCACCTTACATCCTTTTTTTTGAACATCTCTCTCCTCTAACCTAAAAAATGTGGCCCCTCCACTTGAGACTCTGTCATCCGAAGGAAAAGGCAGCTATCACTCTATCTATATCCCAACTTTTTTTCTTAAACTTCTATAAGGTCACCTCTCAACCTCCTGGCTCCAGTGAAAAAATAAACTCTGCATATCCAGCCATTTTTCAGAACTCAAGCCTTCTATACCCAGCAACGTCTTGGTAAATCTCTTCTGAACACCCTTCAGATTAATAATATCCTCCCTATAACTGGGCGACCAGAACTAGATGGGGTATTGCAGAACAGGCCTCACAAATGTCTGTACAATCTCAACATGACGTCCCAAATCCTCCACTCAATGGACTGAGCAATAGTCAGGCATGCCAAGCACTGTCTTATCCATCCTGTGATGCAAGTTTCAAGGATTATGTACCCGAACCCGGGGATCCCTCTGCTCTAAAACACTAACTGAGGCCCTAACATTAATTGTATAAGCTCTACCCTTGTTTGTTTTACCAAATGCATTACCTCGCATTTATTCAGATTGAATTAAATCTGCAGTTCTTCAGCCCATTCACCCATTTCATCAAGATCCATTTGGAATCTTCGAAATCCACTATGCCACCCTCCAGCCTTCCAGCCGATCACACATGGCTGTCAATGGTACAAATGCCCTTGCTCGTAGCTCCACAATTTCTTCCCTCGTATCCCACAATGTCCTGTGATACACTTAATCAGGGCCTGGGGCTTTCCATTCCTTTGTGTTTTAAAACCACCAGCACCACCTCTTCTATAACATACACTCTTTTCAAATAATAGAGGTGTACAGCATGGAAACAGAGCCTTCAGTCCAACTCATCCATGCTGACTAGAAGATGTAAATAAATTCATCCCATTTACCAGCATTTGGCCCATGTACCACTAAACTCTGACTATCCATATATCCATCCAGATACAATTACAACATTTAAAAGGTATCAGTCTCTATTACATTCTCTCTCAACTTATTCCATACACACATCACCATGTGCATGAAAAAGTTGTCCCTTCAGTCCCTTTTTAAAACTTTGCTCTCTAACACTAAACCTATGTCCTCTAGTTTTGGGCTGCCCAACCCCTGGGAAAAGACTTTGAATGTTTACCAAATCCATGCCCCTCATGTTTATCTCAACCTCTGTAAGGTCACCCCTCAGTCTCCGACGCTCTCAGGAAAATAGCCCCAGCTTATTCAGCAACAACCCTTGTAAAATCTTGTAAATCTTTTCTGAGCCCTTTCAAGTTTCACAGCATCCTTCTTATAGCAGGGAGACTGGAATGGCAGAGAACTCCAATTGTGGTCTAACGTATTACTCTTGTTCTCTGCGTTCCACAGTCTTTGTCCACAGTAAGTTCTGGAGGGAAAAAAAAATTGTTTAGGGTCTTAGCCATACCTGCTAATGAAAGCCAACACACCATACGCCTTCTTAACACCTCTCAACTTGGGTGGTAACGTCAGGTACACAGGATCACTCTGTTCGTGCACACCGCTAAGGTTCTTGCCTTTAACCATGTAAACTTTTTCTGCAGATTCTTCCAATCTGAAACCATCCCTATCTTTGTAACTTCCTACAGTCCATATAACACTCATAAACTGTGAAACCTCCTCAAGTCCCTATATTCCTAATGCCTGCAAAATTCTCCAATCCCGATATCCCTCCCTAACTCTGTAAATGCCACCATCCTCCAGTGCCTTTCTGGGGAACATTGCAGAGGAAGGAAGATTTGTAGAGACCGGGCCATGTTACAGACGTAGGAAGGGCTGCAGAACCTGGAGGATGGTACTAATGTAGGAAGGAAAGTGGATCCTGCAGGAGGTTAGACAGTGTGGGATTCATAGAGCCTGCAGGATGGGATCAAGAATGGGTTGTGGACCCTGAAGGATGTTACGATTTGAACCACAGATCGTCTTTGATTGGACCATTCAGCTGATCTTAGAGTCAAAGAGATGTACAGCATGGAAGCAGATCTTTCGGTCTAACCTGTCCATGCCGACCAGATATCCCAACCCAATCCAGTCCCACCTACCAGCATCTGGCCCATATTCTTGCAAACCCTTCCTATTCATATACCCATCCAGATAGCTTTGTATCAGACTCCACCACTTACTCTGGCAGCTCATTCCATACACGTACTACCCTCTGCGTGAAGAAAATGCCCCTTAAGTCTCTTTTATACCTCTCTCCTCTAACCGCAAACCCGTGTCCTCCAGTTCTGGACTCCCGTTCCCGTGGGTGAAGACTTTGTCTATTTAGCCTCTCCATGCCCCTCATGATTTTATAAAGCTCTATATGGTCGCCCCTAATGATTTTATAAACATCTATAAGGTCACCCCTCAGCCTTCGATGCTCCAGGGAAAACAGCCCCAGCCTAATCAACCTCTCTATAGCACAAACCCTCCAATCTTGGCAACATCCTGGTAAATCTTTTCTGAACCCTTTCAAGTTTCACAACATCCTTCTGATAGGAAGGTGACCAGAATTGCACACAGTTTTCCAAAAGTGACCTAACCAATGTCCTGTACAGCCACAGCATGACCTCAAAACTCCTGTACTCAATAGTCTGACCAATAAAAGAAAGCATACTAAATGCCGCCTTCACTATCCTACCTATCTGCGACTCTGCTTTCAATAGCTATGAACCTGCACTCCAATATCTCGATGTTCAGCAACACTCTGTCAAAACTTACCATTAACTGTATAAGTCCAGCAAAAAAGATTTGCTTTCGCAAAATGTAGGACCTTGCATTTATCTGAATTAATATCCATCTGCCACTTCTCAGCGCATTGGCCCATCTGATCAACATTCCATTGTAATTGGAAGTAACCTCTTTCGCTGGCCACTATACCAACAATTTTGTTGTCATCTGCAAACTGACTAACTATACCTCTTATGCTCACATCCAGATAATTTATGGAAACAATGCAAAATATTGGACCCAGCACCGTACTTGTGGCACTCCACTGGTCACAGGCCTCCAGTTTGCAAACCAACCCTCCACCACCACTCTTTGTCTTCTACCTTTAATACAGTTCTTTACCAATTGGCTCGTTCTCCCTGTATTCCGTGAGATCTAACCTTGCTAACCAGCCTCCAATGGGGAACCTTGTTGAACGCCTTACTGAAGTCCATATAGATCACATCCACTGCTCTGCCCTCATCAATCTTCTCTGATACTTCTTCAAAAAACTCAATCAAGTTTGTGAGACAGTATTTCCGACTCAAAAAGAAATATTGACTATCCCTAATCAGTCCTTGCCTTTCCAAATACATGTACATCCTGTCGCTCACGATTCCCTCCAACAAGGTATACACCGATGTCAGGCTCACCAGTCTATAGTTCCATGGCTTTTCCTTACTGCCTTTGTTAAATAGTAGCGACCCGATAGCCAACCTCCAGTCTTCTGGCTCTGATGTCCTGTTTCTAGAGATCTTTACCGGAATGGTGAGCACCGCTTAAGATTGCCAGGCTGGAAGATGTGAATTCAGGTGTGAATCTATTTGCCCGTTCTCTCTGTGTGCCTGACACTGACCTGGTGGTGCTCTGGTAAAAAGCACTCTCCGTGCATCTTGGAACAAACAGATCTCCAGGACTGACCAGAGGTCACGTCATCAAAGCCTTCATTTAGAATGTTCTTTATTCTAAATGGCAGTTTTATGAGATACAGGAATTGAGGAGTTGTCATTTTTAAAAGAATGAAAGTTTTGTCATTGACCCTGACCAATGCAATGGGGATTTGTGGATTCTGTTGTTCTCTGCAGACTGTCACTCAGAAGGTTGTCTCACCGGGGAATCTGAGTGCAGATGGTCTTTGCTTGGTAGAGTGTGAATTTACCAGTTTATTACAGCTCAGACACAGTGTTTCTGGAGAATGTATAACTATGTAAATACCTCACCAACAGGTTCAGGGGTGAGTGCACTGGGCCCTGAGCACAAGCAGCTGGGAAACCTCATGCCGATTGTATGTAGCAAAAGTGAGAATTGCAGATGCTGGAGTTCAGAGTCGCAGTTAGAGTGGTGTTGGAAAAGCACAGCAGGTCAGGCAGCATCCGAGGAGCGGGAAAATCGACGTTTTGCCTGATGTCGATGTTCCCACTCCTCGGATGCTACCTGACCTGCTGTGCTTTTCCAGCACCACTCTAATCTAGACTCTGTTTGTATGTGGGGCTTGGCACAGACTGGGTTAGAGCAGCTCCATGAGCAAATGACAGGTATGGAGCTTGGGTTCCTCCTGCTGTGTTTGACCGAGTGCCATATCGTTATCTCCTTCTCATGAGTAAGCATGTCATGTTCTCTCGTCCTGACAGTGTCCACTCCCTGTAAACCTTTCCAGCTGTTGAACATCTTCCTTCTCTCTCACTCCCACCAGCCCTTCCAGCCTGGCCTTGGTTTCTTATCTCCTGTAATCCTAAATGACCAATATTATCGCATTGCTTTCCTTTGAGCTGTGTGGGAACAACCCTGAAGTAGGTTTGGGCCATTGGAAGAAAAAGACAAATCCCCCTTCTCCACCTTTGTCAAACAGAGTCTGCTTGTTTGTCTCTCTCCCATAAGTGTAAGGAACCATCCTTTCAGCATCCACACTGTCCATTCCCATGAGGATCTGTACATTTTAATGAGGACAACTGTCCTCCTGATGACCATCAGTGGCAAAGCACCGAAGTGACATATTTATGTTCCTTGATTTTCTGTAACTGCTTCCTTTTGCTCGACCCCTCCCTCATTCTGAAACCTTCCCCAGCCTGGACAGTGCTCCAAACCACTAATTACTAAGAATGCTCCAACCTCTGTTAACTCTTCACACCCCTACAATCCTCCTTGTCATGTGAACAGCTCCAGCTTCTACAGTCCTTCCAAACTATTGCATCTCCTACAACCCTCACCATCTCTGTATGCTCCAGTCACTAAATGTCTCCATGCATCTGTAAACCCCTCCAGCCCCTTCAAATCTGCCTATCTCTCCAAGGTCCAGCAGTTCCACGACACATCCCTCTACATGGAACTTCCACCAGAGATCACGAGCCTCCAGATCTCTGTAATCCCCTGCGGTTCTCTATTTCTGTTCCCATTTTTGGTACCGACAACCCTACTTGCATATATAACATCATCAAGTCCCTACAATCCTCCAGAACGGTGTAACCCCCAAAAGACCTTACAATTCTATCTCGATCACTGACTGCCTGCAGTGATTTGAAACTTCAGCAATTAGAGTCAGAGAATCAGAGAGATGTAAAGCATGGAAACAGACCCTTCGGTCCAACTTGTCCATGCCAATCCAGTCGCACCAATCAGAACCTGGCCCATCTCCCCCTCAACCCCTCCTATTCATATACCCATCCAGATGCCTTTCAACTGTTGCAATTGTCCCAGCCTCCTCCACTTCCTCTGGCAGCTCATTCCAAACGTGTACCACCCTCTGTGTGAAATATTTGTCCCTTAGCTCTCTTTCATATATTTCCCCTCTCACCCTAAACCTATGCACTCTAGTTCTGGAATCACCAACCCCAGGGAAAAGACTTTGTCTATTTATGCCATGCCCCTCATAATTTTGTAAACCTCTATAAGGTCGCCCCTCAGCCTCCGACGCCCCAGCCAGTGCAGCCTCTCCCTATAGCTCAAATCCTCGAACCTTGGCAACATCCTAGTAAATCATTTCTGAACCCTTCAAGTTTCACGACATCCTTGTGATAGGAAGGAGACCAGAATTGCACACGGTATTCCAAAAGTGGCCTAACCAATCTCCTGTACAGCCGCAACATGACATCCCAACTCTTGTACTCAATAATCTGAACAATAAAGGAATGCATACCAAGTGCCTTCTTTGCTATCCTATCTACCTGTGACTCTACTTTCAAGGACCTCTGTAGTTCATTTGAAAAATTGGATAGACTGATGCAGTGGCCTGAGGTCTTGTGGGTGAAGTTAGTTCAGTCTAAGCTGTTAGGCAGAGCCAGTGAGGTATTTGCAGCGCTGTATCCTGAGTGGCCAAGAGATTACGCACATGTCGAACAGGCTATTTTAAGTGCTTTTGGATGAGTACCAGAAGCTTATCGACAGCGGGTCAGCTATATAAAGAGCCAGGACAGACTTATGTGGAGTTCTATCCAATTAAACGTAGTAATCTTTCTACAACATCTCCAGCCTCCATACATCTCTCTGTCATGGTGAGCTGCTCCAAACCCCACAAGCTTTCCTGCCTGTGTACACCATCAAGTTGATACAACACCTCTGATTTCTGTCGTGTCCTGCAGACCCGTTTTTGTGAATTCTGCCGACCACTAATACTCTCCATATCTGCGTAAATTTCCCAAGCCACTACAATGCCCCGTACGGTGCAGCCCCCACCAGACCCGAAAGTCATCGCTATCTGTGAAATCTCCTTCAGGTCCATATCCTCCACCTTGCTGAATACCCCCTCTCAGCATTGCAACCCCCATTATTTTCTAATGTTGTTGAGTCTCTAAAACCATCCCTATCTACTCCACTGCATACTACATTCCCAGTCTGTGTAGTCTCTTCAATTCCTTCAGTTCCAATATACCTATGTATAGGTGTGACTGCTTTGTGGCCATTGTATCCTCATTTCTATCTGCAAAAGACTCTGCTCACTGTAGCACACCCTATGCTCATAAGTGAATCTGGTCTCTCACAACCCTCTTTATGACTCTCTCCTCCAGTCCCGACAAGCTTCCCTATCCCTGTTATATCTTGCAGCATGCACACCATTCACTCTCTCTGACATACCTTGCAGTGCATAAAATCATCTCTCCTTCTAACTTTATCCAGTCTACAACTTCCTCCCTTCCCTGCAACATCCTCCAGTCCATATACTCCTCTCTATTGCTGCAGCATTCTCCAGCTTATATCATCTTCCATGTGTTTGCAACATTCTCCAGTCCATACTACCCACCCTTTCCCTGTAATATTCTCCAGTCCATACCATCCTCTCTATCACTGTGATATTCTCCAGATCCCACAACTGTTGTTAAATGTACCACATCCTGGAATTCTGTGAATGTTTCTACGCCCTGATCAACATAGTCCATGTAACGATCTACAACCCTACACACATCCCTATCTCTGGAATCTAATCAAAGACGATTTATCGCTCTAACTTCCTCCAAACAATAAAATGTTTTCTCCTGCGAACATTCTGTAGCAACTGTAATTATGTTTAATCCTGCAATATTGTCGCGCCCCCAAACATCTCTCCCAGTCTGTGACCTCTAACCGTCCCTCAAGGGCCCTCTCACAGTGACACGCGCTATGCATTTGCAACAAGGCAGATGGAATGACAGTATTAACTGAAGGGAACAGATATTATTGAACTGTTATTGTGGAGGGGTGGCTGCAGATTGATCATGACAGCAATGTAATTATTGAGGGATTGTAGGGATTTAGGCAGGATCAGCAAAAAACCAAACAAGGTCCCGTTTTGTTGTGAAAAAAGGACGCAGTCAGTGCATTAGTGAGACAGCCAATTTAATCTGGGAATCAAAATATAGAGTCATTTTGAATGGACAGCTTCGAAATAGCAAGGGGGATCTGGAAGATCAAATCACAATCCATGCTCGTTGGTAAGTTGGATGCAATATTTTCTTGGTGATAGTACACAGAGGCATGTGGAGTGGTCAATTTCTGATTGGACGTCTGTGGCCAATGCTGTTTCACAAGGATCAATGCTGCGATGTCTGTGTGTAATTTATATCTGTGATTCAGATGAAAAGGTCAGCAGTTTGCTTAGTATTTTGCAGACGACATTTGGAAAGGCATGTAATGATTAGGGATAGTTCGGGGAATTGTGGATAGTGAGGAAGAGTGTTAAAGGTTGCAGCAGTATGTAGATCAGCTGGAACGCTGTGCAGAGAAATCGCAAATTGAATTTCATCGGGACATGTGTGAAGTGATGCATTTATGAAGTCAAATGGAAGAAAGAAGTACACGAATTGACTAATTGGAAACATTGATAAACAGATGACCTTGGTTGCAAATCCGTAGCTCCCTGAAAATAACAACACAGCAGAATGTGGTGGTAAAGGAGGAGTATGGTATGCTTACCTTCATTGGTCACAGTATTGAGTACAGACGTTTGCATGTCATGTTGGGACTGAATGAAACTTTATTCGGCCATGTCTGGAATGTTGCATGTCGTTCTCACTGACACACCACAGGAAGGATGTGGAGGTTTTGGGGAGGGTGTAACAGAGGGTTGGCAGAATGTTGCCTGGATGAGAATGTGTTTACTGTAAGGAGGTTGAACGCAGTTGGATTGTTTTGTGAGAATATCAGAGACTGAGAAGTGACTGGGTACAGGTATATAGCATTAGGAAAGGCGTGAATAGTGTGGATAGTTGGAATCCTCCTTCCAATGTAGAAATATCAAATACTAGGGTGCCCCGGTTTAAGGCGAGAGTGAGAAGTTTTAAGTGAGATGAATGAGGCCAGTTGACTTTACCGAGAGGGTAGAAGCTGCTCAGGAGGTGGGAGAGCTGGCAACAAGAGCAAACATTTGAAGGGCATTTAGACAGAAACATGAACAGGCAGAGAATAGAGGGATATCGCACTTGTGCAGGAAGATGTGATTAGTTTGGAATAGCACAATGGTGAGCACAGCCATGGTGGGCCGAAGGGCCTATTACCGTGCTGTACTGTTCCATTTTCTAACTTCACGGCATCTACCCTGTGAAAGCCCCTCAGAATCCTGGATGTTTCATTCAATTTCTTTTCCATTCTTCAAAAACCCCAATAGGTTCAAGGTCAACCTACTCCACCTCTTCTCATTGGAAAATCCCGCCAACTCCAGGATCAGCCGAAAGAACTTTCCCTGGCCTGCCTCCAATACAAGAATGTCTTTCCTTAGGGCACGCATACTGTTCATTATAATCTAGGTGTGGCCTGACTTGTACCTTGCATCGTTTTAGCAAGACCTCCCTATTGTTAGACTCCATTCCCTTTGCAATAAATGGCAACATTTGATTTGCCTTCTCTATGACCTGCTGACCCTGTAAACTACCGTTTACAGATTGATCCACAAGGATTCCCTAAACCCTTTGTGCCGTCAGTCTGAAACCAAATGGTGTTAACCTGACAGTAAGTCGGGAACGTGTTGGAGTGTATTATAAAGGATATGACAATAAATGATCACTGGATGCTTAGAAACAATGGGAGATGCATGATTTTATAAAAGGGGAATATTTTTAACTCTGTTGGATTCTATATTTTGGTGTGACCTTAAATGGCAGAAGAGTTAAGGCTGGAGGAGGCTAGTTGCGGGAGAGGGATATTTGAAATTTCAGAAGCATTTTGACAGTATGCAACCAGGTCTAAAAATTAACTCGTGAGAGAATAGGGCCCCTGAAAGATCAAAGACCCTGTCTGTGTGGAATCACTGCTGATGGGGGAGATACTGAACAAATATTTTGCGTTAGTATTTACTTGGGAGAAAGACATGGAAGTTCGGGAACTTGGGAAAATACATAGTGATGTCTTGAACAGAGTTCACATTGGAGAACAGGAGGTGCTGGATGGCTTAAAATGCAAAAAATGTCAGATAAAACCTTGGGAAATGATCAGATGTATCCCAGTGCCTAGTGAGAAGCTAGCGAGGAAACTACCGTGGCCCTTGCAGAGATGTTTGTGTCATCGACGGACACGACAGACCAGTGAGACTGATGGCAGCGGTTGGTAAGTTTTTGGAGTTGATTCTGATAGAAAGGATCATTGTGCAATTGGAAAGGCAAGGACAGACTAACGATAGTCAGCATGGCTTTGTGCATGGGAAATTATGCCTCAAACCGAAGTGTAGAGATAGACAAGTGACAGATCAAAGCAGAGCAGTACATGATGTCCACATTAACTTTAGCAAGGCCCTTCACAAAGTTCTGCATGGCAGACTGGTTCATAAGTTTAGATCACACATAACCAGGGTGCACTCACCAATTGGATACAAAATTGGATTGACGGTAGGAGACAGAGTGTGTTCATAGAGGGTTGCAGTTCAACTGTAAACCTGTGACCAACGGTGTGTCATGGGGTTCGGTGGTGGGTCACTGCTGTGAATCATTTATTTAAATGGTTTGGATGAGAATACAGGAGTCATGGTTAGCATATTTGTGAGTGACAATGAAATTGGTGATAATGTGGACAGTGAAGACGGTTATCCAAGAGTACAATGGGATCAACAGTAATGCTGGGGCATTGAGTTGAGGAATAGCAGGTGGAGAAAGGCAATATGTTGCATTCTGGTAAAGCAGACCTGGCTGGACTTGTTCAGTTAATTTTCGGACCCTGGGTAGTGTTGCCAATCAGTGACCCAGGGATGCAGGTACACAGTTCTTTGAAAGTAGCATTGCAGGTAGACAGGCTGGTGGAGCAGGCGTTTGGGATACTTACCTTCATTGGTCACAGCATTGAGAGTAGAAGTTGGGATGTCAGATTGTATCTGTGAAGGACATTAGTGAGGTCACCATATAAGCATTGTTGATTATCTGGATAAAATCAACATGTTCACGTATGTCCTGTAGGGATGGACATCTGACATTCTTACCTGGTCTGGCTCACATGTGACTCCAGTCCCACAGCAATATGGCTGACTCTGAGCTGCCTCTGGGCAATTAGCAGTAGGGCAATGAATGTTGGTCCATCCGGTGACATCCTCAGGCCATGAATGAATCAATGAGAATACATATGTCCATCCCTACCTTTGCAACAGCTCTAGCTGCAGCAATTCGTACTGGCTTTGTAACATTGTTTAGGCTTTTGCCCCTCTCTGTAACACTCTCACCACCTCCAGTACCTTCACCTCTCCCTGTTCCTATCATCTGATTAAACGCTGGCAACGTTTCCTATTCCTACTGCACTCCTGCTCGGAGACTCCCTAGCAATCTCTTTAACAAATGTGTCCACATTTCTAAACTTTGGCTTCTTCAGAATTGATCGTTTTTTTTCATGTCTTCATCAAATCTGGTAACTCCTGGGAGTTACTGGGCCAAGACCTTCCAAAGTTGGGGAGGAGCACTGGGAAGGTGTCGAGCACCTTGAGACTTGCTGTGGGGAAAATGGGAATCCAGGAGAAAACAGCACAAGGAGCCGACACCGACGTCCCACCCACCCCCTTCCCATAGCCACCTTCTGTCCCAACCGTAACAAAGTCTATGGAAGGACACATCGGTCTGTACAGACTCCCCCTGAGAGTCAAAAAGTTAGGACTGCAGATGCTGGAGATCAGAGCTGAAAATGTGTTGCTGGAAAAGCGCAGCAGGACAGGCAGCATCCAAGGAGCAGGAAAATCGACATTTCTGGCTTCCTGAAGAAGGGCTCATGCCCGAAATGTCAATTCTCCACCTCCTTGGATGCTGCCTGACCTACTATGCTTATCCAGCAACACACTTTCAGCTCCCCCTGAGAGTGGGAAAGAGTCAGCCTTGTCGGTGACCCACCGCCAACAGGATGATGAGAGGAAGATTGAATTCCCTCACAATTCTCCCAGTGCCTTCGTTACAAATTGAAATAATTCCCTGTTAATGCAGTGATGTGCTCTGACCCTTATTATCCAGAAATGGTTTCCTATTGCTTGGTAATCCCATTGTTTTCCCTAACTATGGGAGTTTCCCATCCTGCTTCCCATTCTGTGTGGCTTTCCACAGTGTTGTATGACCTCTAATATTAATGACTCACCTTTTTGTTTACCCAGTGACCACGTCTCCCTGATGGTGATTAGATAGAAATCACCAGTCACACGGGCATATTCCATATTGCAAATACTTCATGCATTCAAATTAAGAAACAGTAATTTACTTTTTTATCACAATTTCCTGTCACATAACTATTTGCTGATGTACAATTTCAGTTAAACTCAGTCCCTTCCTGTTTCTTTCTGTTTGTCTTTAGCCACATCTCCATGGTGTTCCAATATTTCAACCTTTCTCTTTGGACTTGGGAATTTCTTTTCACCTAAGCTCAGTTTCTCCTCATCTGTGTCAGTTTAAAGCACTCTGCATAATTCTAGTCATATGATTGACAAGGACATTGGCCCCAGCACCGTACCAGTGGAGCCCATTCCAGTATAATGGCTGACCCCTCTCTGAGTACTGGTAGCCAGTCCCCACTGCATCAGAACCACGTCTTCAGACACCTTCCTGCACTCTGGTGATATCACTCCGTATATCTCCATGTGGTATCCCTCGCTGCGTGGGTCTATTTGCTGCCTCTGTCAGCGTTTCTTATCTTACTGCTGGTCTGAGATCCGAAGTCAACAGAATTGTCCACTCCAGAGAGATGCATCAGCACAGGTCAGAGTTGGAGACTGAGATTTTCGTGATCTCTGCTGGACTCTGTGCCACTCTGCATGAGTTATCCTGACTGCATCAGTCTAATTTCCCATTCTGTCTACTTCTCTGTCTCATGCAGGAAATCAGGATATTCCTAACTCGTGTCTCATCCATCAGCTCATTGAAGACGCTTGGTCAGCCAGAGAGAGATGGAGAGGGAGATCTGGAGCCTTCAGTAAATCCTGCAGCCGGTAAGATCACTCACAGTAAACAGCATAGGGTGGGGCTAGGAGCCTTCTGTATTCAGACCTGGAACACAGGATGCAAATATAGTGCTGGGTAAGGAACAGCAACATCCTAGGCTTCATTCCCAACATCTGTGAGGGTCCTGCTCTCACCTCTGCTGTATTGGTCCTCCCTGAGACAGTGCAAGAGGTCCCAAGCATCATTCCTGGCCCATGCAGTGTTAGTGATCTCTTTAATATCCTCCAGTCCCGATAATCCTTCCTCTGTTTGGAATTTCCTCTAGACCACACAATGCTCTCTGTCTCTGTCAGGTTCTCTAACCCCTAACACCCTCATCCCTAAACTTCTCCAGTAGATACTAAATTACTTCATCCCTGTAAACCCTGACAGTCCCGTCATCTCTTTAAGCTCCTCCTACCAATACCACCCCCTCCCCATGTCAATGTATTTATCTTTAACCTTTCCAACGGTCCCTACCTAGGTATTCTTCTCCAACTCCTACAGCCCTTCCTGAGCTTTGGAACATTTGTAATCTCCTTACCCTTCTCCAATTCTTTGATCTGAATTATTTTAAATTTCACCCTCGTTCCCGCCTCCCACACCCCTCCCGACCACAGGAATCTCTTTCAGATTGTGCAACCCTCCCCATCTGTGTAACTGTCTCCAATCCAGCAACCTGGCATTCTCCATTGCCTTCCTATCCATGTAGCCTCCAGAATCTAGAAACTGCCTTACATCTGTAGATGTCTTCCGTCACTACAACCTTCCATACCTCTGTCAGTATATACAATTCTCTCCTACCTGAAACACCCCCTGTCGCTGCCTCTCACTCTGCCTGCCTCTCCCTACATCCATCCCTTTCCCTATCTCCAGAATGTAATCCAGCTCCCTGTCTCTGTAAATTCCTCCAATTCTCAAACCCCTTTGTCCCACTGACATTCTTGACCAGATGTAACTCTGTTTAACTCGAACATCCTTGAGCCCCTGTAAGCCTTGCCCATCTCTGCAACCTCTACCCATCCGTTCAACCCCCCACTACTGAGGAATGACTCCCTGTATTCGCCATAAGGCGGATGGAATGACAATGAACAGATATGATGGAACTGTCATTCCGGAGATGTAGCTGCAGAATGACCATCGCTGGGAAGGGAATACTGAAGGGTTGTTGGGATAGAGTCATAGAGTCAATGAAATGTACAGAATGGAAACAGATCCTTCTGTCCAACCCATCCATGCTGACCAGATATCCCCATCCAATCAAGTCACAAGAGGCAGACTAGGGAAAAAAATCTACGAGGAGAAAGTGAGGACTGCAGATGCTGGAGATCAGAACTGAAAATGTTTTGCTGGAAAAGCGCAGCAGGTCTGGCAGCATCCAAGGAGCAGGAGAATCGACGTTTCGGGAAAAAAATCAACAAGTTGTAAAGAAAGGATGAGGATAATGCATTAATGAGACATTGGGTGGAGCTGAGAATAAGCACGGCCAGCATTGGATTGGCCTTCTCTATTACCTGCTGACTCTGTAAGCTACCTTTTTCAGACTGATAAACAAGAACTCCCTCAACTCTTTCTGGTGTCGGTCTGAAACCAAATAGAGTTAGCCTAACAGTACGTCGGGAACATACTGAAATTGTTAGAAAGGATATGTCAATATACAATAACTGGCCACTCAGAAACACATTTGATAAAAGAGAATTTGTTTTTGAGTCTGTTGGATTTAATTTGTTGGTGTGAATATAAATGGCAGAATTGTAAGGGTGAAGAAGGGGTGGAGTGGTATCGGGGATATGGTGTATTTGACTAATCGGACGCCTTTATGCAAGTTTCAATAAGGGCTAAAGAATAACCTGGTAGAGAATAGGGCCCCTTAAAGATCAATAAGGTCACCCATGTGTGGAACCAGAGGAGATGGGTGAGGTATTAGACAAAATAGTCTTGTCAGTCTTTACTGTGGTGAAAGACATGGAAAAACGGGAACTTGAGGAAATAAATAATGATGTGTCGGAAAGAATCCTCACCAGAGAAGAGAAAGGGCTGGAATCTTAAAACAAATAAAGGTAGATCAATCCTCAGTAGCTCATTAGGTCAATCCTAAAATATTAATGGAAACTAGGGAAGAGATTACGGTGTCCCTAACAGAGATATTTATATTATCAACAGACACAGTGAGACGTTGGAAGGCTAGAGGTTGGCTAACACTGCTCCATCATTCAAGGGATGCAGGAAAAAGCCAGGAAATTACAGCCCAGTGAGCCCAATGATGGGGAAGTTGTAGGAGGAGATTCTGAGTGAAAGGAGCTCCTTATATTTACAAAGACAAGGGATGATCCAAGATAGTCAGCATGGCTTTGTGAGTGGGAAACCATGTTTCACAAACCGGATTGACTCTTTGAGGAGGTGGCCCAAGATACGTGAAGGCAGAGCAGTCGACTTTGTCCACATGGACTTTAGTATCTAGTCAAGAGGAAGAAGGAAGCTTACTTAAGGTTGAGGAAGCAAGGATCAGACAGGGCTCCAGAGAGTTACATTGGGTGGCACGGTGTCTCAGTGGTTAACACTACGACCTCATAGCACCACGGACTCCATTTCGATTCCAGCCTCAGGCGACAGTCTGTGTGGAGTTTATACATTCTCCCTGTGTCTAAGTGGGGTTCCTCCAGATGCTCCGGTTACCTCCCACGGCCCAAAGATGTGCATCCTAGTTGACTCAGCCATGCTAAATTACCTATAGTGTTCACGGATGGGGAGGTTTGGTGCATTAGTCAGGGCAAATGGAGAGTAATAGGGTGGGGTAATGGGGCTGGGTTGGATACTGTTTGGAGGGTTCATATGGAGGTGTTGGGTCAAATGGCCTGTTTCCACACTGTCGGGATTCTCTGAAGGTACCAGGAAGGAACTGAGGAATTGACTTTGGGCAACTAGAAGGGGGCATGAAAAAGCATTGTTGGGAAAATTAGGGAAAACCGTAAGGCATTCGTCACTTACGCGAGGAAGAAGAGCATGGCCAGAGTGAGGATAAGGCCAATCTGGGATAGAGGAAGGAAATTGAGCCTGGAGTCACAGGAGGTAAGGGAGGTCCTTAATGAATACTATGTCTCAGTATTCACTGCTGAGAAGGACCTTGTCATTTGTAAGGACAGCATGAAACAGGCCGTTGCACGTGAACAGGCGGGTGTTAAGAAGGAGGATGTGCTGAGAAGTTTGTAAATGATAAGGATAGATAAGTCACTGAACCAAACTGGATTCGGCCAAAGTTACTACACGAAGCGAGGGAATGGATTGCTGCAAACCTGGTGATGACGTTTGCCCCCTCACTGTCCACTGGAGTCGGACCAGATGTTTGGAGGCTGGAAAATATTATTCCCTTGTTCAGGAAAGTGAATGGGGATAATCCTGGGAATTGCACACCTGTCATTCTTATGTCTGTGGCGTGCAGATTATTGGAGGCGACTCTGGGAGACAGGATTTATTATTCGTTGGAAAACCATAGTTTGATTACAGAGTCAACATGATTTTGTAAGGGGCAGGTCATGCCTTACAAATCTGATTGAATCTTTTGAGAATGTGGCGAAAAATCTTTTATGCCTCATTCAAAACGTCCGGAGGCATGGGATACAGGGAAACCTGTCTGTCTGGATATGGGATTACTGTCCTACAGAAGACAGAGGGTGACGATAGATAGAAACTTTTTTTCCTGGAGCTCGGTGACCAGTGGTTTTCTGCAGGGCGTGGTTACAGGACCGAGGCTCTTTGTGATTTGATGAATAAGTTGGATGAGTGAGTGGAAGAGTGGGTTAGTAAGTTTGCCAATGACCTGAAGGTTGGTGGAGTGGTTGACAGTGTGGAGGGCTATTGTAGGTTGCAACGGGACATTGACAAGATGCTGAGAAGTAGCAGATGGAGTTCAATCTTGAAAAGTGTGAAGTCATTCATTTTGGAAGATTGAATTTGAATGCAGAATTCAGGCTTAAAGGCAGGATCCTTTGCAGTGTGGAGGAACAGAGGGATCTTGGGTTCCAAGTCCCTAGATCCCTCAAAGTAGCCACCCAAGCTGAGAGCCTTGTTAAGAAGGAATATATTGTGTGGGATTTCAGGAGTTTGGAGATTGAGTTTTAAAGCTGTGAGGTTATGCTGCAGCTCTATAGAGCCCTGGTTAGACCCGACTTGGAATATTGTGGTCAATTCTGATCACTTCATTACAGGAAGGATGTGGACGTTTTAGAGAGAGTAAAGAGGAGATTTACCAGGATGCTGCCTGCACAGGAGAGCATGTCTTAGGTTGAAGGAGCTAAGGCTTTTCTCATTGGAGTGAAGAAGGGTGAGGGGTGACTTGGCAGAGGTGAACAAGGTGAGGATAGGCATAGATAGAGTGAATAGAGATTTTTTTACCCTGACATAAATAGCCATTCCAGGGGGTTATAATTTTCGGGTGATTAGCGGATGGTTCACGGGAGATTTCAGATGTAGGTTCGTTACAAACAGAGTGGTAGCTGAGTGGAATGCACTGCCAGCGGTGGCGGTAAAATTAGATGCATTAGTGACATTTAGTAAACTTCTGGATAGGCACATGGATGATAATAAATCGAAGGGTATAGAGGTTAAAGACATAGAGATGTAAAACATGGAAACATACACTTCTTTCCAACCCGTTCATGCCGACCAGATATTCCAACTCAATCTAGCACCTAGTCCATATACCTCCAAACCCCTCCTATTCATATACCCATCCAAATACCTCTTAAATGTTGTGATTATACCAGCCTCCACCACTTCCGCTGGCAGCTCATTCCATACACGTACCACCGTCTGTGTTAACAAGTTGCCCCTTAAGTCTCTTTTATATCTTTTCCCCTCTCATCCTATACCTATATCCTCTAGTCCTGGACTTCCCAACCCCAGGAAAGAAAATTGGCTATTTACCCTCTCCATGCCCCTCATAACTTTGTAAACTTCTATAAGGTCACCCCATAACCTCCGAATTTCCAAGGAAAACAGCCCCAGCCTGTTCAGCCTCTCCCGATAGCTCAAATCCTCCAGCACTGGCAACATCCTTGTAAATCTTTTCTGAACCCTTTCAAGTTTCCCTACCTCCTTCCGAACAAAATTGCACGGAATATTCCAACAGTAGCCTAACCAATGTGCTATACAGCCGCAACATGACCTCCCAACTCATGTACTCAATACTCTGACCAATAAACAAAAGCATACCAAACGCCGCCTTCACTATCCTGTCTACCTGCGACTCCACTTTCAAGGAGCTATGAACCTGCACCCCATGGTTTCTTTGTTCAGCAACACTCTCTAGAACCTTACCATTAAGTGTATAAGTCCTGCTAAGATTTGCTTTCCCAAAATGCAGCACCTCGCATTTATATGAATTAAACTCTAGTTGCCACTTTTTTTTAATCTTAGCGGTTGGATAAAAGATTGGCATATTATCACGGCCGTATTGGTCATTTGGATAAATTGTTTGGATGGGAATTTTGTTATGTATATAAGTAAGTTTTTTGGGTGACACTGAAATTGGTGGTAAACTGAACAGTGATGAAGGTTATCTGTGATGCAACAGGATGAACAGTACTGCAGGGATAGTGGGCTGAATAATAGCCGATGGAGTTTAATGAGATAAATGTGAAATGTTCCATTTTGGTGAAACCAACCAGGATGGGACTTGTACAGTTAATGTTTGGGCCCTGGGGAGTGTTGCCAGTCAGTGACCCAGTGACGCAGGTACATAGTTCTTTGTATGTGGTGTCACAGGTAGACAGGCTGGTGAAGCAGGCGTTTGGGATGGTTACCTTCATTGGACAGAGCATTAAGAGTAAGAGTTGGGACGTCATGTTGTATGTGTACAAGAGATTGGTCAGGTTACCATAAAAGCATTGTTGATTTGTGGGAAGAACTCATCTGGTTCACTGACCTCCTTTTGTGTAGAACATCTGACACTCTAAACTGGCCTGGCTAACATGTGACTCCAGAGCCATTGCAATATTGCTAACTCTGAGCTGTCCTCTGGGTAATTAGCAGTGACACCCACATCTCATGAATGAATAAATAAAAATGCATATGTCCCTCCCTACCTCTGCAAACACCTCCAGCTGTAGCTATTCGTACTGGCTTTGTAACGCCGTTCATGCCCTGACCACACTCTGTAACACTCTTACCACCTCCGGCATCTTCATCTCTCCCAGTTCCTATTGTGACATTAAACCCTGACACTGATTCCCCTTCCCACTGCCCAACTCCTGCTAGCCGACCCTTTGAAATCCCTTTAACACTTACTCCTCAAACGCTCTCTCACTTCAGGATTTTAAGTACTTTTTGGTGATCTTCTAAGCCTAATAATCTAATATGATGCATTTTGTCCTGAGTGAGGGACAGGTGGGAGTTTTTTGTTGAGGTTTTGTCTGTTTCAATGGAATGTTCTTTTGCTGAGTGATTTACACTGTTCCTTCAAATGTTTTCCACTGTTCAGTTACAGACACACATTTAAGTCTGTTTTGCATCTTTACCTTGGTCCGTTCTCACTCAAACCCATGTAAGTGGCTGTTTTTGTTTCTAGTTGTAGCGTGTGTTTTCTGTGATTCACTTTAAAACTTTATATTTCTTTAAACTGCACTTTATCACAATTTCCCAGAGGGTCTCTCCAGGTGACATTACTCAGTTACTAAGTTTCATCACACAACGGTCGCTCTGACATAGTTATGTCCCTAGCCAGTTGCACAATATGCTATTCAAAGAAACAATGAAAAGAAACTCTGAACTCCTCTTCCGATATCAATGTTGTCAGTGTGACTGTCACAGATTATGTGAATATTGAAGTTTGCCAAAATTATGACAAAGTGCTTGTTAAAACATTCCAATGAGTTCCTGTGTAATGCAGTGATGAGCAATGGAATGCTGTTCGGTGGCAAAACCTTTTCTGCTGCTTGTGTCCTTGGCAAGTAGTAGCCAGAATTTACATTCAGACTGACTCTACTTCATGATCTGAGTGCAAATGCTTTCTTTGTAATGCCTTTGTTATCCATTATTGTTAGCGTTGTCTATTTTGCCTGAGTTTCCGCAAAGTTGTGATCCATTGAATATTTATGTCCACCTTTTGTTGGTCCTGTAACCACATCTCTCTGGTGTCTATATTCATTTTATCTCTGTGTCACAAATCCATCTACCTTATTGAAGAGACATTATCCATTCCAAAAAAAAACATAATTTACTCGTCCCCACAATTTTCTGTAACAAACCAATTTCCTGATGTACAATTTTACTTAAAATCTGTCCCATCCTGTTCCTTTCTGCTTGTCTTCAGTCACATTCCCATGCTGCTCCCTTACTTCACCTTTTCTCTTTGCATTTGGAAAGCTCGTTTCACCTGAACCCTGTCCCTGCATCCTCTCTTGTCAGTTTAAAGCCCTGTCCATAAACCTACCGACATGATTGGCCAGGACACTGGTTCCAGTACAGTTCCAGTGGGACCATCCTAATGGTTTATTTTTAAAATCGGGTATGGGATGTGGATGTCTCTGGCTGACCAGCCTTTTCTGCGCTGGTGCATAAGACAGTCCAAAGATACAGTGTTGCAGAGTAGTAAGTCTTATTAGAGTGTTGGAGGAGAGCACAGAACAGAAAGACCCCAGGCAGCATTCCCAACATCTCGTCAGAGGCCTGCTTTCCACTCTGTTGTCCTGATGCTCACTAAGACAGCACAGGCCTGGATTGATAACTATGAATTCCCCATGCTGTCTCAGTGCAACGTAAATTAAAGGAGAGGTAATGATTGAGCCTGGGGTGTGTCTGTACTGTGCTCCCCCTCGTGCACTGTATCTATGCCATGTCTCATTAGCGATGTTTGGAGCCCTCTCATTGCTCCAAGCTCTGTGCACTGTGAGTGATCGTACCTCTCTCCAGGATTTATTGAAGGCTCCAGATCTCCCTGCCCTTTGTCTCCCTGGCTGACCAACCATTTTCAATGAGGTGTTGGTCGAGACACCCAGCAATTGGGAAGTCTATTGTGTCAGCACCTCCCCGAGTACCTACAGGAGACAGAAATAGACAGAATGGGAAATTAGACTGATGCAGTGAGGGTTACACATGGAGAATGGAAATGAGCCCCACAGAGATCTGTAAAATCCCAGTCTCCACCTCTGGCCTGTGCTGTTGCATCTCTCTGGAGTGGAGAAATCTGTTGGCTCAGGATCTGGAGTAACTGCAAGAGTGAGAGTCACTGACAGAGGCAGCAATTAGACCCACACAGTGAGGGATACCACATGGAGAGAGACTTAGTGCTATCACTAGAGTGCTGGAAGACATCAGGATCACACAGTCATGTTGGAAGAATGGGTTTATCTTCATGATGCCCTGGTATCAGTGCTCAGGGATGAGCAACCAGCGAGCAGGCGAAATGATGGCCGAGTGGTATTACTGCTAGAGCATGTATCAAGACCTCAGCTAACGTTCAGTGGAAGAGAGTTTGAATCCCACCTTCAGAAATGGTGGAATTTGAAATTAATATTTTTAAAACTAGTAATTAGCAATCCATAAATAAATATGACACCCTTGCAGATGTACATAAAACCCAAACAATTGTCCGTTAGATAAGGACATCTGCTCATCCTCATGTGGTCTGCACGACATACCCACAGCAAGTGTTTGCCTCTCAATTACCCTCTGAAATGGCCAAGCATGTTACTCAGCTCGAAGGCAGCTCGGGCTGGGCAGGAAAGGCTGGTCAGCCAGAGACATCCACATCCCATACCCGATTTAATAAATAATCAATTAGGATGGTCCTTCTGGAACCGTGCTGGGACCAGTGTCCTGGCCAATCATGTCGGTAGGTTTATGGGACAGGGCTTTAAACTAACAGAGAGGATGCTGGGACAGGGTTCATGTGAAAGGAGATTTCCAAATGCAAAGAGAAAAGGTGAAGTATGGGAGCAGCATGGGAATGTGACTGAAGACAAGCAGAAAGGAACAGGATGGGACAGAGTTTAAGTAAAATTGTACATCAGGAAATCGGTTTGTAACAGAAAATTGTGGGGAAAAGTAAATCATGTTTTTTTTTGTAATGGATAATGTCTCTTAAATAAGGTAGACTGATTTGTGACACAGAGATAAAATAAATTTAGACACCAGAGAGACGTGATTACAGGGCCAACAAAAGGTGGGCATATTCAATGGATCACAACTTTGCAGAAACTCAGGCAAAATGGGCAACGCTAACAATAATGGATAAAAAAAGGCATTACAGAGAAAGCATTTGACCTCAGATCATGAAGTAGAGTCAGTCCGAATGTAAATTCTGGCTACTACTTGCCAAGGACACAAGCAGCAGAAACGTTTAAGCCACCGAACAGCATTCCATTGCTCATCACTGTATTACACAGAAACTCATTGGAATTTTTTAACAAACACTTTGTGATAATTTTGGGAAATTTCAAGATTCACATAATCTGGGACAGTCACACTGACAACAGTGATATCAGAAGAGGAGTTCAGAGATTTGTTTTTCAGTGTTTCATTGAATAACAAATTGTGCAATTGGCTAGGAACATAACTATCTCAGAGCGATCGTTGTGTGATGAAACTTAGTAACTGAGTAATGTCACCTGGAGAGATCCTCTGGGAAAATGTGATAAAGTACAGTTTAAAGAAATATAAAGTTTCAAAGTGAATCACAGAAAGGACACGCTACAACGAGAAACAAAAAACATTGAAACGTCGATTCTCCTGTTCCTTGGATGCTGCCTGACCTTCTGCGCTTTTCCACCAAAACATTTTCAGCTCTGATACCCAGCATCTGCAGTCCTCACTTTCTCGAAGAAATAAAAACAGCCAATTGCATGGGTTTGAATGAGAATGGACCAAGCTAAAGAGGCAAAACAGACTTAAATGTGTGTCTGTAAATGAACAGTGGAAAACATTTGAAGGAACAGTGTAAATCACACAACAAAAGAACATTCCATTGAAACAGACAAAACCTCAACAAAAATCTCCCACCTGTCCCTCACTCAGGACAAAATGTATCATATTAGATTATGGGGCTTAGAAGATCACCAAAAAATACTTAAAATCCTGATGTGAGAGAGTGTTTTAGGAGTAAGTGTTAAAGGGATTTCAAAGGGTCTGCTAGCAGGAGTTGGGCAGTGGGAAGAGGGATCAGTGTCAGGGTTTAATGTCACAATAGGAACTGGGAGAGATGAAGATGCCGGAGGTGGTAAGAGTGTTACAGAGTGTGGTCAGGGCATGAACGGTGTTACAAAGCCAATACGAATAACTACAGCTGGAGGTGTTTGCAAACGTAGAGGGGGACATATGCATTTTTATTTATTCATTCATGGGATGTGGGTGTCACTGCTAATTACCCAGAGGACAGCTCAGAGTTAGCAATATTGCAATGGCTCTGGAGTCACATGTTAGCCAGGCCAGTTTAGAGTGTCAGATGTTCTACACAAAAGGAGGTCAGTGAACCAGATGAGTTCTTCCCACAAATGAACAATGCTTTTATGGTGACCTGACCAATCTCTTGTACAGATACAACACGATATCCCAACTCTTACTCTTAATGCTCTGTCCAATGAAGGTAACCATCCCAAACGCCTGCTTCACCAGCCTGTCTACCTGGGACACCACTTTCAAAGAACTGTGTACCTGGGTCACTGGGTCACTGACTGACAACACTCCCCAGGGCCCAAACATTAACTGTACAAGTCCCATCCTGGATGGTTTCACCAAAATGGAACATTTCACATTTATCTCATTAAACTCCATCGGCTATTATTCAGCCCACTATCCCAGCAGTACTGTTCATCCTGTTGCATCACAGATAACCTTCATCACTGTTCAGTTTACCACCAATTTCAGTGACACCCAAAAAACTTACTTAACTTACATAACACTATTCCCATCCAAACAATTTATCCAAATGACCAATACGGCCGTGATAATATGCCAATCTTTTATCCAACCGCTAAGATAAAAAAAAGTGGCAACTAGAGTTTAATTCATATAAATGCGAGGTGCTGCATTTTGGGAAAGCAAATCTTAGCAGGACTTATACACTTAATGGTAAGGTTCTAGAGAGTGTTGCTGAACAAAGAAACCATGGGGTGCAGGTTCATAGCTCCTTGAAAGTGGAGTCACAGGGAGATAGGATAGTGAAGGCGGCATTTGGTATGCTTTTGTTTACTGGTCAGAGTATTGAGTACATGAGTTGGGAGGTCATGTTGCGGCTGTACAGGACATTGGTTAGGCTACTGTTGGAATATTGCGTGCAATATTGTTCGGAAGGAGGTAGGGAAACTTGAAAGGGTTCAGAAAAGATTTACAAGGATGTTGCCAGTGCTGGAGGATTTGAGCTATCGGGAGAGGCTGAACAGGCTGGGGCTGTTTTCCTTGGAAATTCGGAGGTTATGGGGTGACTTTATAGAAGTTTACAAAGTTATGAGGGGCATGGAGAGGGTAAATAGACAAAGTCTTTTCCCTGGCGTTGGGAAGTCCAGGACTAGAGGGTATAGGTTTAGGATGAGAGGGGAAAAGATATAAAAGAGACCTAAGGGGCAACTTGTTAACACAGAGGGTGGTACGTGTATGGAATGAGCTGCCAGCGGAAGTGGTGGAGGCTGGTATAATTGCAACATTTAAGAGGTATTTGGATGGGTATATGAATAGGAAGGGTCTGGAGGTATATGGACTAGGTGCTAGATTGGGTTGGAATATCTGGTCGGCATGAACGGGTTGGAAAGAAGTGTATGTTTCCATGTTGTACATCTCTATGTCTTTAACCTCTGTACCCTTCGATTTATTATCATCCATGTGCCTATCCAGAAGTTTACTAAATGTCACTAATGCATCTAATTTTACCGCCACGCTGGCAGTGCATTCCACTCAGCTACCACTCTGTATGTAACGAACCTACCTCCGAAATCTCCCCTGAACCATCCGCTAATCACCCG
Source organism: Chiloscyllium punctatum (assembly GCF_047496795.1). Taxonomy (NCBI): domain Eukaryota; kingdom Metazoa; phylum Chordata; class Chondrichthyes; order Orectolobiformes; family Hemiscylliidae; genus Chiloscyllium; species Chiloscyllium punctatum. Next base: position 16,086,307 of record NC_092756.1, read on the forward strand.
AAAATTATAACCCCCTGGAATGGCTATTTATGTCAGGGTAAAAAAATCTCTCTATTCACTCTATCTATGCCTGTCATCATCTTGTTCACCTCAGCCAAGTCACCCCTCACCCTTCTTCACTCCAATGAGAAAAGCCTTAGCTCCCTCAACATAAGACATGCTCTCCTGTGCAGGCAGCATCCTGGTAAATCTCCTCTTTACTCTCTCTAAAACGTCCACATCCATCCTGTAATGAAGTGACCAGAATTGAACACAATATTCCAAGTCAGGTCTAACCAGGGCTCTATAGAGCTGCAGCATAACCTCACAGCTTTAAAACTCAATCTCCAATCTCCTGAAATCCCACACAATATATTCCTTCTTAACAAGGCTCTCAGCTTGGGTGGCTACTTTGAGGGATCCAGGGACTTGGAACCCAAGATCCCTCTGTTCCTCCACACTGCAAAGGATCCTGCCTTTAAGCCTGAATTCTGCATTCAAATTCAATCTTCTGAAATGAATGACTTCACACTTTTCAAGATTGAACTCCATCTGCTACTTCTCAGCATCTTGTCAATGTCCCGTTGCAAGCTCCAACAGCCCTCCACACTGTCAACCACTCCACCAACCTTCGTGTCATGGGCAAACTTACTAACCCACTCTTCAACTCACACATCCAACTTATTCATCAAATCACAAAGAGCATCGGTCCTGTAACCACGCCCTGCAGAAAACCACTGGTCACCGAGCTCCAGGAAAAATGGTTTCTATCTATCGTTACCCTCTGTCTTCTGTAGGACAGTAATCCCATATCCAGACAGACAGGTTTCCCTGTATCCCATGCCTCCGGACGTTTTGAATGAGGCATAAAAGATTTTTCGCCACATTCTCAAAAGATTCAATCAGATTTGTAAGGCATGACCTGCCCCTTACAAAACAATGTTGACTCTGTAATCAAACTATGGTTTTCCAACGAATAATAAATCCTGTCTCCCAGTGTCGTCTCCAATAATCTGCACACCACAGAGATAAGAATGACAGGTGTGCAATTCCCAGGATTATCCGCATTCACTTTCCTGAACAAGGGAATAATATTTTCCAGCCTCCAAACATCTGGTCCGACTCCAGTGGACAGTGAGGGGGCAAACGTCATCACCAGGTTCGCAGCAATCCATTCCCTCGCTTCGTGTAGTAACTTTGGCCGAATCCAGTTTGGTTCAGTGACTTATCTATCCTTATCATTTACAAACTTCTCAGCACATCCTCCTTCTTAACACCCACCTGTTCACGTACATCGGCCTGTTTCATGCTGTCCTGACAAACGACAAGGTCCTTCTCAGCAGTGAATACTGAGACATAGTATTCATTAAGGACCTCCCTTACCTCCTGTGACTCCAGGCTCAATTTCCTTCCTCTATCCCAGATTGGCCTTATCCTCACTCTGGCCATGCTCTTCTTCCTCGCGTAAGTGACGAATGCCTTACGGTTTTCCTTAATCCTTCCTAACAATGCTTTTTCATGCCCCCTTCTAGTTGCCCAAAGTCAATTCCTCAATTCCTTACTAGTACCTTCAGAGAATCCCTACAGTGTGGAAACAGGCCATTTGGCCCAACACCTCCATATCAACCCTCCAAACAGTATCCAACCCAGCCCCATTCCCCCAGCCTATTACTCTCCATTTGCCCTGACTAATGCACCAAACCTCCCCATCCGTGAACACTATAGGTAATTTAGCATGGCTGAGTCAACTAGGATGCACATCTTTGGGCCGTGGGAGGTAACCGGAGCATCTGGAGGAACCCCACTTAGACACAGGGAGAATGTATAAACTCCACACAGACTGTCGCCTGAGGCTGGAATCGAAATGGAGTCCGTGGTGCTATGAGGTCGTAGTGTTAACCACTGAGACACCGTGCCACCCAATGTAACTCTCTGGAGCCCTGTCTGATCCTTGCTTCCTCAACCTTAAGTAAGCTTCCTTCTTCCTCTTGACGAGATACTAAAGTCCATGTGGACAAAGTCGACTGCTCTGCCTTCACGTATCTTGGGCCACCTCCTCAAAGAGTCAATCCGGTTTGTGAAACATGGTTTCCCACTCACAAAGCCATGCTGACTATCTTGGATCATCCCTTGTCTTTGTAAATATAAGGAGCTCCTTTCACTCAGAATCTCCTCCAACAACTTCCCCATCACTGGGCTCACTGGGCTGTAATTTCCTGGCTTTTTCCTGCATCCCTTGAATGATGGAGCAGTGTTAGCCAACCTCTAGCCTTCCAAAGTCTCACTGTGTCTGTTGATAATATAAATATCTCTGTTAGGGACACCGTAATCTCTTCCCTCGTTTCCATTAATATTTTAGGATTGATCTACTGAGGATTGATCTACCTTTATTTGTTTTAAGATTCCAACCCTTTCTCTTCTCTGGTGAGGATTCTTTCCGACACATCATTATTTATTTCCCCAAGTTCCCGTTTTTCCATGTCTTTCACCACAGTAAAGACTGACAAGACTATTTTGTCTAATACCTCACCCATCTCCTCTGGTTCCACACATGGGTGACCTTATTGATCTTTAAGGGGCCCTATTCTCTACCAGGTTATTCTTTAGCCCTTATTGAAACTTGCATAAAGGCGTCCGATTAGTCAAATACACCATATCCCCGATACCACTCCACCCCCTCTACACCCTTACAATTCTGCCATTTATATTCACACCAACAAATTAAATCCAACAGGCTCAAAAACAAATTCTCTTTTATCAAATGTGTTTCTGAGTGGCCAGTTATTGTATATTGACATATCCTTTCTAACAATTTCAGTATGTTCCCGACGTACTGTTAGGCTAACTCTATTTGGTTTCAGACTGACACCAGAAAGAGTTGAGGGAGTTCTTGTTTATCAGTCTGAAAAAGGTAGCTTACAGAGTCAGCAGGTAATAGAGAAGGCCAATCCAATGCTGGCCGTGCTTATTCTCAGCTCCACCCAATGTCTCATTAATGCATTATCCTCATCCTTTCTTTACAACTTGTTGATTTTTTTCCCGAAACGTCGATTCTCCTGCTCCTTGGATGCTGCCAGACCTGCTGCGCTTTTCCAGCAAAACATTTTCAGTTCTGATCTCCAGCATCTGCAGTCCTCACTCTCTCCTCGAAGATTTTTTTTCCCTAGTCTGCCTCTTGTGACTTGATTGGATGGGGATATCTGGTCAGCATGGATGGGTTGGACAGAAGGATCTGTTTCCATTCTGTACATCTCATTGACTCTATGACTCTATCCCAACAACCCTTCAGTATTCACCTTCCAGTGATGGTCATTCTGCAGCTACATCTCCGGAATGACAGTTCCATCATATCTGTTCCCTGTCATTCCATCTGCCTTATGGCGAATACAGGGAGTCATTCCTCAGTACTGGGGGGTTGAACGGATGGGTAGAGGTTACAGAGATAGGGAGGCTTACAGGGGCTCGAGGATGTTCGAGTTAAACAGAGTTACATCTGATCAAGAATGTTAGTGGGACAAAGGGGTCTGAGGATTGGAGGAATTTACAGAGACAGGGAGCTGGATTACATTCTGGAGATAGGGAAAGGGATGGATGTAGGGAGAGGCAGGCAGAGTGAGAGGCAGCGACAGGGGGTGTTTCAGGTAGGAGAGAATTGTATATACTGACAGAGGTATGGAAGGTTGTAGTGACGGAAGACATCTACAGATGTAAGGCAGTTTCTAGATTCTGGAGCTACATGGATAGGAAGGCAATGGAGAATGCCAGGTTGCTGGGTTGGAGACAGTTACACAGATGGGGAGGGTTGCACAATCTGAAAGAGAGTCCTGCGGTCGGGAGTGGTGTGGGAGGCGGGAACGAGGGTGAAATTTAAAATAATTCAGATCAAAGAATTGGAAAAGAGTAAGGAGATTACAAATGTTTCACAGCTCAGGAAGGGCTGTAGGAGTTGGAGAAGATTACCTAGGTAGGGACCATTGGAAAGGTTAAAGATAAATACATTGACATGGGGAGGGGGTGGTATTGGTAGGAGGAGCTTAAAGGGATGACGGGACTGTCAGGGTTTACAGGGATGAAGTAATTTAGCATCTACTGGAGAAGTTTAGGGATGAGGGTGTTAGGGGTTAGAGAACCTGACAGAGACAGAGAGCATTGTGTGGTCCAGAGGAAATTCCAAACAGAGGAAGGATTATCGGGACTGGAGGATATTAAAGAGATCACTAACACTGCATAGGCCAGGATTGATGCTTGGGACCTCTTGTACTGTCTCAGGGAGGACCAATACAGCAGAGGTGAGAGCAGGACCCTCACAGATGTTGGGAATGAAGCCTAGGATGTTGCTGTTCCTTGCCCAGCACTATATTTGCATCCTGTCTTCCAGGTCTGAATACAGAAGGCTCCTAGCCCCACCCTATGCTGTTTACTGTGAGTGATCTTACCGGCTGCAGGATTTACTGAAGGCTCCAGATCTCCCTCTCTATCTCTCTCTATGGCTGACCAAGCGTCTTCAATGAGCTGATGGATGAGACAGGATTTAAGAATATCCTGATTTCCTCATGAGACAGAGAAGTAGACAGAATGGGAAATTAGACTGATGCAGTCAGGATAACTCATGCAGAGTGGCACAGAGTCCAGCAGAGATCACGAAAATCTCAGTCTCCAACTCTGACCTGTGCTGATGCATCTCTCTGGAGTGGACAATTCTGTTGACTTCGGATCTCAGACCAGCAGTAAGATAAGAAACGCTGACAGAGGCAGCAAATAGACCCACGCAGCAAGGGATACCACATGGAGATATACGGAGTGATATCACCAGAGTGCAGGAAGGTGTCTGAAGACGTGGTTCTGATGCAGTGGGGACTGCTACCAGTACTCAGGGAGTGTCAGCCATTATACTGGAATGGGCTCCATTGGTACGGTGCTGGGGCCAATGTCCTTGTCAATCATATGACTAGGATTATGCAGAGTGCTTTAAACTGACACAGATGAGGAGGAACTGAGCTTAGGTGAAAAGAAATTCCCAAATCCAAAGAGAAAGGTTGAAATATTGGAACACCATGGAGATGTGGCTAAAGACAAACAGAAAGAAACAGGAAGGGACTGAGTTTAACTGAAATTGTACATCAGCAAATAGTTTTGTGACAGGAAATTGTGATAAAAAATTAAATTACTGTTTCTTAATTTGAATGCATGAAGTATTTGCAATGTGGAATATGCCCGTGTGACTTGTGATTTCTATCTAATCCCCATCAGGGAGACGTGGTCACTGGGTAAACAAAAAGGTGAGTCATTAATATTAGAGGTCATACAACACTGTGGAAAGCCACACAGAATGGGAAGTAGGATAGGGAACTCCCATAGTTAGGGAAAACAATGGGATTAACAAGCAAAAGGAAACCATTTCTGGATAATAAGGGTCAGAGCACAGAATTGGAATGGCAGTGTTAAGGCCCCTTTACAACATGACATTATTAGAAACTGCATTAACAGGGAATTATTTCAATTTGTAACGCAGGCACTGGGATAATTGTGAGGGAATTCAATCTTCCTCTCATCATCTTGTTGGCGGTGGGTCACAGACAAGGCTGACTCTCTCCCACTCTCAGGGGAAGCTGAAAATGTGTTGCTGGAAAAGCGCAGCAGGTCAGGCAGCACCCAAGGAGCAGGAGAATTGATGTTTCGGGCATGAGCCCTTCTTCAGGAATGCCCGAAATGTCGATTTTCCTGCTGCTTGGATGCTGCCTGACCTGCTGCGCTTTTCCAGCAACACATTTTCAGCTCTGATCTCCAGCATCTGCAGTCCGCACTTTTTCACTCTCAGGGGGAGTCTGTACAGACCGATGTGTCCTTCCATAGACTTTGTTACAATTTGGATAGAAGTTGGCCATGGGAAGGGGGTGGGTGGGACGTCGGTGTCGGCTCCTTGTGCTGTTTTCTCCTGGTTTCCCATTTTCCCCACAGCAAGTCTCGAGGTGCTCGACACCTTCCCAGTGCTCCTCCCCAACTTCGGAAGGTCTTGGCCAAGTAATTCCCAGGAGTTACCAGATTTGATTAAGAGATGAAAAAAAAACGATCAATTCTGAAGAATCCAAAGTTTAGAAATGTGGACACATTTGTTAAAGAGATTGCTAGGGAGTCTCCGAGCAGGAGTGCAGTAGGAAGAGGAAACGTTGCCAGCGTTTAATCAGATGATAGGAACAGGGAGAGGTGAAGGTACTGGAGTGGTGAGAGTGTTACAGAGAGGGGCAAAGGCCTGAACAATGTTACAAAGCCAGTACGAATTGCTGCAGCTAGAGCTGTTGCAAAGGTAGGGATGGACATATGTATTCTCATTGATTCATTCATGGCCTGAGGATGTCACCGGATGGACCAGCATACATTTCCCCACTGCTAATTGCCCAGAGGCAGCTCAGAGTCAGCCATATTGCTGTGGGACTGGAGTCACATGTGAGCCAGACCAGGTAAGAATGTCAGATGTCCCTCCCTAAAGGACATACGTGAACATGTTGAGCTTATTCAGATAGTCAACAATGCTTATATGGTGACCTCACTAATGTCCTTTACAGATACAATCTGACATCCCAACTTCTACTCTCAATGCTGTGACCAATGAAGGTAAGTATCCCAAACGCCTGCTCCACCAGCCTGTCTACCTGCAATGCAACTTTCAAAGAACTGTGTACCTGCATTCCTGGGTCACTGATTGGCAACACTACCCAGGGTCCGAAAATTAACTGTACAAGTCCAGCCAGGTCTGCTTTACCAGAATGCAACATATTGCCTTTCTCCACCTGCTATTCCTCAACTCATTGCCCCAGCAGTACTGTTGATCCCATTGTACTCTTGGATAACCGTCTTCACTGTCCACATTATCACCAATTTCATTGTCACTCACAAACTTGCTAACCATGACTCCTGTATTCTCATCCAAACCATTTAAATAAATGATTCACAGCAGTGACCCACCACCGAACCCCATGACACACCGTTGGTCACAGGTTTACAGTTGAACTGCAACCCTCTATGAACACACTCTGTCTCCTACCGTCAATCCAATTTTGTATCCAATTGGTGAGTGCACCCTGGTTATGTGTGATCTAAACTTATGAACCAGTCTGCCATGCAGAACTTTGTGAAGGGCCTTGCTAAAGTTAATGTGGACATCATGTACTGCTCTGCTTTGATCTGTCACTTGTTTATCTCTACACTTCGGTTTGAGGCATAATTTCCCGTGCACAAAGCCATGCTGACTATCGTTAGTCTGTCCTTGCCTTTCCAATTGCACAATGATCCTTTCTATCAGAATCAACTCCAAAAACTTACCGACCGCTGCCATCAGTCTCACTGGTCTGTCGTGGCTGTCGATGACACAAATATCTCTGCAAGGGACTCGGTAGTTTCCTCGCTAGCTTCCCACTAGGCACTGGGATACATCTGATCATTTCCCAAGGTTTTATCTGACATTTTTTGCATTTTAAGCCATCCAGCACCTCCTGTTCTCCAATGTGAACTCTGTTCAAGACATCACTATGTATTTTCCCAAGTTCCCGAACTTCCGTGTCTTTCTCCCAAGTAAATACTCACGCAAAATATTTGTTCAGTATCTCCCCCATCAGCAGTGATCCCACACTGACAGCCTCATTGACCTTTCAGGGGCCCTATTCTCTCACGAGCTACTTTTTCGACCTGGTTGAATACTGTCAAAATGCTTCTGAAATTTCAAATATCCCTCTCCTGCAACTAGCCTCCCCCACCCTTATCTATTCTGCCATTTAAGGTCACACCAAAATATAGAATCCAACAGAGTTAAAAATATTCCCCTTTTATAAAATCATGCATCTCCCATTGTTACTAAGCATCCAGTGATCATTTATTGTCATATCCTTTATAATACACTCCAACACGTTCCCGACTTACTGTCAGGTTAACACCATTTGGTTTCAGACTGACTGCACAAAGGTTCAGGGAATCCTTGTGGATCAATCTGTAAATGGTAGTTTACAGGGTCAGCAGGTAATAGAGAAGGCAAATCAAATGTTGCCGTGTATTGCAAAGGGAATGGAGTCTAACAATAGGGAGGTCTTGCTAAAATGATGCAAGGTACAAGTCAGGCCACACCTAGATTATAATGAACAGTATGCGTGCCCTAAGGAAAGACATTCTTGTATTGGAGGCAGGCCAGGGAAAGTTCTTTCGGCTGATCCTGGAGTTGGCGGGATTTTCCAATGAGAAGAGGTGGAGTAGGTTGCCCTTGAACCTATTGGGGTTTTTGAAGAATGGAAGAGAAATTGAATGAAACATCCTGGATTCTGAGGGGCTTTCACAGGGTAGATGCCATTAAGTTAGAAAATGGAACAGTACAGCACAGTAATTGGCCCTTCGGCCCACCATGGCTGTGCTGACCATTGTGCTATTCTAAACGAATCCCATCTTCCTGCACAAGTGCGATATCCCTCTATTTTCTGCCTGTTCATGTTTCTGTCTAAATGCCCTTCAAATGTTTGCTCTTGTTGCCACCTCTCCCACCTCCTGAGCAGCTTCTACCCTCTCAGTAAAGTCAACTGGCCTCACTCATCTCACTTAAAACTTCTCACTGTCACCTTAAACCGGGGCACCCTAGTATTTGATATCTCTACATTGGAAGGAGGATTCCAGCTATCCACACTATTCAAGCCTTTCCTAATGCTATATACCTGTACCCAGTCACTTCTCAGTCTCTGATATTCTCACAAAACAATCCAACTGCGTTCAACCTCCTTACAGTAAACACATTCTCATCCAGGCAACATTCTGCCAACCCTCTGTTACACCCTCCCCAAAACCTCCACATCCTTCCTGTGGTGTGTCGATGAGAACGACACGCAACATTCCAGACATGGCCGAATAAAGTTTCATTCAGTCCAACATGACATGCAAACGTCTGTACTCAATACTGTGACCAATGAAGGTAAGCATACCATACTCCTCCTTTACCACCACATTCTGCTGTGTTGTTATTTTCAGGGAGCTACGGATTTGCATCCAAGGTCATCTGTTTATCAATGTTTCCAATTAGTCAATTAGTGTCTTCCATTTGACTTCATAAATGCATCACTTCACACTTGTCCCGATGAAATTCAATTTGCGATTTCTCTGCACAGCGTTCCAGCTGATCTACATACTGCTGCAACCTTTAACACTCTTCCTCACTATCCACAATTCCCCGAACTATCCCTAATCATTACATGCCTTTCCAAATGTCGTCTGCAAAATACTAAGCAAACTGCTGCCCTTTTCATCTGAATCCCAGATATAAATTACACACAGACATCGCAGCACTGATCCTTGTGAAACAGCATTGGTCACAGACGTCCAATCAGAAATTGACCACTCCACATGTCTCTGTCTACTATTACCAAGAAAATATTGTATCCAACTTACCAACGAGCATGGATTGTGGTTTGATCTTCCAAATCCCCTTTGCTATTTAGAATCTGTCCATTCAAAATGACTCTATATTTTGATTCCCAGATTAAATTGGCTATCTTACTAATGCACTGACTGCGTCCTTTCTTGACAACAAAACGGGACCTTGTTTGGTTTTTTGCTGATCCTGCCTAAATCTCTACAATCCCTCAATAATCACATTGTTGTCATTATCACTCTGCAGCCACCCTTCCACAATAACAGTTCGATCATATCTGTTCCCTTCAGTTAATGCTGTCATTCCTTGTTGCAAATGCATGGCGCGTGTCACTGAGAGAGGGCCTTTGACGGACGGTTAGACGTCACAGAGTGGGAGAGATGTTTGGGGGCGCGACAATATTGCAGGGTTAAACATAGTTAGAGTTGCTACAGAATGTTCGCAGGAGAAAACATTTTACTGTTTGGAGGAAGTTAGAGAGATGAAGAGTCTTTGATTAGACTTCAGGGATAGGGATGTGAGTAGGGTTGTGGATCGTTACATGGACTATGTTGATCAGGGCGTAGAAACATTCACATGATTCCAGGATGTTGTACATTTAACAACAGTTGTTCATCTGGAGAATATCACAGTGAGAGAGAGGATGGTATGGACTGGAGAATATTATAGGGAAAGGGAGGGTGGTATGGACTGGAGAATGTTGCAAGCACATGGAAGATGATATAAGCTGGAGAATGCTGCAGCAATAGAGAGAAGCATATGGACTGGAGGATGTTGCACGGACAGGGATGAAGTTGTAGACTGGATAAAGTTAGAAGCAGAGATGATTTTATGCACTGGAAGGTATGTCAGAGAGAGAGTGGTGTGCATGCTGCAAGATATGACAGGGATAGGGAAGCTTGTCGGGACTGGAGGAGAGAGTCATAAAGAGGGTTGTGAGAGACCAGATTCAATTATGAGCATAGGATGAGCTACACTGAGCAGAGTCCTTTGCAGATTGAAACGAGGATACAATGGCCACAACGCAGTCGCACCTATACATAGGTATATTGAAACTGAAGGAATTGAAGAGACTACACAGACTGGGAGTGTAGTATGCAGTGGAGTAGATAGGGATGGTTTTAGAGACTCAACAACATTAGGAAATAATGGGGGTTGCGATGCTGAGAGGGGGTTTCAGCAAGGTGGAGGATATGGACCTGAAGGAGATTTCACAGATAGCGATGACTTTCGGGTCTGGTGGGGGCTGCACAGTACAGGGAATTGTCGTGGCTTGGGAAATTTACGCAGATAGGGAGAGAATTATGTTCGGCTGAATTCACAAAAACGGGTCTGCAGGACACGACAGAAATCAGAAGTGTTGTATCAACTTGATGGTGTACACAGGCAGGAATGCTTGTGGGGTTTGGAGCAGCTCACCATGACAGACAGATGTGTGGAGGCTGGAGATGTTGCAGAAAGATTACTACGTTTAATTGGATAGAACTCCACAAAGGTCTGTCCTGGCTCTTTATATAGCTGAACCGCTGTCGATAAGCTTCTGGTACTAATCCAAAAGCACTTAAAATAGCCTGTTTGACATGTGCATGATCTCTTGGCCACTCAGGAGACAGCGCTGCAAATACCTCACTGGCTCTGCCTAACAGCTTAGACTGAACTAACTTCACCCACAAGACCTCAGGCCACTGCATCAGTCTATCCAATTTTGCAAATGAACTACAGAGGTCCTTGAAAGTAAAGTCACAGGTCGATAGGATAGCAAAGAAGGCACTTGGTATGCATTCCTTTATTGTTCAGAGTATTGAGTACAAGAGTTGGGATGTCATGCTGCGGCTGTACAGGACATTAGTTAGGCCACTTTTGGAATACCGTGTGCAATTCTGGTCTCCTTCCTATCAGAAGGATGTCGTGAAACTTGAAGGGTTCAGAAATGATTTACAAGGATGTTGCCAAGGTTGGAGGATTTGAGCTATAGGGAGAGGCTGCATCGGCTGGGGCGTCGGAAGCTGAGGGGAGACCTTATAGAGGTTTACAAAATTATGAGGGGCATGGGATAAATAGACAAAGTCTTTTCCCTGGGGTTGGTGAGTCCAGAACTATAGTGCACAGGTTTAGGGTGAGAGGGGAAATATATGAAAGAGAGTTAAGGGACAAATATTTCACACAGAGGGTGGTACACGTTTGGAATGAGCTGCCAGAGGAAGTGGAGGAGGCTGGAATAATTGCAACAGTTGAAAGGCATCTGGATGGGTATATGAATAGGACGGGTTGAGAGGGAGATGGGCCAGGTGCTGATTGGTGCGACTGGATTGGCATGGACAAGTTGGACTAAACGGTCTGTTTCCATGCTTTACATCTCTATGATTCTCTGACTCTAATTGCTGAAGTTTCAAATCACTGCAGGCAGTCAGTGATCGAGATAGAATTGTAAGGTCTTTTGGGGGTTACACTGTTCTGGAGGATTGTAGGGACTTGATGATGTTATATATGGAAGTAGGGTTGTCGGTACCGAAGGTGGGAACAGAAATAGAGAGAACCGCAGGGGATTACAGAGATCTGGAGGCTCGTGATCTCTGGTGGAAGTTCCATGTAGAGGGATGTGTTGTGGAACTGCTGGACCTTGGAGAGATAGGCAGATTTGATGGGGCTGGAGGGATTTACAGATGCATGGAGAAATTTAGTGACTGGAGCATACAGAGATGGTGAGGGTTGTAGGAGATGCAATAGTTTGGAAGAACTGTAGAAGCTGGAGCTGTTCACATGACAAGGAGGATTGTAGGGGTGTGAAGAGTTAACAGAGGTTGGAGCATTCTTCGTAATTAGTGGTTTGGAGCACTGTCCAGGCTGGGGAAGGTTTCAGAATGAGGGAGGGGTCGAGCAAAAGGAAGCAGTTACAGAAAATCGAGGAGCATAAACATGTCACTTCGGTGCTTTGCCACTGATGGTCATCAGGAGGACAGTTGTCCTCATTAAAATGTACAGATCCTCATGGGAATGGACAGGGTGGATGCTGAAATGATGGTTCCTTACACTTATGGGAGAGAGACAAACAAGCAGACTCTGTTTGACAAAGGTGGAGAAGGGGGAGTTGTTTTTTTCTTCCAATGGCCCAAACCTACTTCAGGTTTGTTCTCACACAGCTCAAAGGAAAGCAATACGATAATATTGGTCATTTAGGATTGCAGGACATACGAAACCAAGGCCAGATTGGAAGGGCTGGTGGGAGTGAGAGAGAAGGAAGATGTTCAACAGCTGGAAAGGTTTACAGCGAGTGGACACTGTCAGGACTGGAGAACATGACATGCTCACTCATGAGAAGGAGATAACGATATGGCACTCGGTCAAACACAGCAGGAGGAACCCTAGCTCCATACCTGTCATTTGCTCAGGGAGCTGCTCTCACCCAGTCTGTGCCAAGTCCCACATATAAACAGAGTCTAGATTAGAGTGGTGCTGGAAAAGCACAGCAGGTCAGGTAGCATCCGAGGAGTGAGAACATCGATATCAGGCAAAACGTCAGGCTCCTCGGATGCTGCCTGACCTGCTGTGCCTTTCCAACACCACTCTAATCGCGACTCTGAACTCCAGTATCAGTAATTCTCACTTTTGCTACATACAATCGGCATGAGGTTTCCCAGCTGCTTGTGCTCAGGGCCCAGTGCACTCACCCCTGAACCTGTCGGTGAGGTATTTACGTAGTTATACATTCTCCAGAAACACTGTGTCTGAGCTGTAATAAACTGGTAAATACACACTCTACCAAGCAAAGACCATCTGCACTCAGATTCCCCGGTGAGACAACCTTCTGAGTGACAGTCTGCAGAGAACAACAGAGTCCACAAATCCCCATTGCATGTGTCAGGGTCAATGACAAAAGTTTCATTCTTTTAAAAATGACAACTCCTCAATTCCTGCATCTCATAAAACTGCCATTTAGAATAAAGAACATTCTAAATGAAGGCTTTGATGAGGTGACCTCTGGTCAGTCCTGGAGATCTGTTTGTTCCAAGATGCACGGAGAGTGCTTTTTACCAGAGCACCTCCAGGTCAGTGTCAGGCACACAGAGAGAACGGGCAAATAGATTCACAGCTGAATTCACATTTTCCAGCCTGGTAATCTTAAGCTGTGCTCACCATTCCGGTAAAGATCTCTAGAAACAGGACATCAGAGCCAGAAGACTGGAGGTTGGCTATCGTGTTGCTACTATTTAACAAAGGCAGTAAGGAAAGCCATGGAACTACAGACTGGTGAGCCTGACATCGGTGTTTACGTTGGTGGAGGGAATCGTGAGCGACAGGATATACATGTATTTGGAAAGGCAAGGACTGATTAGGGATAGTCAATATTTCTTTTTGAGTCGGAAATCCTGTCTCACAAACGTGATTAAGTTTTTTGAAGAAGTATCAGAGAAGATTGATGAGGGCAGAGCAGTGGATGTGATCTATATGGACTTCAGTAAGCCGTTCAACAAAGTTCCCCATTGGAGGCTGGTTAGCAAGGTTAGATCTCACGGAATACAGGGAGAACTAGCCAATTGGTAAAGAACTGTATTAAAGGTAGAAGACAAAGAGTGGTGGTGGAGGGTTGGTTTGCAAACTGGAGGCCTGTGACCAGTGGAGTGCCACAAGGATCGGTGCTGGGTCCAATATTTTGCATTGTTTCCATAAATGATCTGGATGTGAGCATAAGAGGTATAGTGAGTCAGTTTGCAGATGACAACAAAATTGTAGGTGTAGTGGCCAGCGAAAGAGGTTACTTCCAATTACAATGGAATGTTGATCAGATGGGCCAATGCGCTGAGAAGTGGCAGATGGATATTAATTCAGATAAATGCAAGGTCCTGCATTTTGCGAAAGCAAATCTTTTTTGCTGGACTTATACACTTAATGGTAAGTTTTGACGGAGTGTTGTTGAACATAGAGATATTGGAGTGCAGGTTCATAGCTATTGAAAGCAGAGTCGCAGATAGGTAGGATAGTGAAGGCGGCATTTAGTATGCTTTCTTTTATTGGTCAGAATATTGAGTACAGGAGTTTTGAGGTCATGCTGTGGCTGTACAGGACATTGGTTAGGTCACTTTTGGAATACTGTGTGCAATTCTGGTCACCTTCCTATCAGAAGGATGTTGTGAAACTTGTAAGGATTCAGAAAAGATTTACCAGGATGTTGCCAAGATTGGAGAGTTTGTGCTATAGAGAGGTTGATTAGGCTGGGGCTGTTTTCCCTGGAGCATCGAAGGCTGAGGGGTGACCTTATAGAGGTTTATAAAATCATTAGGGGCGACCATATAGAGCTTTATAAAATCATGAGGGGCATGGAGAGGCTAAAGAGACAAAGTCTTCACCCACGGGAACGGGAGTCCAGAACTGGAGGACACGAGTTTGCGGTTAGAGGAGAGAGGTATAAAAGAGACTTAAGGGGCATTTTTTTTTCACGCAGAGGGTAGTACGTGTATGGAATGAGCTGCCAGAGTAAGTGGTGGAGTCTGATACAAAGCTATGTGGATGGGTATATGAATAGGAAGGGTTTGCAAGAATATGGGCCAGATGCTGGTAGGTGGGACTGGATTGGGTTGGGATATCTGGTCGGCATGGACAGGTTAGACCAAAAGATCTGCTTCCATGCTGTACATCTCTTTGACTCTAAGATCAGCTGAATGGTCAAATCAAAGACGATCTGTGGTTCAAATCGTAACATCCTTCTGGGTCCACAACCCATTCTTGATCCCAACCTGCAGGCTCTATGAATCCCACACTGTCTAACTTCCTGCAGGATCCACGTTCCTTCCTACATTAGTACCATCCTCCAGGTTCTGCAGCCCTTCCTACCTCCGTAACATGGCCCGGTCTCTACAAATCTTCCTTCCTCTGCAATGTTCCCCAGAAAGGCACCGGAGGATGGTGGCATTTACAGAGTTAGGGAGGGATATCGGGATTGGAGGATTTTGCAGGCATTAGGAATAAAGGGACTTGAGGAGGTTTCACAGTTTATGAGTGTTATATGGACTGTAGGAAGTTACAAAGATAGGGATGGTTTCAGATTGGAAGATTCTGCAGAAAAAGTTTACATGGTTAAAGGCAAGAACCTTAGCGGTGTGCACGAACAAAGTGATCCTGTGTACCTGAAGTTACCACCCAAGTTGAGAGGTGTTAAGAAGGCGTATGGTGTGTTGGCTTTCATTAGCAGGTATGGCTAAGACCCTAAACAATTTTTTTTCCCTCCAGAACTTACTGTGGACAAAGACTGGGGAACGCAGAGAACAAGAGTAATACGTTAGACCACAATTGGAGTTCTCTGCCATTCCAGTCTCCCTGCTATAGGAAGGATGCTGTGAAACTTGAAAGGGCTCAGAAAAGATTGACAAGATTTTACCAGGGTTGTTGCTGAATAAGCTGGGGCTATTTTCCTTAGAGCGTCGGAGACTGAGGGGTGACCTTACAGAGGTTGAGATAAACATGAGGGGCATGGATTTGGTAAACATTCAAAGTCTTTTCCCAGGGGTTGGGCAGCCCAAAACTAGAGGACACAGGTTTAGGGTTAGAGAGCAAAGTTTTAAAA
This sequence comes from Chiloscyllium punctatum, assembly GCF_047496795.1. NCBI lineage: Eukaryota > Metazoa > Chordata > Chondrichthyes > Orectolobiformes > Hemiscylliidae > Chiloscyllium > Chiloscyllium punctatum. The sequence continues at coordinate 16,102,245 of NC_092756.1, forward strand.
AGGGACTGAAGGGACAACTTTTTCATGCACATGGTGATGTGTGTATGGAATAAGCTGAGAGAGAATGTAATAGAGACTGATACCTTTTAAATGTTGTAATTGTATCTGGATGGATATATGGATAGTCAGAGTTTAGCGGTACATGGGCCAAATGCTGGTAAATGGGATGAATTTATTTACATCTTCTAGTCAGCATGGATGAGTTGGACTGAAGGCTCTGTTTCCATGCTGCACACCTCTATTACTTGAAAAGAGTGTATAGAAGAGGTGGTGCTGGTGGTTTTAAAACACAAAGGAATGGAAAGCCCCAGGCCCTGATTAAGTGTATCACAGGACATTGTGGGATACGAGGGAAGAAATTGTGGAGCTACTAGCAAGGGCATTTGTACCATTGACAGCCATGTGTGATCAGCTGGAAGGCTGGAGGGTGGCATAGTGGATTTCCAAGATTCCAAAGAGATCTTGATGAAATGGGTGAATGGGCTGAAAAACTGTAGATGGAATTTCAATAAATGCGACTTCATGCATTTGGTAAAACAAACAAGGGTAGAGCTTATACAATTAATGTTAGGGCCTCAGTTAGTGTTTTAGAGCAGAGGGACCCCCGGGTTCGGGTACATAATCCTTGAAACTTGCATCACAGGATGGATAAGACAGTGCTTGGCATGCCTGACCATTGCTCAGTCCATTGAGTGGAGGATTTGGGACGTCATGTTGAGATTGTACAGACATTTGTGAGGCCTGTTCTGCAATACCCCATCTAGTTCTGGTCGCCCAGTTATAGGGAGGATATTATTAATCTGAAGGGTGTTCAGAAGAGATTTACCAAGACGTTGCTGGGTATAGAAGGCTTGAGTTCTGAAAAATGGCTGGATATGCAGAGTTTTCTTTTTCACTGGAGCCGGGAGGTTGAGAGGTGACCTTATAGAAGTTTAAGAAAAAAAGTTGGGATTTGGATAGAGTCAGTGATAGCTGCCTTTCCCTTCGGATGACAGAGTCTCAAGTGGAGGGGCCACATTTTTTAGGTGAGAGGAGAGAGGTGTTCAAAAAGAAGGATATAAGGTGCAAATTGTTACACAGCGGGTGGTTTGGGTGTGGAATGAACTTCCTTAGGTGGATGTCGGTCCAATTACAACGTTTAGTTAAGTACATGAATAGGAAAGGGTTGGAGGGATATAGGCCAGCAACAGGCAGCTGGGACAAGTTTAGTTTGAGATTATGGTTGGTGTCAACTGAAGGGTCAGTTTCCATGCTGTAGAGCTCTGACAACACTGTGGTTTTGATCCATTATTTAAAAAAGGCTGCAAGAGAAAGCCAGGGAACTGAAAACCAATTAGCCCAACGTCAGTGGTGGGTTAGTTGTGAAAGTGATTCTGCCAGACTGGAGTTACATTCGTTTGTAAAGGCAAGGATTGATGAAAGATAGTCAGCAGGGCTTTTTGCATACAAAGTCAAGTCTCACTAATTTGATGGCTTTTGTTGAATTGGTGATCAGACATTGTCTACACCAACGTCAGCAGGGCCTTTGACGGGATTTAGCATGATTTAGGGTGTAGGTTTGCTCGCTGAGCTGTAGGTTTGATATCTAGATGTTTTGTTACCTGGCTAGGTAACATCATCAGTGGCGACCTCCAAGTGAAGCGAAGCTGTTGTCTCCTGCTTGCTATTTATATCTTTCTCCTGGATGGGGTTCCTGGGGTTCGTGGTGAACCCCAGGAACCCCATCCAGGAGAAAGATATAAATAGAAAGCAGGAGATAACAGCTTCGCTTCACTTGGAGGTCGCCACTGATGATGTTACTGTGCCCAGGTAACGAAACATCTGGATATCAAACCTACAGCTCAGAGAGCAAACCTACATCCTAAACCTCAATCTGAGCAACAAACCTTCATAAACCTTGCATTTAGCATGATATACTGGTTCGTAAGATTAGATCACGTGATCAGGAAGAGCTCGTCAACTGGACACAAAATTGGCTTGACAGTAGGAGACAGGGGTTGGTGGGAGAGGGTTGTTGTTCAGACTGGAGGCCTGTGACCAGCGGTGTGCTACAAGGATCAGGGCTGGGACCACTGATGTGCATCATCTACATAAACAATTTGGTTGAGAATATTGGAGTCATTGTTAGTAATTTTGTGGATGATCAAATGAATGGTGTAGTGGGCAGTGAATACGGTTATCAAAGGGGATCTAGACCAACTGGGCCATTGGGCCAAGGCATGAAAGATGGATTTTAATTCAGGTATTGAGTTTTGGACTAACACAGATAATGGAACAGCCCTGGGTAGTGTTGTCAAACAGAGAGAGACCAAGAGGTGCAGTTACATTGTTCTTTGGAAGTAGCATCACAGGTGGACAGGGTGGGGAAAGTGGCATTTGGCACGCTTGCTGTCATTGGCCAGCACTTTGATACATGAGTTGGAGATATTTGTAACATTGTCTTCAATATTTCCCTTGAACAGAAGAGGCTTATAAGGGGTGACCTTATAAAGGTTTATAAAACCATACGGAGTGTAAGAATGGTGAATAGCCAAGGGTAAGTGAGTCCAAAACTAGAGGGTATAAACGTGAGGTGAGGGAACAAAGATTTAAAGAGGGAGCTGAGGGGCAACATCCACAGAGGATGGTACATAGACGAAACGAACTGCCAGGGGCACATGGGAGAAACAAGAAGAATTACAACATGGAAAAGAAATTTAGGCAGGCACATGGAGAGGGGAAGGTTTGAAGGGATATGGGTCAAACACAGGCAAATGCGACTCGTTCAGGTGTGGGGAAAATAGTCAGCATTGATGACTTGGACTGAAGGTTCTGTTTTCATGCAGCATGACCCTGTACCCAGTTAAAGAGGAGGAGAATACAGAGATAAGGCATGTTGTAGACACTGAAGCAAGGTATAGTGATAGGGATGGTAGTCTGCAATGCGGTACATTTCAAATATGCAGAGGGCCTATATGGAAAGAAGGAGGTTACAGAGATAGGAACTGTTATAGGAGTTAAAAATTATTGAAGACACTGATCCACAAGACATACCATAGCTACAGTGTTGGAGAAGGTACACAGAACAGAAAGATCTCAGGCAGCATTCCCACCCTCTCGTGGGAGGCCTGCTTTCCCCTTTGTTGTACTGATGCTCACTAAGAGACCACAGGCCTGGATTGATAACTATGAACTCTCGATGTTGTCTCAGTACAACGTAAGTTAAAGTAGATGTGGTGATTGAGCCAGAGTTGTGTCTGTACTGTGCTCCCCCTCCAGCACTGTATCTATGTCATGTCCTGTTAGCTGATGTGTGGATCCCTCACATTGCTGTCTGCTCTGTGCACTGTGTGTGATCTTACCACACTGCAGGATTTATTGAAGGCTCTAGATCTCCCTGCACTTTGTCTCTCTGGCTGACCAACCATCTTCAATGTGGTGATGGATGAAACGCCCAGCAACTGGGAAGTCTATTGAATCTCCCTGAGTACCTACAGGAGACAGACAAATAGACAGAATGGAAAATTACACTAATGTAGTGAAGGTTACCCATGTAGAATGGCACTGAGTCCCACAGAGTCCCTGTGCTGTTGCATCTCTCTGGATTGGAGAATTCTGTTGGCTCAGGATCTGGAGTAGCTGCAAGAGTGAGGGACACTGACAGAGGCAGCAATTAGACCCACACAGTGAGGGATACCAAATGGAGAGATACTGAGTGATATCACCAGAGTTCAAGAAGGTGTTAGGATCAAACAATTGTGACAGAAGAAGATATAGCGTCCTTAAGGGGGAGGGGGAGCAGCCTGAAGTCGTGGTCCATATTGGCACCAATGACATAGGTAGGAGGAGTGCTGAGGATGTTAGACAGGCTTTTAGGGAGCTAGGTTGGAAGCTCAGAGTTAGAACGAACAGAGTTGTTGTCTCTGGTTTGTTACCCGTGCCACGTGATAGAGAGTCGACGTATAGGGAGAGAGAACAGTTAAATACGTGTTTACAGGGATGGTGCAGGAGGGAGGGATTTCGGTACTTGGATAACTGGGGTTCTTTCTGGGGAAGGTGGGACCTCTATAAACAGGATGGTCTGCACCTGAACCTGAGGGGCACCAGTATCCTTGGGGGGAGGTTTGCTAGTGCTCTTGGGGGGGGGGGGGGTTTAAACTAACTCTGCAGGGGCATGGGAACCCAGACTGTAGCTTTAGGGTGCAGGACCTGGAGTGTAGGGAGGTTAGGAATATGGCATCAATCTTAAAGGAGGGTGCCTGTAAACAGAAGAGTGGCTTAAAGTGTGTATACTTTAATGCCAGAAGTATACGAAATAAGGTAGGTGAACTTGCAGCGTGGGTTGGTACCTGGGACTTCGATGTTGTGGCTATTACAGAGACATGGCTAGATCAGGGACAGGATTGGCTGTTGCAGGTTCCAGGGTTTAAATGTTTTAGTAGGGTCAGAGGTGGAGGTAAAAGAGGGGGGGGGGGTGTGGCTTTGTTTGTCAAAGATAGTATTACAGCGGTGGAAAGGAAGATGGATGAAGATTTGCCATCTGAGGTAGTTTGGGTTGAGGTTAGGAATAGGAGAGGTGAGGTCACCCTGTTAGGAGTCGTTTACAGGCCTCCTAATAGTCCTAGAATCGTTGAAGAAAGGATTGTGAAGATGATTCAGGAGAAGAGTGACAGTAATAGGGTGATTGTTATGGGAGACTTTAACTTTCCTGATATTGATTGTGAAAGCTATAGCTCAAGTTCGTTAGATGGGTCAGTGTTTGTGCAATGTGTGCAGGAGAGTTTCCTGACACAATATGTAGATAAGCCAACAAGAGGTGAGGCCATACTGGATTTGGTTCTGGGTAACGAACCAGGCCAGGTATTAGAACTAGAGGTAGGTGAGCACTTTGGGGACAGTGACCACAATTCGGTGATTTTTACTCTAGTGATGGAGAGGGATAAGTGTGTACTACAGGGCAAGAGTTATAGCTGGGGGCAGGGAAATTATGATGCGTTGAGGCATGACTTAGGATGTGTGGATTGGAAAAGTAGATTCCAAGGCAAGAGCGTAATTGATATGTGGAACTTGTTCAAGGAGCAACTATTGAGTGTCCTTGATAAGTACGTACCTATTAGGCAGGGAGGAAAGGGTTGTGTGAGGGAGCCGTGGTTTAATAAGGAATTGGAATCCCTTGTTAAATGGAAGAGGGCGGCCTTTGTAAAGATGAGGCGTGAAGGTTCAATAGGGGCAATTGAGAGTTATAAGGTAGCCCGGAAGGACCTGAAGAGAGAGCTAAGAGCAGCAAGGAGGGGACATGAAAGGTCCTTAGTTGGTAGGATTAGGGAAAACCCTAAGGCTTTCTATAGGTATGTTAGGAATAAAAGAATGACTAGGGTAGGAATAGGTCCAATCAAGGATAGTAATGGGAAGTTGCATGTGGAGGCTGAAGAGATTGGGGAGGCACTGAATGAATACTTTTCGTCAGTATTCACTCAGGAACAGGACATTGTTGTCGATACGAATACTGCGGCATGAATAAGTAGAATGGATAGCTTTGAGATATGTAGAGAAGAGGTGTTGGAAATTCTGGCAAGGGTGAAAATAGATAAGTCCCCTGGGCCTGATGGCATTTATCCTAGGATTCTCTGGGAAGCAAGGGAGGAGATTGCAGAGCCATTGGCCTTGATTTTTGTGTCCTCTTTGTCTACAGGAGTAGTGCCAGAGGACTGGAGGCTAGCAAACGTGGTTCCCTTGTTCAAGAAGGGGAGTAGGGATAATCCTAGTAACTATAGGCCAGTGAGTCTCACTTCTGTTGTGGGCAAAGTCTGAGAGAGAATTGTAAGGGATCGGATTTATGCACATCTGGATAAGAATAATGTGATCAAGGATAGTCAGCATGGTTTTGTGAAGGGCAGGTCGTGCCTCACAAACCTTATTGAATTCTTTGAGAAGGTGACTAAGGAGGTAGATGAGGGGAAAGCGGTAGATGTGGTATATATGGATTTTAGTAATGCGTTTGATAAGGTCCCCCATGGTAGGCTACAGCAGAAAATACAGAGATATGGCATTGAGGGCGAGTTGGAGGTTTGGATTAGGAATTGGCTGGCTGGAAGAAGACAGAGGGTAGTAGTTGATGGCAAAGGTTCATCTTGGAGTGCCGTCAATAGCGGTGTTCCGCAAGGATCTGTTTTGGGACCATTGCTGTTTGTCATTTTTATAAATGACCTGGAGGAAGGGTTAGAAGGTTGGGTGAGCAAGTTTGCGGATGATACGAAAGTCGGAGGAGTTGTAGACAGTGAGGAAGGATGTGGCAGGTTACAGCGGGATATAGAGAAGCTGCAGAGCTGGGCAGAAAGGTGGCAAATGGAGTTCAATGTAGCTAAGTGTGAGGTGATTCACTTTGGTAAGAGTAATAAAAAGATGGGGTACTGGGCTAATGGTCGGATACTTGGTAGTGTGGAAGAGCAGAGGGATCTTGGTGTCCATGTACACAGATCTCTGAAAGTTGCCACCCAGGTAAATAGTGCAGTGAAGAAGGCATATGGCGTACTGGCTTTTATTGGTAGAGGAATTGAGTTCTGGAGTCCTGAGGTCATGCTGCAGTTGTATAAGACTCTGGTGCGGACGCATCTGGAATATTGTGTGCAGTTTTGGTCGCCATACTATAGGAAGGATGTGGAGGCACTGCAACGGGTGCAGAGGAAGTTTACCAGGATGTTGCCTGGTATGGTAGGAAGATCCTATGAGGAAAGGCTGAGGCACTTGGGGTTGTTTTCATTGGAGAAAAGAAGGTTTAGGGGTGACTTGATAGAGGTGTACAAGATGATTAGGGGGTTAGATAGGGTTGAACATGCGAACCTTTTTCCACGTATGGAGTCAGCTATTACAAGGGGACATAGCTTTAAATTAAGGGGGGGTAGATATAGGACTGATGTTAGGGGTAGGTTCTTCACTCAGCGAGTCGTAAGTTCATGGAATGCCCTGCCAGTAGCAGTAGTGGACTCTCCCTCTTTATGGGTATTTAAGCGGGCATTGGATAGGTATATGGAGGATAGTGTGTTAGTGTAGGTTAGGTGGGCTTTGATCGGCGCAACATCGAGGGCCGAAGGGCCTGTACTGCGCTGTAATGTTCTATGTTCTATGTTCTATGTTCTAAGATGTTTAGCTTCATGATGCACTGGTATCAGTGCTCAGGCATGAGCAACGTGCGAGCAGGTGAAGTAATGGCTGAGTGGTATTATTGCTAGAGCGTGTATCCAAAACCTCAGCTAATGTTCAGGGGAGACAGGTTTGAATCCCACCATCTGAAGTGGTGGAATTTGAAATCAATAAATTCAAATATTATAATTAACCATCCATAAATATGTATGAAACCATTGCTGATGTACAAAAAACCCAAACACTTGTCCTTTCGAGAATGACATCTGCCCATCCTCCCATGGTCTGCACGACATACCCACAGCAAAGTGTTTTCCAAATCCAAATAGAAAAAGGTGATGCATTGGAACAGCATGGGGATGTGGCTGAAGACAAGCAGAAAGGAACAGAATGGGCCAGAGTTTAACTAAAACTCTACATTAACGAATTGGTTTGTGATTGGAAATTGTGGAAAAGAGTACAGAAACTTTTTTTCCGCTTAGACAAAGTATCTTCAATAAGTTAGCTGGATTTGAGACACAGCTGAAAGAGATTTAGATCCCAGAGAGATGTGGTTACAGGGTAAACAAAATGTGGAACATAAATATTCAATGGTTTACAACTTCGTGGAAACTCAGGCAAAATGGACAACACTAACAATAATGGGTAACAAAGGCGTTAGATAGAAAGCGCGGGGGGTGGGGGTGGGGGTTCCTTAAAAATAAACGGGCAAACAATGGTCACAAAATATCCTTAGCAGATAATGTAAAGAATAAGCCACTAGATATTTAATAAATACAGTTAGCATAAAAGGATCCCCAACTAAGCAGTGGGCCCTGTTAGAAACCAAAGGGACAATCTGTGCATGGAACCAGAGGAAGTAGGTGAGAACTTCAATGGATACTTCCCATGTGTATTCACAGAGGAGAAAGACATTGTTGCCGGGGATTTCAGTTGGGATGGTGAGATTCTGGAACATCTTATGATCAATGAGAAGGAGGCGATCAATGTATTCACAGGCAAAAAGGTGGAGAAATCCCCAGTAACAATAAAATATATCCCAGGCAGTTATGGGAAGTAAGGGAGGAGATTGCTGGGGCCCTGGCGGGTATATTTAATACTTTGCTGGCCACAGGTGAAGTGCTGAATGACTGGAGGATCGCAAATGTGGTTCCTTTGTTCAAGAGCAGCAGTGATAGGCCAGGTAATTACAGAGAAGATAGTCTGACAGCAGGGGGAGGGAAATTATTGGAAACAATTGTGACGGACGCGATGAATCAGCATTCGAATGGACAGGAATGCATTAGGGATTGTCTGTATGGACTTGGTAGAGGACTGGCCTCTGATATTTTTGAGGGCAGTGCAGATGATGTGGTAACATGGTGTTTATTAATGTCTTTGACAAGGTCTCACATGGAAGGCCGGTCCAAAAGGAAAGAGCCCATGGAATCCAAGGCAAGTTGGAAAATTGGATTCATAATTGGTGGAGAAGGATTTTCACGACTGGAAATCTTCGCCCAGCGGGTGTACCACTGGGTTCTGTACAGGAACCATTGCTGGTTATTATGTACATTAATATCTCGGATGTGAAAGCAGAAGGTATCATTGGTAGGTTTGCAGATGATATGAAAGGTGAGGGTATTGTCCACAGTGAGGAGCCTGGTCTCAGGCTGTAGTCTGATATTGATCAGATGATAAACTGAGCAGAGTAATAGCAGATGGAGTTTACTGTGAGGTAATGCACTGTGGGAATAGGTAGGTCTGCCTGAAGTACTAAGGAACACAGGGACCTTGGTGGACAAGTCCCTTGGATGTCTGAAGGTGTCAGCACAGGTAGACAGAGTGGGGAAGATACCTGAACTGGGAACAGGAGGGGGACACATATCCTGGTGGGGAGAGTTGCTGGAGCTGCTCGAGAGGATTTAAACTCGTCTGGCAGGGAAGTGGAACCGCAAACAGTCGTACAGCCAGAAAGAAGATTGAGGCTGGTATAGATGTTCAAGAGAGCAATTTAAACAGACAAGGCAGGCACGAACATAGCAGACAATGAGGGAAAATTGATTAATTAAACTGCATTTATTTCAATGCAAGGGGCCGCACAGATAAGGCAGATGAACCCAGAGCATGGAAGGGAACATGGGAATGGGATACCATAGATATTACAGAAACACAGATAAGGGAGGGACAGGACTGGCGGCTCAATGTTCCATGGGACAGAGGCAACATGAAGGATAGAACAGGAGGCAGAACGGGAGGAGAGCTGGTGGTTTTGATTGGGGGAAAACATCACTGCAGTACCTAGAGAGAATATTCATTCAGGATCGCCCAGTTAAGACCATAAGACATAGGAGTGGAAATAAGGCCATTCGGCCCATCAAGTCCACTCCGCCATTCAATCATGGCTGATGGGCATTTCAACTTCACGTACCTGCATTCTCCCCGTAGCCCTTAATTCCTCGAGACAACAAGAATCTATCAATCTCTGCCTTGAAGACATTTAGCGTCCCGGCCTCCACTGCACTCTGCGGCAATGAATTCCACAGGCCCACCACTCTCTGGCTGAAGAAATGTCTCCGCATTTCTCTTCTGAATTGAACCCCTCTAATTTTAAGGTTGTGTCCACGGGTCCTAGTCTCAATGATAGGATATTAGTGGAATGATATTAGAGGAACTGAGAAATAAAAATTGGTCATCAGTTTACTACGATTGTCCTACAGCGATAGGCAATGGGAGATGTAGGAGCAAATATGTCAGGAGATATCTGATATCTGTTAGAATGATCGCGTCGTATTGGTAGGGGATTTTAACCTTTCCAAACCTGGACTGGGATTGCTATTGTGTTAAGCAGTTGGTTGGAAGGAATTTGTTAAGTGTTCCAGAAACTCCCAGTCATTATGTAAATGGCCCAACTGGAGAATGGGGCTAAACCTGACCTCCCCTTGGGAAACAAGGTCGGGAACGGGACTGAGGTGTTCGCGGGGACGCACTTTGGAAAGTCACCAGAATTGTATTAGTTTGAAAATAGCGATGGAAAAGGACAGGCCTGGTCCACAAGTTCAAGTTATACAATGGAGCAAGATAGACATGAATTTTTAAAGTAGATTTGGGGAGGATATTTGCAGGTAAAGGGAAGTCTGGCAAGTAGGAATATTTTAAAATTGAGATAAAAGGAGCGATCAGCACCAGCGTGTTCCTGTTAGTGTGCAGCTCAATGCTGACTGAATTAGGAAATACTGGCTGAGTTTCGAGGCTCCGGTCAAGAAGAAAGGAGGCACATGTCAGATATAACTGACTGACTCAAGTGAATCCCTTCAGGATTCAGGGCTGTAGAATTTAGAATGGAAATCAGGAATGCAAAAACGGAACACGAGATATCTTTGGCAGAGAAGTATAAGGAGAATCCAAAGAGACTCGACAAGTGTATTAAGAGCAAAAGAAGAGCTCGGGACAAACCCGGTCTCCTGAATGATCAATGAAGGCAACGATGTGTGAAACTACAAGATCCAAAACAAATATTTCACTTTGGAACTTACTGTGGATAAAGACTGGGGCACTCGGGGGTTAAACAGTGTTTGGCCTGACTACTATTGGAATACTGTGTGCAGTTCTGGTCTCAATGCTGTGGATGTTGTGGAACATGAAAGGGTTCAGATGACCAAGGGTTTGCGCTGCAGGGAAAAGCTGAATAAGCTGGTGCTGAATTCACTTGAACATGGGAGGCTGAGGAGTTACCTGATAAAGGTGTTTAAAATCATGATGGTCATCGATAGGGTGAATAGACAAGGTCTTTTCCCCAGGTCAAACCAATAGGCCATAGCTTTAAAGTGCAAGGGGAAATTTTCAAAGGGACGTAAAGAACAATTGGTTCCGGCAGAGTCGATGGAATAAGATGCCAGAGGAAATAGTGGAGGCTGACAGAAATACATTTAAAAGTCATGTGGATGGGTATATGAACAGGAAGGGTTTAGAGGGATATTGGCAAAATTCTTGCAAATGTGACTAGATAAGTCATGCGGGAGTTGGTCTGAAAGTTCTGCTTCCGTGCTTTACATCTCTGTGACTCAATGTCCTGAAATGAGTCCACATTATAGGAAAGGAGGTGCTGGAGGTTTTAATAAACAAAGGTAGATAAATCCCCAGGAGCTTATCAAATGTATATTAGGACATTGTGGGAAGCTGGTGAAGAAATTGTAGAGATATTTGTACCATAGAGAGCTATGTGTGATAGGCAGGTAGACTGGAGAATGGCATTGTGGACAGTGAAGAAGGTTTTCTAAGATTACAAAGGGATCCTGATGAAATGTGTGAATGGCTGAAAAACTGGAGATGGAGTTCAATCTGAATAAATGTGAGGTAAGGCATTTGGTACAACAAACACGGGCAGGACTTATACAATTAATGATAGGACCTTCGGTAGTGTGTTGTAGAACTCGGGGTTCAGGTCCATAATTCTTTCAAGCTTGCAACATGGAGAGACAGGATGGTCAAAAAAAGGTGCTTGCTTCACTTCCTTTCATTGCTCAGTCCTTTGGATATAGGAGTTGGGAAGTGATATTGAGATTATACAGGCCATTGCTGAGACCTCTTCTGGAATACTGTACCCAGTTCTGTTCGCCCAGGATATCAGAAGGTTATTATTAAGCTGGAGAGGTTTCAGAGGAGATTTACTGGGATGTGGATGGGTATGGAAGGTTTCAGTTATAAAGAAAGGCTGGACAGATTGGTATTTTTTCATTGCAACCTGAATGTTGACAGATGACCTTATAGAAGTATATAAAATCGTGAAGGGGATAGATGGAGTTATATTTCCCCATGGACAGGGGAGTTTGAAGACAACGCACAACATTTTTAAGTTTAGAGGAGAGACATTTTTAAAAAATGGGGGCACATTGTTACACAGAGGGTGGGTTATGTGTGGAATGAACTTCCCAAGGAAGGGGTGAACATGGAGACAATTAAAATGTTTAAAAGACGTTTGGATTACTCCAGGAATAGGAAAGGTTTGAAGGAATATGATCCAGAAACAGGCAGGTGGGACGAGATCAGTTTTAGAGTATGGTTTGCGCTAACCAACAGTGCGGTTTGACTGTCTGACTGTGATTATAATATTGTGTCATTAATTAAGGAAGGATGCAAGAGAAAGCCAGGGGTATACTGACTGGTGAGCCAGACATCAGGGTGGGTCAGTTGTTGAAGGTCAGTCTGAGAGGTAGTACTTACTTGCGCGTGGGAAAAAATGTCCCACAAACTTGACTGGAGTTTGTTTAAGATGTGACCAAGAAGACGAAGGCAGAGCAACAGACGTCAAGGTGTTGCATGATACATTGGTAAGTAAGGGTAGATCACAAGGGATCAGGGAGAGCTCGCCAACTAGATACACAATGGGATGACAGTGGGAGACAGAGGGAGGTGGGAGAGGGTTGTTGTTCAGACTGGAGGCCTCTAACCAGCAGTCTGCTTTCAGGATTGGTTCACCATTTACATAAACAATCTGAGTGAAAATATAGCAGTCTCTGTTAGTATGTTTGCGGATACCAAGATTAGTGGAAGAGTGGGCAGGGAATATATTTATCGAAGGGGATGTTAACCAACTGGGCCAGTGGGCCAAGGAATGAAAGATGGAATTTAATTCAGGTGCTGGATTTAATTAAGTCAAACCAGGGAGGACTAATACATTTAATGGTCGGGCCCTGGAGTATGGTGTCAAACAGGGAGAGACCAAGGGGTGCAGTAACATGGTTAGTTGGAAGTGCCATCACAGATGGACAGAGTGGTGGGGAAAGTAGCATTTGGCACACTTGTCTTCATTGGTCAGAGCAATGCGTACATGAGTTGAAGATATTTGTTACATTGTCGTCAATATTTCTCCTGGGCACAGGAGGCCACGGGGTGACTTTATAAAGGTTGATTAAACCATGTAGGGCCTAAGTAAGGTGAATTGCCAAGGGTAGGGGAGTCCAAAGCTAGAGGCATAAATGTGAGGTGACAGAGCAAGTATTTAAAGAGGGAGCTGAGGGGCAACATTTTCCACAGAGGATGGTGCATAGACGGAATGGACTGCCAGAGGAAATGGTAAAAACAAGTACAATTACAACATGGAAAAGACACTCGGGCAGGTACATGGAGAGGAGAAGATTTGAAGGGCTGTGGGCCAAACACAGGCAAATGCAACTCATTCCATTTAGGAAACCTCAGCCGAAGAGTCATGCAGCACAGACACAGACCCTGTGTCTCCAGTTGTTGGAGAAGGAGACTATCAAGACAAGGCATGTTGGAGAGACTGAAGCAAGTTACAGCGATACGGATGGTCATCTGGACTGGAGGTGTGAAATAATTGGTGAGAGGGGAGGAGAAGACAGATATAGGAACTGTTACAGGAGTTAGAATGATTGAAGACACTGGTCCACAAGACAAACCATAGAAACAGTGTTGGAGAGGGAATAGGGAACAGGAAGATCCCAGGAAGCATTACCACCATCCCTTGGGAGGCCTGCTTTCCCCTCTGTTGTCCTGATGCTCACCAAGACAGCACATACCTGGATTGAAAACTGGGAACTCTTGATGCTGTCTCAGTACAAAACCAAACTTAAAGTAAAGGTGGTGACTGAGCCTGGTGTGGGTCTGGACTGTACTCACCCTCCAGTACTATATTTATGTCATGTCTTGTTAATTAATGTTTGGAGCCCTCTAATTGCTCTCTGCTCTGTGCACTGGAATGATCTTACCTGGCGGCAGGATTTATTGAAGACTCCCGACCTCCCTGCCCTTTGTCTCTCTGGCTAACCAACCATCGTCCCAACCAGCAATTGGCAAGTCTATTGAGTCATGAATTCCGAGTACCTGTTGAAGACACAGAAATAGGCAGAATGGGAAATTTGACTGATGCTGTGAGGGTTACACATGTAGAATGGCATTGAGCCCCGCAAAGATCTGGAAAATCCCAGTCTCCAATCCTGGCCTGTGCTGCCTCATCTCTCTGGAGTGGAGAATTCTGTTGGCTCAGGATCTGGAGTAGCCTCAAGAGTGAGAGGCGCTGACAGAAGCAGCAATTAGACCCACACAGTGAGGGATACCACATGGAGAGATACTGAGTCATATCACCAGAGTGCAGGATCAAACAATTGTGCAGGAAGAAAGGGTTTTGATTCATGCTGCAGTGGAATGCGCAACCTGTGAGCAGGCAAAGTGATGGCCTAATGGCATTATTGTGAGATAATTAATCCAGAAGCTCAGCAAATGTTCTCTAGACACAGGTTCAAATCCCACCATTGCAAATGTTTGGATGTGAATTAAATGTTTCAAAAAAGATTAGATTAAAAACCCATAGGTGAGTATTAAATAATTGCTGATGTTAAGAAATATCCATAGAGTGCATTCAAGTCTTAAGTGAAGTAATCTAAGATGGGTCTGGGATACCACAGGTATCACAGAACCACAGGTGAGGGAGGGACAGGACAGGCAGCTCAATGTTCCAGGGGACAGATGCTGAATGAAGGACAGAAGGGGAACTGAGAGAGAAGGAGAGCTGCTGGTTCTGACTGGGTGAAACATCACAGCAGGACTGAGAGAGGATATTCCTGTGGGATCGCCCAGTGAAGCTGTGTTCGTGGAATTAATTGTTCGAAAAGCGCAGCAGGTCAGGTAGCATCCAAGGAACAGGAGAATCGACGTCGATTCTCCTGCTCCTTGGATGCTGCCTGACCTGCTGCGCTTTTCCAGCAACACATTTTCAGCTCTGATCTCCAGCATCTTCAGTCCTTACATTCTCTTCGTGGAATTAATCAATAACAATGGGCCTTCCCTTTCCTCTGATTGTTCCACAGACCCCAAAGCCCCGCCCTCCTGCAACTTGACCTTCTCAAGATGGCGGCCCTCAGGCCCGTGCTCCCTTTTCCCTCAAACAAATGGCGGCCGTGATCCTGGGCCGTTTCCCTGATCAGAGACCGCCACATCCTGACCCGGGCCTGAAGGGTCTTTTTCGGGGTTTTTAACTTTTACTTGGGACTTGTGAATTCTCTCCGTTCCTTTCTCCCAGCGAGGATCCCTCACACCGCTCTGAGCGCCGCTCTTTGAAGCCGATCGCAGCCGCTGCCGGAGAAAGTAGCTCCATGTCTCTCCGTCCTGGTCAATGTGACATTGCGCATGCTCCACATAGAAAGCAAACTACGCGTGCGTCTGAAGTTATCAATGAGTTTACAGAGAATATTCATACCCGCACAGAATCATGGGGGAAATATTATTCATTAACAATTGCTCTGTCGAGTTATAGTCATGGCGTTATCTAGCATGTAGATAGACTGGTCGCCTCAATTTAACCATACCGGCCAGGTATGTAAATTAACAATTGTTCTGGGAGTTTGAAAAAAGGTTTCTTACTCGAGTTGTGCAAATCGTTTGGAAATATGTACGTTATCAGATTTGCATCTCAACTGTTCGTTAAAATTTCACATAGATTTTTGAGAGAGGTTTAATGCTCCACTATGTTAATGAGAATTATCAATCCTGCAAAACAGTTTGCTTTCTGACCAATCTTGAAGCGTTTACTCCCCGAGAATGCTTTGGCCCCGATCCGCACTCACTTCTGGTTGGAGGACCGGCCGCTGCTCGGTCATCAGTTCCACCCCTTCCTCCCAATTGCAGAGTTGATTTAGACGTGACTCAGCAGGTTCAGCACAAGAAACAATAAGGGACAAAGGAAGTTAAAGTCGATGTCTTGTGATGTAGTGAAAATATCCCGAATCTTGGATCGAGAGGCTTGAGTTCAATTCACAGCTAGTGCAGGTGTGTGTAATAAGTACTTTGAACAGGTTCATTCGGAAAAACAAGGGAAGTTAGGAACCAAGGAAAACATATAGAAAATACATACAATGTGGTGGGGCTCTCAATGCTCAGAAGATTTAACTCTTTACCAAGTGTTTCAGGGCCCCATTGGTCCCAATACAGACTGTTGCACTCCGCCTTGTGCACAGCCAGATACCACGATTGTGGGGCAAAGTGTTGTGGTGGGATATGGAGGTGCTTTT
This sequence comes from Chiloscyllium punctatum, assembly GCF_047496795.1. NCBI lineage: Eukaryota > Metazoa > Chordata > Chondrichthyes > Orectolobiformes > Hemiscylliidae > Chiloscyllium > Chiloscyllium punctatum. The sequence continues at coordinate 16,118,366 of NC_092756.1, forward strand.
GTAAAATTTCCTCAGTTTTAGAGGTGAAAATAGGTGAGAAGGTGTAGGGTTTTGTATGGAGTTACCTATTCCCCTCCTGTTGCAGCATCATATTATTGCCCTGACTCTACCTTGTACATTGTTGGCAGAGATCGCTGACATTTTGAAAGCCCACAATACAAGTTCCATCACTCTGTTTAAGACAGCAGAAATCTCTTGTAGCACTATAGTCATAGAACAATACAGTGCAGAACAGGCCCTTCGGTCCTTGATGTTGCGCCGACCTGTGAATTATTCTCAGCTCATCCCCCTACACTAACCCAAAATCACCCATGTGCTTAAGTAAAGGATTGTTTAAATTTCCCTAATGTGGCTGAGTTAACTACATTAGCAGGTAGTGCATTCCATACCCTAACCACTCTCTGAGTAAAGACCCTGCCTCTGACATCTGTTTAAATCTATCACCCCTCAATTTGTAGTTGTACCCCCCATACATGCTAGCGTCATCATCCGAGGAAAAAGACTTTCACTGTCTACCCTATCTAATCCTCTGATTACCTTGTATGTCTCTATCAAATCCCCTCATAGTCGCTTCTTGCCAATGAGAACAGGTTCAAGTCTGTCAACCTTTCCTCATAAGACCTTCCATCCAGACCAGGCAACATCCTGGTAAATCTCCTCTGCACTTTTTCAAGTGCTTCCACATCCTTCCCGTATTATGGGCACCAGAACTGCACACAATATTCCAAGTATGGCCGCACCAGCATTTTGTTCAGTTGCAGCATGATATTGCAGCTCCAGAACACAATCCCTCTATGAATGAAACCTAACACACCATATACTGCACTAACAGTACTATCCACCTGGGTGGCAATTTTCAGGCATCCATGTACATGGACTACGCCATCCTTCTGCACACCCACACTACCAAGAATCTTTCCATTAACCCAGTACTCTGCCTTCCTGTTATTCTCCTCAACGGCATCACCTCACATTTAGCTGCATTTTACTCCATTTGCCACCTTTCAGATAATTCTGCAGTTTATCCAAGTCCACCTGCAATCTGTAACATTCTTCCACACTGTCCATTCCACGGAATTTAGTTTCGTTTGCAAGTTTACTGATCCAGCCACCTATGCCTGCATATACGTTATTTATAAAAATGACAAACAGCAGTGGTGCCAAAAAAGATCCTTGTGGCACACCACTACTAACCTGAGTCCAGGCTGAATATTTTCCATCAGCCACCACTCGCTGCCTTCTTTCAGAAAGCCAGTTTCAAATCCAAACTCCTATATCACTCTTCGTTTCATGTCTTTGCATTTTCTCCAACAGCCTACTATGTGGAACCTTATCAAAGGCTTTTCTGAAGTCCATGTATATCATGTCAACTGTCCTACCCTCATCTACATGCTTGGGCACCTTCTCAAAAAACTCAGAGTTTTGTGAGACATAACCGGCCCTTGACGAAACCATGTTGACTATCTGAAATCAAATTGTTGTTTTCTCGTTGATTATAAATCTTATCTCTTATAATCCTTTCCAAAACCTTTCCTACAACAGAAGTAAGGCTCACTGGTCTATAATTACCTGGGTCATCTCCATTGCCCTTCTTGATCAAGGGCACAACATTTGCAATCCTTCAGTCCTCTAGTACCAAACCTGTAGAGAATGACGACTCAAATATCAAAGCCAAAGTCTCTGTTATCTCCTCCCTAGCTTCCCAGAGAATCCTCAGATAAATCCCATCCAGCCCAGGGGACTTGTCTACTTTCTGGAATTGATAACACCTGATCGTAACTAACCTCGATCCTTTCTAGTCTAATATGTTGTACCTCATTCTTCTCCTCTACAATATTCTCCTTTTCCTGAGTGAAAACTGATGAGAAATGTTCATTTAGCACCTCTCCGTTCTCCACAGGGTCCACACTGAACTTTCCACTTCTGTCTTTGACTGGCCATATTCCTACCCTATGCTTTTGTTTCTCACATACCTATAGAAAGCTTTAGGGTTCTCCTTTGTTCTATTCACTAAAGACTGCTCATGTCCTCTCTTTGCTCTTAACTCTCTCTTTAAATCCTTCCTATCTGATATGTAACTCTCCATTGCCTCATCTGTTCCATCTTGCCTCATCAACACATAAGCCTCCTTCTTCTTCTGAACAAGAGATGCAATTTCCGCAGTAAACCATGGTTCCCTTCCCTTATCACTTCCTTCCTGCCTGACAGGGACATACCTGTCAAGGACATGTAATATCTGTTCATTAAACCAGCTCCACATTTCAATAGTCTGTATCCCCTGCATTTTGCGACCCCATTTTATGCATCGTAATTCTTGCTGAATCGCATTATATTTGCCCCGCCGCATCGATAAGGAGGAGGTTAATTAGGTTGTTTCCGGAATTGAGGGATTTGGTTTAACAGTAGATTGGTAATATATTCATTGGAATTCAGAAGAATGGAAAAATATAAAATAATGAATGGAATGGATAAAATAGAAGTAGAGAGGATGTTTCCACTGGCAGGTGAAGCTGGCACAAGAGGGATCATCTCAAGATTAGAGGCATCAAATTTAAGACTGAATTGAGAAGGAACTTCTTGACCTCTACGGAATTCATTGCCCAGGGAAGTAGTTGATGCTAGTTCAGTAAACGTTTATAAAGCTAAGGTAGGTTTTTTTAAAAAAGAAATAATTAATTAAGGGATACGGTGAGAATGTGAGTAAATGGTTCTGCATCCACGAAATGATCAGCCATGGTCACATTGAATGGCAGAGCAGGCTCAAAGGGCAGGACGGCCTTCTCCTGTTCCTAGTTCTTTTGTTATGTTATGCATTCTTCCCTCACTCGACTTGGAAGTGCTGGTTCTGGATTAGTGGTGCTGGAAGAGCACAGTAGTTCAGGCAGCATCAGAGGAGCAGTAAAATCGACGTTTCGGGCAAAAGCCCTCTGTCAGGACCAAAGGCAGAGAGCCTGAAGTGTGGAGACATAAGCTAGAAGAGGGTGGGGAGAAAGTAGCATAGAGTACAATAGGTGAATGGGGGAGGGGATGAAGGTGATAGTTCAGGGAGGAGGGTGGAGTGGATAGGAGGAAAAGAAGATAGGCAGGTAGGACAAGTCATGGGGACAGTGCTGAGCCAGAATTTTGGAACTAGGGTGAGGTGGGGGAATGGGGAAATGAGGAAACTGTTGAAGTCCATATTGTTGCCCTGGGGTTGAAATGTGGACTTCAACAGTTTCCTCATTTCCCCTTTCCACACCTCATCCTAGTTACAAACTTCCAGCTCAGCAGTGTCCCCTTGACTTGTCCTACCTGCCTATCTTCTTTTCCACCTATCCACTCCACCCTCCCCACGTACCCATCACCTTCATCCCCTCCCCCACTCAACTATTGTACTCTATGCTACTTTCTCCCCACCCCCACCATCCTCGAGCTTATCTCTCCACGGTTCAGGGTCTCTGCCTTTATTCCTGATGAAGGGCTTTTGCCTGAAACGTCGATTTTACTGCTCCTCGGATGCTACCTGAACTGCTGTGCTCTTCCATCACCACTAATCCAGAATCTCGTTTCCAGCATCTGCAGTCTTTGTTTTTACCTTCGAGGTGCTGGTGTTGGAGTAGGATGTACAAAATTCAAATTAACAGAACACCATGTTATAGTCTAATGGGTTCATTTGGAAGTACGAGCTTTGCTGCTTCTTCATCAGGTGGTTTTGTGATTTTTAACTTTGTCCCTCACACTTGTAACTGATAAACAGCAACAAAAGTCATGAAGCAGTGCGCATGCTCGAGCCAACAATCGGGCCCGGGTGGGAGGAGGTTGAGCAATTCATCAACTTCACCAACACATTCCACCCTGACCTTAAATTTACCATCACCTCTGACACCTCCCTCCCCTTCCTGGACCTCTCCAACTCCATTAATGACTACCGACTTGACACTGACATTTTTTACAAACCCACCAACTCCCACAGCTACCTGGATTATACTTCTTCCCACACGACCTCTTGCAAAAATGCCATCCCATATTCCTAATTCCTCCGCCTCCGCCGTATCTGATCCCAGGAGGACCAGTTCCACCACAGAACACACCAGATGGCCTCCTTCTTTAGAGACCACAATTTCCCTTCCCACATGGTTAAAGATGCCCTCCAATGCATCTCATCCACATCCCGCACCTCCGCCCTCAGACCCCACCCCTCCAACCGTAACAATGACAGAATGCCCCTGGTGCGCACCCTCCACCCTACCAACCTTCGCAAAACCAAATCATCCACCGACATTTCCGCCACCTCCAAACAGACCCCACCACCAGGGATATATTTCCCTCCCCACCCCTTTCCGCCTTCTGCAAAGACCGTTCCCTCCGTGACTACCTGGTCAGGTCCACGCCCCCCTACAACCCACCCTCCCATCCTCCCATCCTGACACTTTCCCCCGCAGGAACAGTAAAATCTGCGCCCACACCACCTCCCCTACCTCTATCCAAGGCCCTAAAGGAGCCTTCCACATCCAAAGTTTTACTTGCACATCCACCAATATCATTTATTGTATCCGTTGCTCCCGATGCGGTCTCCTCTACATTGGAGAGACTGGGCACCTCCTAGCTGAGTACTTTAGGGAATATCTCCGGGACACCAGCACCAATCAACCACACCGTCCCGTGGCCCAACATTTCAACTCCCCTTACCACTCTGCCAAGGACATGGAGGTCCTGGGCCTCCTTCAACCCCGCTCCCTCACCATCAGACGCCTGGAGGAAGAACGCCTCATCTTCCACCTCGGAACGCTTCAACCCCAAGGCATTAATGTGGACTTCAACAGTTTCCTCATTTCCCCTTCCCCCACCCCACCCTAGTTCCAAACTTCCAGCTCAGCACTGTCCCCATGACTTGTCCTACCTGCCTATCTCCTTTTCCACCTATCCATTCCACCCTCTCCTCCCTGACCTATCACCTTCATCCCCTCCTCCACTCACCCATTGTGCTCCATGCTACTTTCTCCCCACCCCCACCCTTCTCTAGCTTATCTCTCCACGCTTCAGGCTCACTGCCTTTATTCGGGCTTTTGCCCAAAACGTCGATTTCGCTGCTCCTTGAATGCTGCCTGAACTGCTGTGCTCTTCCAGCACCACTAATTCAGAATCTGGTTTCCAGCATCTGCAGTCAGTGTTTTTACTTCAGGTTAATGATGTCAGTGGTGGACCAATGGATAGGCAGGGGTAGAGCTGGAGGACCTGGTGGGGCAGTTGGTCCTCCAGTCAATCAGTGAATGAAGGCGGGACTTGACTATACCACGTGATCATCCTCCGCGGTCGGCGCGGATGTTGGGGATGTATGTGCGGAGAGCTGTCGGTAAGGAAAGAAATAAACAGCCGGAAGCGGGAGGGAAATGGTGTTGGTATGAGAGGTTTTACAATCATTTGGTACACATCGGAAAATACAAATTTGAAACTTTCAGTCTCATTTTTCAAGCAAACGGGAAAATGCCTCGTTGAGTAATCGGCCCGAGTGAGTGCCGCCATCTTTATTCGGGGCAATGATTCACTGGACACGTGCGCGGCCGCCAGCTTTGTAGGGGGCAAAGTTCAGAGGGATGTATGTACAGCCTTCCCTGGTAAAAAGAGTCAAAGGGCAGGTTTACACAGAGCACATTCAAACCCAGAAAAATGGACTTTTTTTTTGGATTTGTTTTGTCATTCATTTAAATGATTTGGATGTGAATAGAGGCCGTATAGTTAGTAAGTTTGCAGGTGACACCAAAATTGGAGGTGTTGTGGACAATGAAGGAGGTTATCTCAGAGTACAGTGGGATATTGATCAGATGGGCCAATGGGCTGAGGAGTGGCAGATAGGATTTAATTTAAATAGATTAGGTTAGGATATCTGGTTGCCATAGGTTGGACCGAAGAAGTCTGTTTCTGTGCTAGACATTTTTGACTGTGGGATCATACAAGTGAACTCTGCTCTGCTTCACCTCTGGGTTCTCTGATGTCCACTTGTTCATTATCTAGCTTCCTCAGTCTCTCATGGGTGTATTTTTGGTCTGTATAGTATTTTACAATTACTTTCACAGCTGTTTTGTAAATGAATTGAAAAATGTAGAGCTGGAAAAACACAGCAGGTCAGGCAGCACCCGAGGAGCAGGAGAATCGACGTTTTGGGCATAAGCCCTTCTTCAGGAATGTAAATGAATTGTCCACTGCTGCCCGGCTCCTGACCATACGCTGTTCCATTATCAGGTTATTTTTTTTCCACAATATCTTTGACAGTCAAGAATTCTTTTTTCCAATAAGCGAGTGCATTTTCCTTCAATTTCCGACAGTCAAATTCTGCACCATTTTCATTCCCTGTGATTCACATTGCACTCCCTGAAACATCAACTGTGTATTTCTCCTTCCACAGAAACCAGCGATCAATGCCAAAGCCTTGTTGCCTGTGGAGAGGGTGATGTTTGACTTCCTTGTACTGCTGCAGTTTGTATGGTGAATGTGCTCCCACAACGTGGTTGGGTAAGAGACGTTACAGATTATTCACTCAGCGATATTGAAGAGTAGAAGATATCTGTACAAATCATCATGGTTTTAATTTCGCAAAAATATTATTGAGAAGTTTTGACATAAGGCTACAGATGAAGAATATTGTGTCCAGTGACCACAACCATTGCCAAATAAGCAGTTTTTCAAGAATGTCTTAAAGGAAGAAAGTAGATCTTAGAGAGTTAGAGTGGGGATTCCAGACCATGTTCCCTTGGAGTCTGTAGAAACATTCACACAGGAGAACTCAAAAATAAACACATGATTGAGAGTCTGAACTAAAATGAGTTATTGAGATATGAAAGGATGTGTGGTGCAGGGAGTTAGGAATGATTACAGCCAGGAATTAATTCAAAGGTGCGAAAGTAAATTGTTGTTGCTTATAAATGGGAGTCTTTTGATTGATCAGCAAGTTTTGGTACAAGTGAGCACTTCGGCAGTAGAGTTTTCAATATTCCTGAGATTATCGGGAGGGTGAAGGTGGGATGCTGGCCATGAGTGGGTTCAGACAATGAAATCTAGAGTCAACAAAAGGAATGAATGAGAGTTTCAGCAACTGAGCTGAGACTGTGGTGAGGTCAGGTGATATCACTGAAGTCGAAATAGTGGACTTGGAGGGGGTCTGGCCTGTCATCCTCAACTCGTTTAGCTGTTTGTCAGTTTGTGAATCAAGTCTGTAACAAGCTCAGGAACTGAGTGGTCCTGGCAGAACGCAAACTGGGCATCGCTGAGCAGGTTATTGCTGAGCAGTTGCTTGACAGCACTGTTGATGACACCTTCCATCACTTCACTGCTGAGCGAGTGTGGACTGATAGAGGGGAATTGGTTGAGTTGGATCTGCCCTGTGTTTTTGTGTTGGAACATCCCTGAGCAATGTTCCACAAAGTCAGTAGGTGCCAGTGCTGGAGCAATACTTGCCTTGGTGGACAGCAAGTTCTGGAGCACAGCCAACAGTATTATTGCCAGAATATTGGCAGGGCCCATACCTTTACACTGCTTATCCATTTCGTGATCTGATTGGAAATGAGTTTTCAACCAAGTCGATTGGTCCCTCACATCACAGATATCAATGGGGAAGGCTCATACACTTGGCACTGCTGGCTGAAAATCGCTGCTAATGCTGTCCTATTATCTGTTGCATGAATGTGTGAGACCCCTCCATCTGTAAGGGTGGGGATATCTGTGATGCTTCCTCCAGTGAGTTGTTCAATTGTCTATCACTATTCTTGACTTGGTGTGTCAGAACTGCAGAACTCCGATCTAATCTATTGGCTATGGGATCACTTAGTTCTATTTGGTGTTGCTTTTGCTGTTTGGCATGCAGGTTTGGTAGCTGCACCAGGTTGGCACCTCATTTTTAGGTATGCCTTGTACTGCTCCTGACATGCCCTCCTGCATTCACCATTGAACCAGGTTTGATTCCCCTGGCTTGATGTTAATGGTTAAGTGGGGGATATCAGGCCATGAGATTTCAGATTGGGCTGGAGTACAATTCTGTTGTTGGCCCACAGTGAGACAGAAGTTGCAGGGTCAAGAGGGCTGATTGTGTGGTTGTATCTTCCAGTGCATTGGTAGATGTAATGTGGTCCATCCAGTTTCATTCCTTTGTTGAGACTGTGCAATGATTAATACAATGAGTGACTTGATGGGCCACTGTCGGGTTTCTTTCCCTCAAGGATATTGTCAATGGCAGAAAAACATCCCCACTGGTTCCATGGCAAACAGTAGATTCTTCATTCCAGTTATATTTTTCTTGAATTCAGAGCCAACCTCTACCGATTTGGGATTCGAACCTGAACTTCAGTTGTATATTTTAATATTCTTGATAAATATGACAGGTTTGTTCACTTATTTTTAGAATCACTATCACAGGTTTTGTTTATTGTTTTGGAGATAAAAACACTCCATTATCCTGTCTCCTCCATCCTCCCCTCCAACAACAAGAGTGAGGAGCACATGGAGTTTCTCTGTCCATAACATTGAGACAATCCGATCAGCTGCCTCTGCTTCTTTCCTCCCTCTCCACTAGCCCACCGAGCCAAACTGCCTCACAACGGTGCTCCTCATTTTAGTCCTAAATTTGCATTTCCTGGAGTCCCTTGTCAAGCCTTATTAGAGGTCATCTTGACCATTTACCCTAGTGTAGCTAAATCATGGACATTCCAAATCACTGTTTCATCCTCCTGCTTATCATCACCCCCCTCCCCTTTCGCAATTCACAGATATTGTTCCATGATCTATCTGTCTTTTCTGGTTATATCCTTCTCTCCCATTCTGCTAAAACCTAATATTTGACCTCACCATCATTGGAAATCCTGCTCCGTCTCCACTCTCCCTTTCCTTTCTGAGTTCATTGTATTTGGTGTCCCTCCAGGATCTATCCTTGGCCCGTCCTGTTTCTCACCTACACACTGCCAGTAGGTAACATCGCCCAAAAGCACTATTAGTTTTCACATGTATACACTGACAATGTCCAGCTCTCCCTCCCCATCATCCCTCTCCATTACTCCACTATTACTCAGTTATCAAACTGCTTACCACGCTTCGATTAGCTGCAATTCACTCCAATGCAACACTGTAATTGATAAACCCATTGCCTTCAGTTGCTATTCCAAATTCATTTCCCTTACTGCTGTGTCCCTCCCTCTCACTAGGAAGTGTCTGAGGCAGAACTACATTCTTCACAATATTGCTTTCATATCTGACCCCAAGGTGACCTTCTGATCAGACATCTACACAATCACAAACACCACAAATTCCAATCTCTAAAACGTTGCTTGTCTCCTTTTCACCCCAGCTCCATTGCTCCTGAAACCCTAACCTGTGTCGGTGTTGCCTTTAACTTGACAAATCTGAAACAGAACCCTTGATTCCGCGACTGACCCAGAATCTGGTTCAAGACTCACCCGTAATGGGACACATCCTCTCCATATTTACCCTGTCAAACCTCGACAGAATCCTGTATGTTTCAAAGCGATCTCCTCTCATTCTTCCAAAGTCCAGTGAGTATATTCCCAACTTATTCAGCCTTTGCTTACAGAATAATCCCTTCAAAACAAGGATCATCCCAATGGATCTTCTCTGAAATGCCTCCAATAAACTGCTCTATTTCATTAACTAAAGTGACCAAATCTGTTCACGTTACTCCAGATGTGGTCTCGCTCGCCATTTGTTTAGTTGCCCTAAGGTATATACTCCAAACTCTTATATTACAAACTCTTTGAAATAAGGGACAGCATTCCATTCCCTTTCCTGATTCCCTGTTGTAACTGTGTGCTCGCTTTCTGTGTTTCCTGCTCATTTTCCCCCAGTCCCTTTTTGGTGCAGCTTTCTACAGTTTATCCCAAGTTATACTCAATTAGCCAACTTGTTGCCCAGGTTTCCTGTGAATATCTCTCTGTAAACTGTTTATAACCTTTTGGAACTTTCCTGTTATGCCTTTTCTAGGAGATTTCCCCCCTCATTATTCGAAACATGTACTGTGAGCACTGGGCAGTGGGAAGCTTGCGCAGTTGCTATCTTTCAGGGATACTCTGTTTCATGACTGGGAGGAGCTTGCTGCCCATTGGTCAGAATGGAGACATCTTGCCCATCAAGCTGCATGAGCCTTTCACACCCATGTCTTATTGAGGAGGCACAGCGGCAGCACTGAAGGAAAGAAAAGGAAGCAAATCCTGTTCTCCATATCTCACTGAATCTTGGGACATTCTGTCCCATGTTCAGTCACATGAAGTCCCAAGGTGGAAACTCATAGAAACCCACATAAATTTGCCCTTGAAGTGCCTGCTAACCTCCACCAGGGGTAATGTGTACAGTCCTCCTGGGCCAGGAAGAGGGGATTGTATGAGTTTCAAACTTGAACTGACAGTGACGGATTTTATAAACTTGTATTAAAGGTAGATATTCTTATGGTAATCTCAGTCACTGTAACGCCAAACTCTGACAGATTTACTCAATACATCAGGACCTGGATATTCGTATTGTGTGAGAGTATTGTGTTCCAGATCAATACCATTTGCTGAATAAAGGTTCTCCATTGAATCAAACCATCCTCTCAATAGATCTTCCCAAATCTTCAACATGTGTCCTGTAATCCTTGTATAATGAGCTGATGGGTGTAAGGTTTATTATTACAACGTGTAACTTTTGTAAACCACTTTGTCACAGCTCCCCAAATTTCCTTTGCTACAAGGAGAATACTCTGTTTTTCCAAATCCCTGATTCCCCAATGTCTGTTTGCTCTCTATAAGGTACACAGCAGGATTGTGTTGGAACATTCTCCACTTGCTGCATCAGTGCACCCCCCACCCCCCCAACAATATTAAAGAAAGTGAACATCCTCCAGTATAAAGTACTGTACCCGAGTGGTTTCCCATCCACCACCTTCAGCATTCTCTCTCCCCACCCTCGAGGCACAGTGGCATCACTGTGTAAAAGATCAAGTCAGCATTGTCCTACCCGACCATAGGACTGCTCTCTCATTAGAGAGAGATGTCGGTGGTGGTTAACCTGAATATTACCACAGCGCAGGCAAGGGGGGAGTTTGAAAAGGAGAGTCCATTAATTGTGGAAGTTTGTTCTTGATGAGTATTAGCAACACACATGTCACGTGAACAATTAATCTTAAAAAAGCCCCACAAATTCTGCAACTAAAATCCCCCATTCCTTGAACCATCCTGGTAAATCTCCTGTGCCCCCTCTCAGGGACCCTGCCATCCATCACAATGTGTGGGCGATCTGTGGTTCGCACAGACCCAGCTGCTCTGAACCCTGTGGGTGATAGCATCGAGCAACAGTTGCACTAAACGTCTCTGTCAGGAAGAGAGTGAGAGACAGAAATCCCGAAGGCATTTAAAATCTATTTAGGAACACACTTGCAATGCCAAGGCTGACAGGTCTATGAGCTCTGTGCTGGAAAATGGGATTAAAATAGTCATCTGGGAGATTTCTTTACAGCAAAAACCCAATGGACCACAAAACTGTTTTCTGTAATGTAGACCACAGAAGCGTAATATAGGAGTATGACAAGCCACAATAGAAACCAGGTCAGAGAAGGTGATATTAGAATAGATGATACGGAATTGATTAATGTTTTTTGGAGGAAAACGTGACAGAGGTTAAGCGGGACATTGTGGAGCTCTGGGTGCAGGAATCTGAAATAAAAATGGGTTATCCTGAACGCTGGAATTAAAGAAAGGCACATCACAGAGATTTGTGAGGGTGGACAAGATTAAAGATCGAGAGTGTGTTGAGACTGGAGGAGATTAGAGATTGGAGGATGTTGCAGAGATTGAGATGTCTTTGATGCAGAGATAGTGATAGTTCTGAGGCTAGAGAGGAATTATAGAGACAAGGATGAGTTGTTAGCTTTCCCAACACTACCTCTTTAATGATAATGATTGTTTCTCTGTCCTCATCTGCCATTGCCTTCATAGGCCTGCGACAATGAGAGTACACAGACAGTATGTTCCTGTTAAGGCCAAGGCTGGGAGGCGTCGAGAATGCTGCATGACCTGCGAAATTGAGGCTCTGGTCAAGAAAATGAAGGAAGGATATGGCAGGTACAGACCACTGGGTTGGTGTGAATCCCTAGAGGACTATAAGGGCAGTAGGAGTGTACTCGCGGAAAACCAGGAGGCGAAAAAGGGGACATGAGATAGCTTTTGGGAAGAATCTTTAAGGAGAATCCAAAGAGATTCTACAAATACACTAAAGACAAAAGAATAACTAGGCAGAGAATAGCGACTCTCAAAGATCAACAAGACAGTAGGAGGTGGGAGAGATTCTGTAAGTATTTCATGTCAGTTTTTACTGAAAGGAGATATGGAAGTTAGAGAAATTGGGGGAATAAATAGTGATAACTTGGCAAGTGTACATATTACAGAGGAGGAGGTACTGGATGTCTTAAAATGCATAAAGGTGGATAAATCCCTGGAATCTGATCAGGTGTATCCCAGAACTTTGTGGGTAATTAGGGAAGCTTTTGCCGGGCCTCTCGCTGCGATATTTGTATCATCGATCGCCACAGGTGAGGTGCTGGAAGATTGGTGCCATTATTTGAGAAAGGTGATAAGGAAAAGCCAGGGAACTATAGACCGGTGAGCCTGAAGTCAGTGGCAGAGAAGTTGTTGGAATGGATTCCAATGACATTTACATGTCATTGGAAAAGCAAGAAAATATTAGGGAGAGTCAGCATGGCTTTGTGCATTGAAATCAGTAACTTGGACTTGAGAAAGACACAAAGTTTCATATAACACACTGGTTAGCAGGTTCAATACCATAGAATTCTGCCGAAACTAGCTGTTTGAATACGGAATTGGCCAGAAGGTCAAAGAGTCATAGATGGACAGCACAGAAACAGAGACCCGTCGGTCCAACCAGTACATGCTGATCAGATATCCCAATGCAATCTCGTCCCACCTGTCAGCACTCGGCCCATATCCTTCCTATTCATATACACATGAAGATGCCTTTTAAATGTTGCAATCGTAATGTCCACCACCACTTCCTCTGGCAGCTCATTCCATACAGGTCCCACCCTCTGTGTGAAAACGTTGTCTCTCAAGTCTCTTGAAAGTCTTTCCCCTCATACCATAAACCTATGCCCTCTAGTGCTGGGATCCCCCACGCCAGGGAAAATTCTTTGTCTATTTATCCTATCCATGCACCTCATGTTTTTACATACATAGATAAGATCACCTCTCAACCTCCGACGCTGTAGGGAATACAGCCCCAATCTGTTCAACCCCCAGCCTAGCTCAAATCCTCCAACCCTGGCAAAGATCTTAGAAATCTTTTCTGAGCCCTTTCAAGTTTCACAACATACTTCCAATAGGAGGGAGACCAGATTTGTACACAACGTTCCAAAAGTGGCCTAACCAATGTCCTGTACAGCCACAACATGACCTCTCAACTCCTGTACTCAATACTTTGTCCGATAAAGGAAAGCATACCAAATGCCGCCTTCACTATCCTAACTACCTGCACTCCAAGGTCTCTTTGTTCATTAACACTCACCAGAACCTTACAATTAAGTGGATAAGTCCTGCTAAGATTTGAGTTTCCAAAATGCCAAACCTCAGCCATTCACCCATCTGATCAAGATCCCATTGTATTCTGAGGTACTATTTATCACTGTCCATTACACCTCCAGTTTTGGTGTCATCTCACTAACTATACCTCCGATGTTCACATCCAACTCATTGATATAAATGACGAAAGGTAGTGGATCCAGCAGTGATCCTTGTAACACTCCACTAGTCACAGGCCTCCAGTCTGAAGAGCCAGTTCTGTATCCAAATGGCTATTTCTCCCTATATGCCATGAGCTCTAACCTTGCTGAGAAGTCAGTGTCATAGTGGAGGGTGCTTTTTGGACTGGAAGCCTGTGATGAGCAATATGCTGTCAGGCTGGGTGCTGGGTCCACTGCTTTTTGCCATTTATATAAATGATTTCTATGTGAATATAGGAGCTATGGTTAGTAGGTTTACAATAGACACCAAAATTGGAGGTGCAGTGGACAGCAAAGTTACCCGAGAGTACAATGAGACTCCAATCAAATGGGCTGAGGAGTGGCAGATGCAGTTTAACTTAGATAAATATGAGGTTCTGCATTTTGGAAAAGCAAATCAGGGCAGGACTTCTACACTTAATGCGAAGGTCCTGGTGAGTATTGCTGAACAAAGAGATCTTGGAGTGCAGGTTCATAGTTCCTTGAAAGTGGAATCATAGATAGGCAGGGTAGTGAAGAAAGTGTTTGGTGTACTTGCCTTTATTGGTCTGTGCATTGAGTACAGGAGTTGTGACGTCATTTTGAGGCTGTACAGGACATTCATTCAGCCACTTCTGGAATTCTGCTTTCAGTCCTGGTCTCCCCGCTATTGGAATGATATTGTGAAACTTGAAAGGATTCAGAAAAGATGCAAAGATGTTGCCAGGGTTGAGGGATTGAGCTACAGGGAGAGGCTGAATAGACTGAAGCTGTTTTCACTGGAGAATCGGATGCTGAGAGGTGACCATAGAGGTTGATAAAATCGTGAGGGACATGGATAGGGTAAACAGCCAGGGTCTTATTCCTGTTTAGGTGAGTCCAAAACTAGAAAGCACAGGCATGAGGGAAAAGATTGAAAAGGGATATTAGGGGCAAAGTTTCAAGCTGAACATGGCACGTGTATGGAATGAGCTGCCAGAGAAAGTGTGGAGGCTGGTACAGTTACAACATTTAAAAGGCATCTCATTGGATACGTGATTGGGAAAGGTTTAGAAGGCTATGGGCCAACTGCTGGCATATGGGACGAGATTAATTTAGGATATCTAATCAGCATGGACAAGTTGGACTAAAGGGTCTGTTTCTGTGCTGTACATCTCTATGGCACTAATAAATTAAAATTAAGATTTAGCAGAAGGTCAGACAATTCTCCTTGGAGCTGAGAAGGTTAAGCAGTGATTTTGACCAGGAGTTGATTTGTTTCCAGGGTATTTCATTTACAGAGAGACAGAGTGAGAAATTTTTAATGTCACAATTTTTAGTAACTATTTTCAGGTAACTGGCAAATAATGCAGGTTAAAAATGTGAAGATTATTTTACTCACTAAGTTCTGAGCTTCTGGAACAGTTTGACTGACAGCTGGATGCAGATTCAGTAGTTATTGTCAAAACAAATTTGAAATTTAACTTTTTTAAGGAAGGATTTGGAGGGCTATATCCAAATGGGAGGTGAGTTGGGACTGACTGGCACCATCTCCAGAGGGAGAGAGTACAGCCCCAATGGGCTGAATAGCCCCCAGCCCCTGTGCTCTGTGATACTGACCCATTCACTGTGAATGATGAAGCTCATCACAGTGTAAAGCTGTAGAGATGTACAGCATGAAAATAAACCCTTTGGTTAAACTGGTCCATGCTGACCAGATATCCCGACTTAATCTAGTCCCATTTGCCAACACTTGGCACATATCACTCTACATACTGGATTAGTGGTGCTGGAAGAGCACAGCAGTTCAGGCAGCATCCAACGAGCAGCGAAATCAACGTTTCGGGCAAAAGCCCTTCATCAGGAATAAAGGCAGTGAGCCTGAAGCATGGAGAGATAAGCTAGAGGAGGGTGGGGGTGGGAGAGAGGAGCATAGAGTACAATGGGTGAGTGGGGGAGGAGATGAAGGTGATAGGTCAAGGAGGAGAGGGTGGAGTGGATAGGTGGAAAAGAAGATAGGCAGATCTGTCAAAAACTATATGTACAACAAACTTTTATCCACCCACCTCCATAACCAGCGCTCCTCAAACATTCCAGAAGATTCCCCTGGCCTCGGAAACGCCATTAGCCATGCGGCTGACGCAGCTACCACCCCCACGCTGAGTGATGATGTCACTTCCGCTCACATCATGGCCACTCCCACAGCCACTTCCGGCCCTCACATCATCGCTGATGCCACATGCTCAGTAACTCCCGCCACCCCTACTGCCATGATCACCACCACTTCCACCCACACCAGCGCCACTCACCTGCATTCTGCTGACACGGCCCCCACAGACCCCACTGTCACTTTCCCCACCCCCCCCCCAGAACCCCGAGGGCAACATTACCCCTGCTCATGCCTCCACCCCCATTCCCCCCACCATCACACCAACTTCAGGTACTGGCTCCGACCCCACTCCCAGCTCCACACCCACACCAGATCCCAGCTCCCGGCCCTGCCGAGTTTTCACCATCCCCCCAGACCTCCCACTCACTGAGGACGAACGATCAGTCCTCAGCAAAGGACTCCCCTTCATCCCCCTCCGTCCACGCATCAATGAATTTAATACACGACTTGACATCGAACAAATCTTCCGTCGCCTCCGCCTCCGAGCTTACTTTCACAATCAGGACTCCCGCCCAACTTCCGAGGACCCCTTCGCCAACCTCCAACACACTGCATCCACTTGGACACCCCGCGCTGGCCTATTCCCTGCCCTCGACCTCTTCATTTCCAACTGCCGCCGGGACATTAACCGCCTCAAACTGTCGTCCCCCCTCCCCCACTCCAACCTCTCACCCTCACAACGCGCAGCCCTCCAATCCCTCTGCTCCAATCCCAACCTCACCATCTAGCCAGCGGATAAAGGGGGCGAAGTGGTCGTCTGGCGCACTGACCTCTACACTGCTGAAGCCAAACGCCAACTCGAGGACACCTCGTCCTACTGCCCCCTCGACCATGACCCCACCCTCATCACCAAACCACCATCTCCCAGACCATACAGAACCTCATCACCTCAGGAGATCTCCCACCCACAGCTTCAACCTCACAGTCCGGGAACCCCGCACTGCCCGGTTCTAACTCCTTCCCAAGATCCACAAGCCTGACCACCCTGGCCGACCCATTGTCTCAGCATGCTCCTGCCCCACTGAACTCATCTCTACCTACCTTGACACTGTCCTATCCCCCCTAATCCAGGAACTCCCCACATACGTTCGAGACACCACCCACGCCCTGCACCTCCTCCAAGACTTCCGTTTGCCTGGCCCCCAACGCCTTATCTTCACCATGGATATCCAATCCCTCTACACCTCCATTCGCCATGACCAGGGCCTCCAAGCCCTCCGTTTTTTCCTCTCCCGACATCCCCAACAGTACCCTTCCACTGACACTCTCATTCGTTTGGCCGAACTGGTCCTCACCCTTAACAATTTCTCCTTTGAATCCTCCCACTTCCTCCAGACCAAAGGCGTAGCCATGGGCACACGTATGGGCCCCAGCTATGCCTGTCTCTTTGTTGGCTATGTAGAACAGTTGATCTTCCGTAATTACACCAGCACCACTCCCCACCTCTTCCTCCGCTACATTGATGACTTCATTGGCGCCACCTTGTGCTCCCGCGAGGAGGTTGAGCAATTCATCAACTTCACCAACACATTCCACCCTGACCTTAAATTTACCTGGACTATCTCTGACACCTCACTCCCCTTCCTGGACCTCTCCATCTCCATTAGTGACGACCGACTTGACACTGACATTTTTTACAAACCCACTGACTCCCATAGCTACCTGGATTACACCTCTTCCCACCCTATCTCTTGCAAAAATGTCATCCCGTATTCCCAATTTCTCCGCCTCCGCCGTATCTGCTCCCAGGAGGACCAGTTCCACCATAGGACACACCAGATGGCCTCCTTCTTTAGAGACTGCAATTTCCCTTCCCACGTGGTTAAAGATGCCCTCCAACGCATCTCATCCACATCCCGCACCTCCGCCCTCAGACCCAACCCCTCCAACCATAACAAGGACAGAACGCCCCTGGTGCTCACCTTCCACCCTACAAATCTTCGCATCAACCAAATCATCCACCGACATTTCCGCCACCTCCAAAAAGACCCCACCACCAGGGATATATTTCCCTCCCCACCCCTTTCCGCCTTCCGCAAAGACCATTCCCTCCATGACGACCTGGTCAGGTCCACACCCCACTACGATCCACCCTCCCATTCTGGCACTTTCCCCTGCCACCGCAGGAACTGTAAAACCTGTGCCCACACCTCCTCCCTCACCTCTCTCCAAGGCCCTAAAGGAGACTTCCACATCCATCAAAGTTTCACCTGCACATCCACCAATATCATTTATTGTATCCGTTGCTCCCCACGTGGTCTCCTCTACATTGGGGAGACTGGGCGCCTCCTAGCAGAGCGCTTTAGGGAACATCTCTGCGACCCCCACACCAATCAATCCAAACCGGCCCGTGGCCCAACCTTTCAACTCCCCCTCCCACTCTGCCGAGGACATGGAGGTCCTGGGCCTCCTTCACCGCCGCTCCCTCACCACCAGACGCCTGGAGGAAGAACGCCTCATCTTCCGCCTCGGAACACTTCAACCCCAGGGCATCAATGTGGACTTCAACAGCTTCCTCATTTCCCCTTCCCCCACCTCATCCTAGTTTCAAACTTCCAGCTCAGTTACTGTCTCCTTGACTTGTCCGACCTGCCTATCTTCTTTTCCACCTATCCACTCCACCCTCTCCTCCTTGACCTATCACCTTCATCTCCTCCCCCACTCACCCATTGTACTCTATGCTACTCTCTCCCCACCCCCACCCTCCTCTAGCTCATCTCTCCATGCTTCAGGCTCACTGCCTTTATTCCTGATGAAGGGCTTTTGCCCGAAACGTTGATTTCGCTGCTCGTTGGATGCTGCCTGAACTGCTGTGCTCTTCCAGCACCACTAATCCAGTATTTGGTTTTCAGCATCTGCAGTCCTTGTTTTTACATATCACTCTACACCCTTCACATTCATATACCCATCCAGATGCCAAATGGTTTAATTGTACCAACATCCTCCACTTCCTGACAGAAGACTCCATACACGCACCAACCTCAGTGGGAAAACATTGCCCCTTAGATCCATTTTAAACTCTTCCCCTCTCATCTTAAACCTATGTCTTCTCATTCTGGACTCCCCGACCCCAGGGAAATGACCTTGTCTATTTATCCTACCCATGCCCCTCATTGTTTTATAAATCTCTATGAGGTCACCCCTCAGCCTCTGATGCACCTGGGAGGATCCCACCACTCATGTCACAATGGGGCCTGGCTGATTGACACAGCTTCAGACCAATAGGAGAGATGGCGTGATCCTCCAGCCAATGGGAGTGAATGAGGGGTGGGTCCAGCAGGCCAACACATGACCATCAGCTTTGCAGGCGCAGTGTCACTGTGAGGGGGGACTGAATGTTCAGGAGTGGGAGAGACAGCAGATACTGGGAGAGAGATGGAGTTAGTGTGGACTGAGAAGGTTGATAAAAACTGTTTCAGTCTGCTGGACCTGAATGAGATACTCTGGGTAAATTAGAACCACAAGATCTGCAGATGCTGTAAATCACACACAACCAGAAGGTACTGGAAAAGCTCAACAGATCTGTCAGCATCTGTGAAAAGAAATCAGTTTGCATTTTCGATCCATTGACGCTTCCTCAGGAACTGATGTTACTGAGAAAAAAATGTCCGTTTTTATATAGAAGGTAGGGGTTAAAGAGTAAATGATAAGTGGGGATAGAGTCCAAAGAGAGAGATAAGAGCAGTTGGACAAAGGAGTGGATAACGATCTGATGCGGGGAGGGTGAATAGCTTTTTATGGGGACTGTTAGTGGCTAATCATAGGTAGTGTGTAATGGCAGGCTATGTAATAACAAGGCCTGGTATGTGGGGTAGGGGGGAAAGACACTAGGATGTGGGAGAGTTCAGGACATAAAATTATTGAATTTGATGTTGAAGCCAGAGGGTTGCAGGGTCCCCGAGTGGGAGATGAGGTGGTGTTCTTCCAGCTTGTGTTAAAGTGTGGCGCTGGAAAAGCACAGCAGATCAGGCAGCATCCAAGGAGCAGGAGAATTGACGTATTGGGCATGTCAGCATTTCATCAGAAATGTGGGTGCTGGAATATGGCTGAGAGATAAATAGGGACGGGTGTTTGGGGTTGGGGGAAGAGAGCTCGGTTGGCAATAGGTGGTTGTAGATGGAGGGCAGAATGGACAATTGGAAAGGAAGATAGGCAAGTGGGACTGTTCAAGAGGGCTTTGCCGAGTTGGAGGGTTGAATCTGAGATAAGTTGGGGGATGGGAGATGAGGAAACCTTGATGCCGTGGGGTTGAAAGTTCCCAAGGTGGAAGATGAGGTGTTCTTCCTCCAGGTGTCGGGTGGCTCGGATTTGTGGGATGGAGGACTTGCATGTCCTTGCCAGCGTGGTGGCGGAGGGAGTCGGGGGTAGCCGAAATGGTCAGCTACAGGGCGATGGGTTGGTTAGTGCATGTGTCCCAGAAGTGTTCCCTGAAATATTCCACAATTTGGCGTCCCGAGAGCAAGGGACACAATAGGTGAGGTGTTTGGGTGGGCAGGGAATTCTCTGCTGGATGTCGTAGGATCCAGTGGTGCCTTGGATGGAGGTGAGGGGAAGGTGTGGGTACAGGTTTTCCACCTCTTGCAGTGGCAAGCGAAAGTGCTTAGAGTGGAGGGTGGGTTGGTGGGGAGTGTGGATCTAACGTGGAAGTCACAGAAGGTATGGTCTCTGTGGAAATGAAATGAAAGGGGTGGGGTGGGAAATATATCTCAGGTGGTTGGATCTGATGGTGGAAATAGCAGAGGATGATGTGTTGTATCTGGGTGTAAGGTGAGGATGGCGGGATTCCAATTTGTTGCATTTGAAGGGGTGAGGTTCAAGGGCAGTGGTGTGGGAAGTGGAGGAGATACGCTGGAGGGCGTTGCTGACCACATGTGAGGGGAAATTGCAGTCCTTGAAATAGGAAGCCATTTGGTATGTTCTGAAGTGTTCTTCCAGCTTGCGTCAAGCTTCACTGGAGCACTGCAGTAAGCATGAGACAGAGATGTTGGACAGGGAACAGTCTTGTGTGTTAAAGAGCAGGCAACTGGAAGCTCAGGGTCTTTTTTGCAGGCACAATGTAGATCATCAGCCGCCATTTCCACCACCGCCACTGAGATGCTAGAAGGTTCCTGTCTCCTCCATTAACAGCTTTCCACCTTCCCACTCCTTTATCTTTCCAAATGTTCCTGTGTCTCTTTGGGCTCTGTCCCCACCTATTATTTACTCTTTAACCCCTATCTCCTGTAGCCCAAAGATCTGTAGGTTCGGTGAATTGGCCCAGCTAAGGTTCCCGTAGTGTTCAGGGATGTGCATTAGTTCGGGGAAATGGAGAGTGATAGAGTAGGAGAACAGATCTGGGTGGGATAAACTTCGGAGGGTGGGTGTGGAATTGTTGGGCCAAAGGGTCTGTTTCCTGAAGGGATTCTAATTTTCCCAGCTGTCATCGGTTCTGAGGAAGGGTCACTGGACCCGTGATAACCCATGGTGTGTGTAGGAGGCAGAAAGGGGAGAGTGGCAGCAGAAACCGGATGAAATGTATCAGTGTAGACTGGGAGGGTTTAGTTACACTCTGTGCAGGTCGTTCGTCTGAATTAGAAACTCTTGGTCCCACGTTTGCAGCAAAGGGGAAGATGGCTTGGGCCTCAGGCAGTGAGAGGTCCTGGGTTATAGCCACCATCTTCATTTGGGGCAAGGTACAGCAAGGAGCATGGACGTGTCCTCTTCCTGGGTGGGGGCGGGGTGATTTGAAGAGGAGCATTTAGACATCACACACATACCAAGAGAAGTGTTTGCCTTCACTATTCATCTTGCACTGACTGTGAGCTTTGTTTTGTGAATTCATTTTATAGGATATTAATTGAGAATAATTGAGACTGGGATCTCAATAAACAAGTTTCTACAGTCAGCGGAGTCATCAGGATCGGAATGTCATTGGCATTTAACTGTGGAAGGAGAAAGGTTTGTCTGTTCTGTGTGTGGGGAAAATATCTTCAATATTTTTGTCAAGCCAAAAGCAGACAGATGTTCAAGTCCATGGTTGGATCCCCCTTGGGGTATGTGTTCAATTCTTGGCCCTCTAGCTGTGGAAGGAGGTATTGGCCTGAGAGACAGCACAGATTTATCCAAATTACACCTCGTCTTCTTGCAGGAACTGTCAGATTTAGTCTCAATCATCCACTTTATAATGTTAATCTGTAAACTCCCTACTTCCAATTCTCTGCAAATTTCTCGTGGACTCAAATTCCAGCACCATTTCAGGTGGAACGTTCCAGATTCTGACAACTGTCTGTTCATTCAGAAACTGCTGAAGTCCATGTTGACTCTGGGGTTACAACGGGCTGAATTGAAAGATGAGGTGCCGTCCCTGAGCTCCCATTGAGATGCATTGGAACAGTACAGGAGGCTGAGGGCAGTGTAGGTATGAGCAGACAATGAAAATGACAGGGCTGCACTGTGAGGGCTGCTTGACTCAATGAGAGTGTTTTGGAGTTGGGTGGAAATAGTGAGGTGAAACAGGGAGAAGGTGAAGCTGAAACTCCATTTTACTTCAGGCCTTTCAGAAATTCACAGTCCCAATGGTAATAGCCAATTTGTCAGTGATACCTGTGGAGTATTTAAGTTTTTAAAGTATGACATATCAGCTTAAGTAAAGATTTTTTTTGTTATTATAATTGGACACGTTTGAAGTGAAGGAAGGTTACTCACTCATTTAAATTCTCCTAATGGGAGTAACTAGATGAATGTAGAGAGACATTGTGACAGGAGCCCTCAGACCCGTGGTGTGCTCCTCTTGCACAATGTGGGAAACAAGGGCCGCTTCCAGTGTCCCTGACGGCTATTTGTGCAGCAAGGGTTCCCATCTGCAGCTACTGTGAAACTGCCTTTCAGAGCTGGAGCTGAGAGTGGACTCACTGTGGAGCATCTGCAATACAGAGAAGGTTATGGACAGCACGTTTAGTGAGTTAGTCCCCCTGCAGGTGAGGGTTACACAGGCAGAAAGGGAATGGGTGACCATCAGATCTAGTAAAAGGCTCAGGAAGCGAGTACAGGAGTCCCCCGTTGTTATCCCCTTCTCATACAGATACTGTATACCGCTTGGGATTCTGTAAGGGCGGGAATGGGTGGGGGTGGCTTCTTGGGAAATCAGCATCAGCCAGAGAGCTCTGCTGATCAGAACAAGAGGAATGAGAGTGGATGGGCTATAGTGACAGGGGATTCAATAATCAGGGGTACAGCCAGGCATTTCTGTGCCCACAGACATGAATCCAGGATGGTATGTAATCTCCCTGGTGCCAAGATCCATGATATCATGGAGTGGCTGCAGGACGTTCTGGAGCTGGAAGGTAAACAGGCCGTTGTCGTGCAACATACAGATACCAAAGATATCGCTAAACAGAGGGATGAGGGCCTGAAAGCTGGACATAGGGAGAGCAGAGATACATTACAATGTAGCTCCTGAAATGTAATAATGTCAGACTTACTCCCAGTGCCATGTGCTAATGAGAGCAGGAATGAGAAGGTAGATCAGCTGGATGTGTGGCTGGGGAAATGGTGTACCAGAGAAGGGTTATGATTCTTCAGGCACTGGGACTGTTTCTGGGTGGGACCTGTACCAGCCTGATCGGTTACCCCCGGCCAGAGCTGAGACAAATATGTTGGTGGCTTTTTCCAGTTCCATTGGTGAGTTTGTAACAAGTCTGGCAGGGGGGTGGGAAGGAAAGTGTAGGCTTAGATGGGTCAGATTCAGGACAGGGAATGGGAGGTAGAATATTAGTGATGTAGGTAGCGGCTCAGAAAGCCAAAGGAAAGGAGGATTAAACGAAGATTGAGTCCCTCTTCAGCCATCATTCCTGACATCCCAGGAAGGAGAGTCAACAAAATCTGGAGCTGTATACATGTCGATGTCTCTGTGCTACAGCAAAATGGTGGAAATCTGCAAAAAAAAACAAAGTGCTGGAGATCCTCAGCAGGTCTGTCAGCATCTGAAATGGTGATAGATGCAGGAAACATTGCAGCCTTGAAGAAATTATTTTATTTCATTTTCTTATTTGTGTTTTTTTTCACTGTTCTATACCTCTTATTTCTTGATTGTCTCTCTTTCTCTCGCTTCCCATTCTCTCAATACCTTTTCCCTCTCCTCTTCCCGCTTTGCTATCCTTCTCCCCTGTTTTCCATTTTGTTTCTGCTTCACCCATCCCTCACATATTTTGTCACATAGCGCTGGCTTCAGCCTGGGTGATTCACGCCTCTTAATCTCCCTTTAATCTCTCCATGCACTGTCATTATCACCTTTGCATCTGGAGCCTTGACTCACCTTCTCTCAGCGTGGTATAAATAGCTCCATAATACTCCCCCTTTGTTTTTATCAGTTTTAATCAGTTAGACTCGAAACGTCAGCTCTTTTCTCTCCTTGCAGATGGTGCCAGACCTGCTGAGAATTTTCCAGCATTTTCTCTTTTGGTTTCAGATTCCAGCATCCGCAGTAATTTGCTTTTATTAATGGCTCTATGATTTTGCCGGTGATATGATAACTCCAGTGTCGATGCATGAGAGGTGAGCAAGCGAACGAATTCCCTCTGGAAGTCGTGTGACAAGTATTAACAGAGATCCAGGAAAATAACATGAACGAATCTTTGATTTGAATTGAAGCCTGAACTCTGGTTCTCCTCCGACACTGTGCCAGGTCTGCCTAATACTGCATATACTTCACGTTTTGCATTTGTTGGTGAAAACAATTGAGACTGGTTGTTTTGCTGCAGACAACATCTACCAGTCATCACGGGTACGGCGATCAAGTCGTGCGTCTATCCCTGTCCAATGTTTTATTGCGCAGGTGACGCTTCCTGCTTTGTGGAGCACGTTGTTTGGAAACACAGCAAAACCACACAAGCGCAATACATGGTCAGCTTGGGGGTTGAACCCACGACCTTGGCGTTATCAGTACCACGCTCTAACCAGCTGAACTAACGGACCAAAGCGTGGGTGCCTGTGAAAGCAAATGCCTATATTGCCGGTGCTCACAACCACGGCGGCTGGGCATTTTCTGCTTCTAATCGATCGCACGACAGTCTGAAGCATTTCCTTTCGTTGCAAAGCTTTTCAACAAAAAAGACATTTACTTTTCCGAACGCGCATACTCGAGTTAACCATTTGCTCTGATATCTAAAATTCAGCACAATGTCCGGACGCATGTAATTTCAATCGCAACGCCACCAGCTCAGCTGCAGCTTGTCACGTTGACAAATTTCGTCTGGAGAAACGTACCTTCAACGATCGCTCACTGTTCTTCTGGATACTCACAGACCTTTGGAATCAGGGTTATGTGCTGCTTATAAACTGCTACGAACCTTATGCCAAATGCATTTGAATTGTAATCTATCAGTGGGGTTCTTTCTGCTCCCGAACGACGCAGTTGCTTTGGTGTCAGCAACAGCTCAGAAGTCAATTGCACGTTTTGCTCAATGACTCATGCTGCTTATGCAATCTTCGTTTGACAGCATATTTAGCAAGTTTTACAGGCCTTCCTGCAGAGTTTGTCAGCGACAGGTCAGCTGCTAAAATGATTGCTTCAGACAGCATGCTACATCCTATATTTGAAAATGGAAAAGGTGCAAAGGTTTACAGGCTGAACACTCACTCACTATTTCGCCTGGTGCGTCAGAGGCTGGGAGCTGATCTTATGGAGGTTTTTCAATCATGAGGGGAATGAATCGGGTAAATAGACAAGTTCCTTTCGCTCAGGTGGGGCAGTGCAGAACTAGAGGGTATAAATCTGGTGTGGGCAGGTGAGAATTCGAAAGGCAGTGAGGGGCAACGGCTGCACGCAGAGGGTGGTGCGTTTCTGGAATAAGTTGCCAGACGAGCTGGTGATGGATGGTATAATTCCAATTCTGTTAAGGAATCTGGATGTGTACTTGGATAGGAAGGGTTTAGAGAGAAATGGGTCAAGTGCATGCAAATGCGGCTGGATCAGGTGAGGATATCTGTTCGGAATGGACGAGTTCGACTGAAGACTGTGTTTTCTGTGCTGTCCATATCTAATGGCTCTATGATAGTGCAGGTGAAATGATAAAAAAGATAAATTTAAAAAATGAAGTAAAATTGTCTGAAGTTGCTGAATTCAAAAAACTTCAGGTAATTTTATTTAAATTATTTTATTTATCTTCTTTATTTGTGTTTTTGTTTTCACTGTTCTGTATCTCTTACTTCTTGATTGTCTCTCTTTCTCTCGCTCCCCACTCTCTCAATACCTTTTCCCTCTCCTCTTCCCGCTTTGCTACCCTCCAGCACAATTTTCACTGACACTGCCTGGCGTATCCTCCTCGTTAAATTGACCATCAGGCCAGGGGGAACATAGGAGGGCCTGCGAAGGTATATTGAAAATGAGGTAACATTAACAAACAGGATCTCTTACACACCAAAGAGTGAAAACTGCAAGTGATAGACAGATTGAACCAACAAATCAGACCTAATCTCTTCACTCCTGTCGACTGCAGTCTGGGTGAATGCTGGTGGACAATCAAATAACTTACTGGTGGAGGATCCATAAATGTCGCCTTCTCAATAATGAAAGAGCCCAGCACAACAAGAGAAGATAAGGTTGAACCATTCCCAACAATGTATAGAAAGAAGGGTCGATGGGATGATCTGCTTTAGATTCCTCTAGATGTCAGTCTTCAGCTAATTCGGTTCATTTTGTGTAGTATCAGCAAATGGCTGGTGGTTTTGGATAATGCGAAGTGTTTGTGCTCTGATTACATTCCATTCAAGCTGTTCCTGCCGGGCTACAGCACTGGCATCTACCTGACAATGTGGGAAACTATCAGTGTATTTCCTGTATATATACAGACGAAACATCAAACTATCAACAACTGCTGCATTGCTCTATTCCTCTGAATTCCCACTTGGAGTATATGGACTTGACGAGATTACAAAGAGAGATCAGAGTGAAGTGTGGAGAGGGCAACATAGATCAGAAGATATTAGTATTTGGAGGAGGTTGCAGAGAATAAAGAGACATTTACATGCTGTGGTAGGTATCAGAGATTGGAAGAGTTATAGGTTCTGAAGAAGCATACACAGGGAGGGAGGGAGGTGTTGGATAAGGTAACAGTGCTAAGAAGGGGGCACGCTCTGGTGAACGTTACAGGGTTAGTGCATAGTTTCAGGTGCTGGATTAGGTTACAGGGATTGGGAGAGGTGTAGGTGCTGGACAATGTTACAGGGATAGGGACGGCCAAGGTCCTAAAGAGTGTTACAGGCATAGGGCGAATGTGTAGGTGCTGGAGAATGTTACAGGAAATGGGAGGGGTATAGGTGCTGGATTAGATTACAGGGAGGAGTGTTGGCACTGCAGAATGGTACACAGATAGGAAGGGGTTGCAGGTGCTGGAGAATGTTACAGGGACAGAGAGGGGTGTAGGTGCTGGGAATGTTACAATGATAAGGAGGGATATCAGGTTGAAGAAGCTTGCGAAGGTTACCTAGATGGGGAGGGCTGAAGAGGCTGGAGAGGGTGACAGACATATGGATGGTCAAAGGGGCTGGAGAGGATTACAGGCATAGTGAGCGTTGTAGGGGCTGAGAATGTTCCAGAGATATGAAAAGTTGAAGCGTCTTAAGAAGTACACAGAGATATGGAAGCTTGAAGGGGATGGAGAAGCTTACAGAGATACGGAGGGTTGAAGAGGCCTTTGAAGGTTACAGAGATACGGAGAGTTGAAGCGGCTTGAGAAGGTTACAGAGATGTGGATGGTTGAAGAATCTTGAGAAGTTTACAGAGATAGGAAGGGTTGAAGGGGGTGGAGTAGGTTACACAGATATGGAGGGTTGAACGGGCTAGAGAAGGTGATAGAGATTTGGAGGGTTGAACCAGCTGGATAAGGTGACAGAACTGGGAGGTTAAAGGCGACCAGAGAAGGTGACAGACATGGGTAGGTTGAAGGTTGAACGCGTTTCAAAGTTGGGTAGAAGTATGAAGTGAAGATCGATTACTTTTTTAAGAAGAGAAGAATTAAGGGGCACGTTGAGACGGTGGGCAAGTGGAGCTGAGTCCATGAAAACATTAGCCATGATCTGATTGAATGGCAGAGCAGACTCTTAGGACCAGATAGCCTACTCCTGCTCCTCCGTTCTTATGTTCTTACATCCGCCTGTAGGTGAGGGGCCTGAATGGACTGAACATGGAGATGTTTCCACGAGTAAGAGAGACTAGGGACACAGTTTCAGAGCGAAGGAATGATCCTTTAAAATGCAGATACGGAGGAATATTTTCAGCGAGAGGATGATCAATCTGTGGAACTCACTGCCTCACGGGGCTGTGGAGGTAAGTAATTCTGCATACCTAACTCAGAGATAGATTAGTTCGTGATGACTAAGGGGATCAAGGCTTTCAGGGACTAGAAGAGAGAATGGGGTTGGGAAACATTTCAGCTATAATTGAATGGTGGAGCAGACTCAATGGTCCGAATGGTCTCATTCTACTCCTATATCTTGTGGACTTATAGACTGTCCTTATTCCATTGGGTTTGAAGTGTGAATTATCATTTCGGG
Source organism: Chiloscyllium punctatum (assembly GCF_047496795.1). NCBI lineage: Eukaryota > Metazoa > Chordata > Chondrichthyes > Orectolobiformes > Hemiscylliidae > Chiloscyllium > Chiloscyllium punctatum. Next base: position 16,146,769 of record NC_092756.1, read on the forward strand.
CATGTTCATCAGGAATTCCGACACGTTCCTTCTTAGTACTGTCATGTCTTGGTTTCAGATCGATTGGAGAAAGCTCCACCACAGAAAAAAACTTGGGAATCATTGTGCATAAATCTCAGAAACGTGGCATACAGGATCAGCCGGTCATAGAGAAGGCAAATGTAATGCTGGCATTGATTCCAAAGAGAATGGAAAATAATAATAGCGAAGGCATGCAACAACGACAGAAGGCAGGAATCAACTCACAACAGAAAACACTTAGTCCCCTATCTAAAGGGAAAATGTTCTTGCACTGGAGGCAGTTCAGACAAGATTCACCAGACAGATCCTCAAGCTGAGATATTAATGAGAAGAGGCGGAGAAAATTGTACTTTGAACTGGTTAGAATTTATTGAGAAAACAAGGCAAATGTGTTGATACACCAAAGATTCTTGCGTTCTCACAGGGTGGATAATGAGGTGTTGTTCTCCTGAGCAAAGGTCTATAACCAGAGATAAAGGGGAATGCAGGCACAAGAGAAGCTAACACTGAAAAGCAGGACTGTACAGACTGGAGGATGCTACAGAGGTCAGATATTGTGAGATCACTGATGTTGTTTAGAGGTCAGATAGGTTGTCGGGACAGGTACAGACTTATCAGTCCTGAAGAAGTTACAGAGATCGGGGGAATTATAGAGAACGGGGATTACACTGATAGGGTTGGTATTTGGAGCTTACCAACGAGTTTACAGAGATAGGGAGGGTGTAGTGGCTGGGCACGACACAGTTGTCATGTTAGTTGTAGGGACAAGAGTTTACTGAGGTTGGGAGTTTTAAAGGGGCTTAATCAGTTCACAGATCCAGGAAAATTGTAGGAATTGGAGGACCAGAGATGCTGAGGACAGTAGGGCGGCAGGATTTCAGACGGTTAATGAGGGCTGTGAAGGCAGGTTTGCAGCATTCCCATCAGTTACACAGAGATGTGGAGTGCTGTTCTGGATGAGGATACGGAAATCGAGATGGTGGCAGATGCTGTAAAATACTACAAAAACAGGGCGTGGTAGTATTTGAGGCGATTACAGGGAGATGATGCATTGAAGAGTTGGAAAGCAGAAGAGTTTAAAGGGATAAGAACAGTTTTAGGAGTTAGAAGGATTTAAGGCACTGGAACAGATGTGTTCTCCTGTTTCCTTGCTGTATGATTCTATGACATGAAATTGATAGAGTCTTGGAGAGGGAATACAAAACAGGAAAATCCCAGGCAGCATTAGCAGTCTGTCATGAGAGTACTGCCTTCAGCTCTGTTGCACTGATCCTCATTAAGACAGCGCAGGCCTCGATCAATAAGTGGGAACTCCATATGCTGTCTCAGGAAGGCTCAGTACAGCAGAGCTGATCGTCGTCCTCTCACAAGTGGGTGGAGGTTGAGCCTGGGTTCTTACTGCTGTGTTCTCATCCTTCAGCACTGTGTCAATATCATGTTTTGTGGGTAGATGTTTCGTGCGCTATAAATGCGTTCTGCCCTGTTGAATGTGAGTGTTCTTACTTCGCTGCTGGATTTATTGCAATCTCCATATCTCCTTGCCTTCTGGCTGACAAACTGCGTTCAATGAGGTGTTGGGCAATACAGGAATTAGAAATTGAGTGTCAGGAACTTCCTGAGTAACGACAGTAGACAGAGAAATAGACAGAATGGGAAATTAGACTGAGGCAGTGAGGGTTGCACATGGCGATGAGGGAAACAGCACTGAGCCGAACTGAGATCTGGAAAATCATAGTCTTCATCCCTGGCCTGTGATGCCTCGTCTCTTCAAGGTGAAGAATTCTGTTGGCTCAGGATCTGGAGTAGCTGCAAAAAGCTGCAGATAGAGATAGCAATTAGACCATCACAATGAAGGATCCTACATGGAGAGATATTGATTGATATATCCATTTGCAGGAAGGTAACAGGATCAAACCACAGTCAGGAAGGAGGGGTTTGATTCATGGTGCACTGGGATCAGTACTCAGGAATGAGGCAGCTATCAGGGGGATAGGCGATGGCCTCGTCTTACTCTCATTAGACTGTTCATCCAGGACTTAATGCCAATGTCAGGGATACCCATCTGAAAGCTCAATATCCTTTAATGATGGAAATCTGTTATAGTCAGTTGGTCTGGCCTACATATGACTCCACGTCCTGATCAAGGGGTTGAATCTCAACTGCACTCTCAATTAATCGAGCAAGCTGCTCAGCTCAAGGACAGCTATGGGTTGGCATGAAATGCTGGCCTGCCATAAATGCTCACATTCCACGTATGAATTAAAACCTAAATCTGCTGGGGCCATAGTCCTGGCCAATCATGTCGGTAGGATTATAGCCAGGGCTTTAAACTCACAGAGAGAATTCTGAGACAGTGTTCAGGTAAAAGAAGCTTTCCAAATTCAAACACAACATGTCAAGCATTGGAACAGCATGAGGATGTGAATGAAGACAAGCAGAAAGTAATAGGAAGGAAGAGTTTTCCTCTCACTGTACATCAGCGAATAGGTTTGTGAGAGGAAAGATTTGGAAAATATAAATTATAACTTTTTTTGAATGGAAAAATTCTCTGCAATTAGGTAGATGGACTTGTGGTACAGATATGAAAGTGATTTAGACACCAGAGAGATGCAGTTACAGAGTGAAGAAAAAATTGAACATTTCAATTCAATGGTAGGCAACCTAGCGGGAACTCAGGCAAAATGGGAAAGCAGGAAGGGTAACCTGATCGTAGTGGGTAACAAAGGCATGACAGAGATAATATTTGGCCTCAGATTTTGTAATAGAATCAGTGTAAATTCTGGCCACTACGTGTCAAAAACACAAGCAGGAGAACAGTTTTTTTTAATGGTGCCGTGCAGGATTTAATTTCTCATCGCTGGATTAAACAGGAATCGGTTGGAATTTTAAATAAATGTAGCATGATAATTTGGGGAGACATCAAACTTTGTATAATCTAGGAAAATCACACTGGCAAGAGCGATCCTCGGGGAGGAGTTCAAAGAATATTTTTTATCAGGGTTTCTGCAACTAGCTAAGAGCATAACTATTTCAGATCGACCGTTGGGTGATGAAACTGAGTGAAGGAGTGATGTCACACTGAGCGAACCGATGGGAAATTGCAATAGAGTGGAAGTCAAAGAGATTGTGAATTTTTAAGTGACCGCTGAGCGCACCCGACGATCAGAAAAAATGCCAATCCCCTGAAGTTTGAGAGAAGAACTGACCAAGCTAAACAGGGGAAACAGATCGATATAACTGGCTGTAAATGAACTGTGGAAAAGAATTGACGGAACTGTTAAATATTAACAGTTAAATATTTAAATATTAAACAAAATGACAAAATCTCAGCCGGACATTCCCGCCTGTGCTTCTGAAATGTTTAGAAGACAAATAACCTAACAATTCTGAAGGAACCATGGAAATATTTCTTAAACGGGTTTCAAGGGGTGTCCTCTCAGGAGGAGTCTGGTATAATGGAGAAACTTTCTCGGGATTTAATGAGTTGAAAGGAGCAAACAGAGTTAAAGATGCTGAAGGTGGCGAGTGTGTTACGGAGAGTGGTAATGTCCAGAACAGTGTCACAAAGCCAGTATGAATTGCTGCAGCTGCAAGTATTTGAAGAGGCAGCAATGAAAATACGTATTTATCCTTGTTCATTCATGGACTGAAGAGTCTACTGGCTGGACCAGGATTCTTTGTCCACAGAAAATAGCCCAGATGTGGCTCAGAGTCAGCCATATTTCTGTGGGTCTGGAGTGACATGTGAGCCAGACCAGGTAAGAATGTCAGATGCCCTTTCAAAGGGACGTACGTGAACCAGATTAGATTTTTTTTTCAGATAATGAACAATGCTGTTATGGTGGCTTCACCAATGCCCTGTACAGCCACAACATGACGTCCCAAGTCTTATTCTCAATGCTCATAACAATGAAGGTAAGCATCCAAACACCTGTTTCACCAGACAGTCCACATTTGACACAACTTTCAAAGAACTGTGTACCTGCATCCCTCCATCTCTCTGTTTGACAAAACTACCCAGGGACCTAAAATTAACTAGACAAGCTCCCCTTCCCTCCTCGGGTTGTTTTACCAGAATGCAAAACATGCATTTCTCCACCTGCTATTCCGAAACTCACTGGCCCAGGAGCACTGCTGATCACGTACTCTTAGATAATCATCTTCACTGCCCACATTACCACCAGTTTCAGTTTCACTCACAAATATGATCAGCCCGACACCTGTATTCTTATCCAAATCGTTTATATGAATGAGGCACAACAGTGGACCCAGCACCGAACCCCATGGCACACTGTTTATCACAGGCCTGCAGTTTGGGCATCAACCCTCTATGAACATGCCCTGTCTCCTACCGTCAATCCAATTTTGTACCCAGGTGGTGAGTGCTTCCTGGTTATGTGTGATCTAGACTTGTTAATCAGTCTGCAATGCAGATCCTTGTCAAAGGTCTTGCTCAAGTTAATGTACATAACGACTACTGTTCTGCCTTGACCTATTATTTGGCTACGACCTCAAAAACTCAATCAGGTTTGAGAGACATTTTTCCCACAAAGCCATGCTGACGATCGCAATTCTGTCATTGCCACTCCAAATGTATGAAGATCCAATTTCAGGATCTCCTTCAACAACTTACCCATGCTACAGGTCTGTAGTGGCCGTCGATGATCCAAATTTCTTTACGATGAGGCCTATAATTTCCTCGCTAGCTTCTCACAAGGTGCTGCGATACATCTGACCATGGCCCGATGTTTTAGCTACCTTTTTGCATTTAAAGACATTCAACGCCTCCAGTTCTCCAATGTGAATTCTGCTTAAGACATCACAATTTATTTTCCCAAGTTCCCGAGTTCCCATGTCTTTCTCCACAGTAAAACCTAATGCAAAACATTTGTTTCGGATCTCGCCCATGAAACAGTGATTCCACATAGACAACCTCATTGACCTTTCAGCGGCCCTATCCTCTCCCTAGCTAACCTTTAGCTCTTGTTGAAACTTGCCAGCATGCTTCTGAATCTCCAAATATCCCCATTCCATCATTCTCTTCTCCACACTTATCCATTCTAACATTGGAGGTCACACTAAAATATAAAATCCAACAGATTTAAAAATATTCCCCTGTTATAAAACCATGAATCTCTCATTGTTTCCAAGGGACCAGTTATTGTTCATTGTCATATCCTTTATAATATACTCTGCACGTTCCCAACTAACTGTCAGGCTAATACTGTTTGCTTTCAGACTAACTGCACAAACGGTTTTGGGAGTCCTTGTGTATCAATGCGAAAAAGGTAGCTTACAGGTTCAGTAGGTAATAGAGAAGATAAATCAAATGCTGAAATTCAGTACAAAGGGAATGTTGTCTAAAAGTAGGAAGGTCTTGTAAAAACTGTGCAAAATACGAGTCAGAGCGCACCGACAATATTCTGAAGAGTGTGAGTGTCCTAAAGAAAGATATTCTTGTATTGGATGGAGCCCAGAGAAGGTTCACTCATCTGATCTTGGAGATGGAGCGATTTTCTAATGAAAAGAGACGTAGTAAGTTGAGTTTGAACCCATTAGTATTTGCGAAGAATGGGCGAGAAATTGTATGCAACATGCAAGATTCAAAGGGGCTTTGCCAGGGTAGATGCTGGGAAGTGCGAAAATACAACAGTATAGTCCAGCAATAGGCCCTCAGCCCAACATGGCTGTGCTGACTCTGATGCTATTCTAAACTAATCTCATCTTCTGCACATGGTCCGTATCCCTTTACTCTCTTCCTGTTCACGTGTCTGTATGAATGCCACATCAAAACTTTGCAAACATATCAGCTTCTACCACATCCTGAGCAGCTTCCACCCTCTATGGAAAAAAAAACTTGCCTCATTCATCTCATTTAATTTTTTTCACTCGCAAACATAAACCAAGGCGGCCTAGTATTTGACATTGCCACATTGGAAAAAAGGTTACGACTATCCAAACTATCCACGCCAATCATAATTCTATATACCTGTACTAATGTACCCCACAGCCTCCAATATTCTCGCAAAACAATCGACTTGCGTCCAACCTCCTTATATTAAACACATTTTCATCAAGGCAACATTCTGGTAAACCATTACTGCACCCCTTCTAAAGCTCCATATGCTTCCTATTGTGTGGCGATGAGAACTATACGCATGTGTGGCCAATCTGATTTTTTATTAAATTGAAACATGACATGCCAATGTGTCTACTCGATGCTGCCACACTCCTTCTTAATCATACATCCTGCTGTGTTGTTATGTTCAGGGAGTTATGGATTTCTTTTCAAGATCCCTCTGCATATCAATGTTCCCAAGGGTCTGGTCATTTACAGTGTAATTTTCTCTTGCATTTCACTTAAAAAATAAATCACCTCACAATTGTCACGATGAAATTCAATTTTCTGTTTCTACATCCAACGTTCCATTTGATCTACACATTGCTGCATCCTTTAAAAACTTCCTCACTTCCCACAATTTCACCAACTATCCATAATTAGTACATGCCTATTCAAATGTCTTCTGCAAAAGTGCTCATCTGACTACTGAGAAATTCATCTCAGTCACAGATATAAATTCCAATCAGAAATCGCAATACTGATCTTTATGAAACATCTCTGGCCACAGAGATACAATCAGAAATATACGCCTCCAGGTTCTGCTGTCTATTATGACCAACAAAATTTTGTATCCAACTTACCAAAGACCATGGATTCCATGGATTGTGATTTGATCTTTCGGACCAACCTACCGTTGCATAAGGTTTACTAAAGCCCATGTAGGCACTATCCATAGCCTTACACTCAATAATTATCTTTGCCACTTCCTTTGGTTTTCCTTGTATGAAGATCTGCAACCAAAGGGCATAAAATCCCAGCAAGGGTACACTTATTCAAGATAGAAGTGAGGAGGAATTTCTTCCCTCAAAGAATAGTGAATCTGTGGGAATTTCTTACTGCAGAAGGCTAGTGAGGCTGGGTCATTAAGTATATTTAGAATAACGATGGTCAGAGTTTAATTCATCAGGGAAACAAAGGCTACCTGGAAAATTCAGCAATGTAGAGTTGGGGATTACCTGATCAGCAATGATCTCGTTGAATGGTGAAATATAATTGTTGGGCCAAATCGTCAAATTCCACTCTCACATCTGAGTGATCTAAATCATGTTTCACCTCGAAAAAAAATGCACAATATTCTGCTTCTCTTTAAACAAAGCTCCTTTTCAATTACATTATTAGGTATTTCTCAATACACAAAATTTGTTATAGAATGGTCCATTCTCTTAATGGCTCATTGACATGGTATTACTTAAGCTACCTCGTATACAGTCCAGGATTCTATTACAGCACTGATACTCATCAGTACTTTAGTCAGGATATAATGGACTCAAAACAGTTAAACCAATAGTAAGGCATATAGGAACTCTTAAACAGATAGGGAGGATTGTTGGTATTTGAAGAGGTTACACAGATCGGGAGTGATGTAGGGACTGGAGGATATTACACTCATAGGGATTGTTTTAGAGGCTGAACAATGTTAAGCAATAAGGGATCTGCAATGGCAATGCAGGATTCAGCACAATGGATGATGTGGGCCCGAATGAGGTTACATAGATAGCAATAGCTGTAGAATCTAGAGGAGATTGTAATGACTGGAGGAATTTACTCGAATAAAGAAAGTACTAGCGGTAGGCAGAATTAACAAACATGAAAAGGATTGTAGGGTCTGCAAGACGCTACAGAAATGAGAAGTGTTGTATCAACTTGATGGTGTACACAGGCAGGAATGTCGTGGCAATTGGAGCAGCTCACCATGAAAGGGAGGGACACAGAGACACGAGATGTTATAGAATTGGGGAGGTTTGAAATCACTGCAATCATCAGGGACAGCGAGAGAGTTGTATAGTCTGGTGGAGATTACACAGCTGGGAGAGATATAGGAACTTGATGAGGTTGTACATGCAAGTATGTTTGTTGGGACTGAAGGTGGGAACAGAAATAGAGAGAACTGTGGGGGGTTACGGAGACATGGAGGGTGGTGGTTGGAAGTTCCTATTAGAGGGATTTTTATTGGAACTGCAAACCATGCCAGAGATAGGGAAGTTTGAAGGTGTTGGAGCCGTTTACAGAGGCAGTGAGAAATATAGCAATTGGACGATACAGAGATGGTGGAGCCTGTAGGAGATACTAGAAATTGGAAGGACTGTAGATGCTGGAAGGGTACACAACCAAGGAGGATTGCAAGAATGTGAGGAGTTTACAGAGGTAGGGAAATTGGAGCATTCTCAGTACTTAGTGATTTTGAGTACTGTCCAGACTGGGGGAGGTTTCGGAATGGAAGTGACACTGCGAAACAGGAAAAGGTTGCAGCAAATAGAGGAACACAAACATGTCACTCCGATGCTGTGCCAATGAGGGTCATCAGGAAGATATTTGTCCCCATTAAACTGTACAGATCCTCAGGGGGATGGGCCGGGTGGATGCTGAAGGGATGTTTCCTTTCTCTTATGGGAGAGAGACAAACAAGAACACTCCATTTGACAGAGATAGAGAGGTGAAAAGTCATCTTGTTTTCAGTGGCTCAAACCGACTTCAGGTTTGTTCACACACAGTTCAAAGGAATACAATGAGATAGCAAAGAGCAAGGACGTTTGGGACTTTAGGAGATATGAGGCGAAGGCCAGGTTGGAAAGCCAAGGGGGAGTGAGAGGAAAAGATGTTCAACAGCTGGAAGGGTTTACAGGAAGTGGACACTGTCAGGAGTGGAGAACATGACACGCTCACTCATGAGAGGGAGGTAACCAAAAGGCATAAGGTCAAATATACAGGAGGACTCCAATCTCTGACCTGACATTTACTCAGTGAGCTGCTCTCACCCAGTCTAGTGACCAAGCCCCACGTGCAAACAGCATGAGATTGCCCAGCTCCTGGTGCTCAGGGCCCGGGCACTCACCCCTTAACCACACGGTAGGTAGTGACACACCTATACATTCTCCAGAAACACTGCGCCCTAGCCGACATAAACTGGTGAATTCACACTCTACCAACCAAAGACCATCGGCACTCCGTGGATATTCCTCTGTGTGATAGTCTTCCTCGAACAGCAGAATCCACGAAATTCCTCTGCATGTATCAGACTCAATGATAAAAGTTTCATTCTCTCAAAAACGGAAACTCCCCATTCCTGCATCTCACAAAACTGGCAATTAAAAATAATGAAAAAATAAAGAGCATTCCGACTGAAGGTTTTTTTGAGGTGAGCTCTGGTAAGTCATGCAGATCTGGAAGTCATACAGAAGTACCAGGTTAGTATCAGGCACACAGATAGAATGGGCAAATAGATTCACATCTGAACTCACATATCCCAGCCTGGAATCTGTAGCTGTGCTCACCCATTCCAGCAAAGATCTCCAGAATTAGGACAACAAGATCGGCTGAACGATCCGATTCAAAAAGATCTCTGTTCAAATTGTGACATCCTTCACGTTCCACAACCTATGCCCTGTCTCACCTTGCAGGTTCCAAGAATTCTGTTATCTTTAACCTTCTGAGAATCCACATCCTTTGTATCATTCTCCCTTCTTACCTCCATAACATGGTCCACATCCTGCAACTCTTCCTTCCCCTGCAATATTCTCTAGAAGGGGACTGGAGCTTGTGGGGGGCTACAGAGATATGGAGAGATATCAGAATGGAAGGATTTTGCAGGTATTAGGAATATTGAAGTGGCAAAAGAGACTTCAATGATTTTGAGCGTTGCTGCTAATAAAGGAGGAAGGTTTACACAGTTCATGAGTTTTTTGGGACTGGAGGGATTTACCAAATAGGGAGGGTTTAAGATTGAAGGATTCAGCAAGAAACCTTTACAGTGTTAAAGTCAGGATTCTTGGCAGTGTGGAGGAACGAGCAGATCTCGGGGTCCACATCCATCGATCACTCAAGCTGATAGGGTTGACTTTCCTTAACAAGAGGATTGTGTTTCCGAGCTGCGAGGTTATGCTCCAGCTCTATAGAGCACTGGTTAGACCACGTTTGGAATACTGTGTTCAGTTCTGGTTGCCACATTGTGAGGAAAATATGAACACTTTCGTGAGGGTGCAGATGACTTTTGCTAGGATGCTGCCTGGACTAGAGGGCATTTCTTATGAAGGAACCGTTGATGATGCCAGGCCTTTTCTCATTGGAGCAAAGATGGAAGACTAGTAATTTGGTAGGGGTAATGAGAGGCATAGAGAGAGTAGATAGCCAGAGACATCTTCCCAAGGCAGAAATGGCTGTCGCAAGGGGAGATAATTTTAAGGTAATTGAAAGTTTAGCTTAGATGATAGACGTAGCTGCTTTACACAGAGAGTGGTGGGTGTGTGGAATGCACTGACAGCGGTAGTAGATTCAAATACATTGGGGGCATTTAATCAACTCTTCGATCGGCACATGCATGACAATGAAATTAATGATCTGTAGGTTAGTTTAATCTGACAGTAGGATTAAAGGTCAGAACAATATCGAGGGCTGGAGGGCCGGTTGCTTGCTGTATTGTTCTATGTTTGAAATAGGGAGAATCACAATGACAGGAAGAGGTTTCGGAAAGCTGGAGAGAATTGGGTCTGAATGAAGACACACGACTAGGAAGGCTTGCTCGGATTGTTGGGAGGAACAGTGATAGCAATGGGCTGATCTGGAGCAGACGATCCAGACTGGGAGAGTTGTGGAGACTGGAGGTGGTTTCACAGGAACGGAGGACAACAGAGCCACAGGAGGTTACAGAAATGTGGCGAGCTGTAGGACGCACAGGTGTTCATGGAAATGGGGAGATTGGGAGGGATGGATCATTTTTCAGGGATAAGGGTTTTGGTAGGACAGGGCTGGTTTACACAGGCAGGGACTGTTTAGGGAATGAAGTAGATTAGAGAGATAGTGTGACTTGTATAGACTAGAAGAACAAACAAACATGTGGAGGGTAGTTTGGACTGAACATGTTTATTGACATAGGAAAGCTGATGTTCTGCCAGTTATTTAGATGTAGAGGGTGTGGCCTTGAACAGTTTTTTTTTTCCCAGGAGATGAGTACAGCAATTTTGGTTGGACACAGTTTCACAGATAAGGGAGATTAGTAACCTCCTCTAGTTTGGTCACAGTGGGTAGGTTTGCAGGGGATGGTGACGTTTACACAGATAGGTGTGTAAGAGCTGGAAAAGGTTATGGAGATGAGTAGATAGATGGAGATACTGGAGGATATTACATTGACGGTGGGGTGCGATTGACGGGAGGATGTTACACAGATAGTGAGTCTTTTCGGAACTGGATCTAGTGAATCACAGGCATTTGAGTGAGGTCGACAGATCACGAGTGTTACAGAGACCTGAGTGGATTGTAGGGACTCCACATATTGATCGTGTCTATGAATGGAAGAGGTTACATAGATAATGAGAGCTTAAAGCTTTCTTGTTTCCTGATTAGAGCCTCTACGCCTCCATCAGCCAGGAATTCCTCAATTTGCCAGCTTTTCCCTTCACTCTAACAGGGACGTATTGGCCCTTGATTCCTCATATTACACCTATAAAAGACTTCTATTTGCCAGTGGTTCCATTTCTTTCAAAACGATTCAGTCAACCGATGGGAGTTTATAATGCAGAGTTGCTGGTATTCGACTGGAGTAGTCAAAGTTAAAAATTAAAGGACACCAGGTTACAGTCCAACAGATTTATTTGGAGGCACGAGCTTTTGGGGCGCGCATCTTCATCAGGTGGTTGTGGTGCACAAGGGAACCGTAAAGGCAACATGTCCAGTGAATACTGATCAATCGATATCGTGAGTTTGATGAATAAATTAGAGTGCAGTAAAAAACAGGTGAAGCCTTTCACAAGTATAAAGACTGCAAGGGGACTGTGGAAAATGCGGGGCAAACAATGGCCATGAAATATATTTTACAGACACGATTGCAGAAATGCCACAAGGTATTTTATCTGTATATTTAAAGGAGGAAGATGCCTAGATGAAGAGTGGGGCCTGTTAGAAACAAAAGGGACAATCTGCATGGAGCCAGGGGAAGAAGGTGAGATCCTCAATGAATACTTCCTATCTGTATTCACACAGGCGAAAGTCATTGTAGTCGGGATTTCAGTCGGGATGGTGAGGTTCTAGAACATGTTAATATCAATAAGGAGGTGGTATTAAATGTTTTCACAGGCATAAAGTTGGAAATATTCCCCGTGCACAATGAAATGTATCCAGAATGCTATGGGAGGAAAGGGAGGAATTTTCTGGGGCAAAGGTGAGTATATTTAATACTTTGCTGGCCACAGGTGAAGTGCCAAATTACTTGATGACAGCTAATGTGGTTGTTTTGTTCAAGAAAGGCAGCAGGAATAGGCCAGGTAATTACACAGCCGATAGTCTGACAGCAGTGGGAGGAAAATTAGTATAAACAATTCTGCGGTGCAGGATGAATCAACATTTGGAATGGTAGGGGTCTGTTAGAGATAGTCAGCATGAATTTGACAGAGGAAGGTCCTGTCTGATAAATTCAGCTGAGACATCTTTGAAATTACAATTGAAAATATTGACGAGGACAGCGACTCCAGTAAGGCCTTTGACAATATCCCACTTGGAAGGCTGGTCCAAAAGAGAAGAGCCGATGGGATCCAAGTCAAGTTGGTAAATTGGATCTAAAATTGGTGGAGGGATGTTTATGTGTTGAAATTCTTTCACCAATTGCTGTTCGTCTGGCATCTATTCAGGAACCATTGCTGTTTATTATATGCATTAATAAATTGGATGCTAACCACAAGGTATCGTTAGCAGGTTTGCAGATGACATGAAAAGTGAGGTGTTGTTCACAGTGAAGCGGATGGTGTCAGGATACAGACTGATTGTTGAGGCTGGGACAGAACTTCAAGGGAATAATTTAAATAGACAAGGCAGGCAAGAACACAGCAGAAAACGAGGAAAACTCCTCAATTAAACTGCAATTACCTAGATGTAAAATGCCTGCAATTCAGTCAGATGAAGTCACCACATGGATGGGAACAAGGGACTGGAAAATCAAATGAATTACAGAACTACAGCTGAGGTAGGGACATCCAAGCAGCTCAATGTTCCAGAATAAATCTACTACCTGAAGGAAAAGAAGAGAAGAGAAGAGAGGTGGTGAAGTGGAGTTTTTGATCAGTGAAAACATCACTGCAGCACTTCGAGGGGATATTCCTGTGTACCATCCAGTGAAGCTATATTAATGAAACGGAGAAATAAGCATGAGTCATCACTTTGGTATGACTGTACTACAGGCCCGCAACAGTCAGCGGGAAATTGAGCAGCAAATATGTCTTGAGATCTCAGGTATGTGTAAGTATGATAGGATTGTAATGGTCAGGGATTGTAACCTTCCAAACCTCCACTGGCACTGCCAGGGTATTCAGAGCTTGGATGGTTTGGATTTGTTCAGCGTATTCAAGGAACAAGATAGGGAAAGGGTCTGAAGTGTTAGTGGGGAAATAGCTATGGAAAGGGACTGGCGTGCTCCACAAGTGAAAGATCAAAATTGGCCTTGCTTCAATCCAGAAGGTATTAGACAAGACATTCAAACATTGATTCATGGAGGCTATTAGCAGGTAAAGGACGTCTGGCAAGTGGAATGCTTTCAAAAGAGAGATAAAATGAGAGTTCAGGGCAAGCATATCCCTTTTAATGAGAATGACAATGCTGACACAAGTAGGAAACACTGAATGAATAGTGATATCGAGGCTCAGGCCAAGAAAAAAAGTGGCAAATGTCATATGTTGCCAGCTGGGTTAAGTGAATCCCTTGAAGAACTTTACTGGTGTAGTAATACACGGAAATCAGGAGGGCCCAAAGGGGACCTGAGAGAGCTTTGGCAGATAAGCATAAGCAAAATCCAAAGGCACTCTGCATGAATATGAACAACAGAAGATGAACTTGACACCGAATGTGACCCCTGAAAGACCAATGAGAACGACTATTAATGGGGAAGATCCTAAAAGAAAATTTCACGTCAGAACTTACTGTGGCAAAAGACTGGTGAATGTGGATATAAACAGTGATGTATTCAAAGCAGTTTACATTGGAGGACAGGAGGTGCTGGATGTTTTAAAACGCATTCAAAATAGACGAACACCTGGGAACTTATCAAGTGTGTTCAAGGACATTGTGTGAAGCTAGGGAATCACTTACCGCCACGGGTGGTGACCTGGAAACCTGGAGGGTGACTAATGTGCCAGTATTTAAGAAAGGCTGTGAGGGAAAGCGACGTACAGAAACACCAATGAGCTTGATGTCAGTGGTGTGAATGTTGTTGGAAGCGATTCTGAGGTACAGAAGTTGCATGCATTTGGAAAGGCGACGATTGATCAGGGAGAGTCAGCACAACTTTGTGCGTAAAAATAGTGTCTCTCTGACTTGACAGATTTTGTTAAGGTGATGACCAAAAAGATTGATGAAGACAGAGCAGTAAACGTTGCCTGTACTGTTTACAGCAAGCCCTTTGACTGGGTGTTGTTGGGTAGAATGGTTAGTAGTGTGTACAAAATTGGCTTGAGAACAGGAGACAGAGGTTAGTGAGAGCAGGTTGTGGTGTCCTGTGTCCAGCGATGTGCCATAAGGAGCAGTGCTATGTCCACTGTTGCGTATCATTTAAACAAATGATTCATTGTTAATCATATTGTGGATAACAGAATTACTGTTATAGTGAGCAGTGAATGCAGTTATCGTGAGGGACCAGTGGGATAAGCAATGAATAAAGGAGTTGAATTCAGTTGTTGGATTTTGTTAAGACAAACCAGGGGGGAGTAACACAGTTAATGATTGGGCCCTGGGCAGTGTTGTTGAACAGAGAGAGACCAAGGGGTGCAGTTATATTGTTCCTTTGAAGTGGCATCAGAAGCGGACAGGATGGTGAAAGAAGCATTTGGTACAACTGGCCTCATGGGTCAGACATTTGAGTACATGAGTTGGTAAATCATGCTACGGCTGTACAAGACATTGCTGGGTCTCACTTCGGAGTACTGTATCGACTTCTGATCATCCTGCTTTAGGAAGCTTTTTTGCCGAAACTGTAAATGAAGCAAATATTGACAAAGATGTCACTGATACAGGAGGGTTTGACTAACTGGAAAGCAAAACGAGGGGATGAGACAGCTGTGGCAGATAAGGTTAAGGAAAATCCAAAGAGATTCTATGGCATGCATGTACAAACAAGTAGCTAGAGACACAACAGGCCCCTCGACGATCAATGACGCCATCCATATGTGCAACGAAAGGAGATGGGCGAAAGCCTAAATGAATATTTTGTGTCAGAACGTTCTGTGGACCCAGATTTGGAAACAAAGGGAAAGAAACAGCGATGTCTTAAAAAAGGGTCCCCATTACGGAAGAGGTGGTGCTGCAGGTTTTACAACACAAAGGTAGAGAAAGCCCAAGGTATTGAACAAGTGTATCAAAGAACATTGTGGCAAAGTCGTGGCGGGGACGCGAGCAGAGATATTTATATGGTCCTTCCTATTCGCATTGGGCATCGATAGCCGAGGGTTGTCCTTATAAAGGTTTATAATACCATGAGGGGAACGCGTAAGGTGAACAACCAAAGACTTTACCCCACTTTGGGGAGACCATAGCTGGTGGGTATTAATATGAGGTGAGAGAGGAGATTGGTAAAAGGGATTGGAGGAGAACATTTTCCAAACAGAGAATGGTGCACGTACTGAATGAGCTGCCAGGGGAATTGGTAGAGAAATCTACTGTGCCAACAGTAAAAGACATTAGGGCAGACACATGGAAAGGAGAAGGTTTAAGGGATATGAGCCAGATGCAGCCAAATGCGACTCGTTCAGTTGAGGAACAGTGGTTGGCACAGAGAAGTTGGATGCGTTGTTTTTGTGCTGTATGACTCTGTCGTTACTCATTGGAGGAGTGTAGACAGTGAAGCAAGTTACAGCAATAGAGATGGTAATCTGGTTTGCGGTATGTTTCGTGGGGGCGACACGGTGGCCTAACAGTGCGAGGGACCCGGGTTTGATACCAGCCTCGGGTGACTGCCTCTGTAGAGTTTGCACTTTCTCCCTGGGTCTGTGTGGCATTGCTCCGGTTTCGTCCCACAGCCCAAAGATGTGCAGGTTCGATGAATTGGCTGTGCATTGGTAGGTTGCCCAAGATATGTAAGTGAGGTGCATTAGTCAGGGGTAATTATAAGTTCGGCGGAATGTGTCTTGGTGGGTTAGTATTCCGAGTGTGATGTGGAATAGTTGGGTTGAAGGGCCGGTTTTCACACTGTAAAGATTTTGTTTAAAAAGATTTGGAGGCCCTACGGGAATAAAGGAGATTACAGGGACAGGAACTGTTAGAGGAAATTAAAAGAAAATGAAGACACTAGTCTGCAAGACATGCCATAGACACAGTGTTGAAGGGGGAACACGGAACAGAAAGATCCCAGGCAGAATTCCAGCCCTCTCGTGGGATGCCTGCTTTCCCCTCTGTTCACGAAGACAGAATAGGCTTGGATTGATAAGTGTGGCACTCCCTATGGTGTCCCAGTGCCACAATAACTTACAGTAGTGGTGGTGATTTAGCCTCGGTCGGGTTTGTACTGTGCTTCACCTCCAGCACTGTATCTAAGTCATATCTTGTTAGCTGATGTTTGGAACCCTTTCATTGCTCTCTGCTTTGTTCAACGTGAGCGAACTTAATTCGCTCTAGGATTTATTAAAGGCTCCAGATCTCCCTGCCTTTGTCTCCCTGGCTGACCAAACATTTTCAATGTGGCGATGGACAAGACACCCAGCAGTTTGGAAGTTTATTCAGTCACGCACTTCCTGAGTACCTACGGGAGACAGAGAAATAGACAGAATGCCAAATTAGACTGATGTAGTGAGAGTTGCACATGAATAATGGTACTGTGTCCGACAGAGTTCTGGAAAATCCCAGTCCCCATCCCTATCCTGTGCTGCCTCGTCTCTCTGGAGTGGAGAATCCTGTTGGCTCAGGATCTGGAGTAGCTGCAAGAGCGAGAGGCGCTGACAGAGACAGCAATTAGACCCACACAGTGAGGGATACCACATGGAGAGATACTGAGTTAGAGTACCAGCTTTCAGCATGATTTCACAATCAAGCAATTGGGTATGAAGAACGGGTTTTGCTTTTTGGTGCACTGGTATGAGCGCTCGGGGATGAGCAAACAGTGTGCAGGCGAAGTGATGATCTAGTGGTGTGATCGCCAGAGCATGTTTCCAAAACCTCAGCTCATGTTGCATTTTGAATCCAGTTCACTAGCTCCACATGAATGCCATATCTTTTTATGTTGATCAGAACTCATTATCCAGTTTACCATTCGGAATGTAGAACACAGAACAGTACAGCACAAGACCCTTCAGCCCCTCACATCATGCAAACCTTTTATCCGACTGTACGATCAAACTAATCGATATTTCCTTCATTTTACTATCATCCATGTGCCTATGCAAGAGTGCATTAAATGTCCCACATTATTTGAATCTCCTACCACCACTGACAGTGCATTGCACGCACCTGGCAAACTCTGGGTAAAGAACCTACCACTGAAAGCTCCCCTAACCCTCGTCCAATCATGTTAACATTGTGCCCCCTCAAAATAGCCATTTATGCTATGGGAAAAAAAGTCTCTCACTATTCACTCTATCTATGCCTCACATCATCTCCGAATCATCAAATCGTCTTGTTCACCTCAACCAAGTCGCCCCTCACCCTTCTTCTCTCGAATCAGAAAAGCCTAGTCTCCTCTACCTTTCTTCATAAGTCACGCTCTCTAGTACAGGCAGCAGCTCTCTAAATCTCCTCTGTACCCCCTCTAAAGCTTCCACATCCGTCCTGGAATGAGAGCACCAGAAATGAACACAGTATCTAAGTGTGGTATAACCAGAACTCGATAGAGTTGCAGCATGACCTCATGGCTTTAAAACTCAATTTCCCAGCTAATGAAAGCCAGAACAACATAGTCTTTCTCAACAACCATGTCAGCTTGCGTGGCAACTTTGAGGTATGTATGGATATGGACCCCAAGGTCTCTCTGTTAAGCTACACTACACTGTACTCTGAATTCAAGTTCAACATTCCAAAATGAATCGTTTCACACTTTTCCAATTTGAACTCCATCTGCCACTTCTCAGCCCAGGTCCGCATTCTGTCAATATCCCGTTGCAAACTGCAACGGATGTCCACACTGGCCACCGCTCCACCAACCTTCGTTTCATTTGCAAACTTACTAACCCACTCTTCCACACCCATATCCAAGTCATTTCTAGAAATCGCAAAGAGCAGAGGTCCTGGAACCAGTCTCACTGGTCTGTAATTTCCTTGTTTTTCCCTGCAGTCCTTAAGTGATGGAATGCCATTAGCCGCGCTCCAGTCCTCCGGCACCTCACTGTGTCTGTTGATAGCATAGATATTTCTGTTACGGACACTGCAATCTCTTCCCTAGCTTCCCACAATATTCTAGGATCGACCTAATGAGCTACGGAGGATTGATCTGCCTTTATTTGTTTTAAGGTTCCAGTGCTTTCTCTTTTATGTGGAGAATTCTTTCCAAGACATCACTATTTATTTCCCCAAGTTCCCGAGCTTCCATGTCTTTCTCCACAGTAAATTCTGACGGTAACTTTTCTTGCTTAATATCGCACCCACCTCCTCTGTTTCCACGCATAGAGGAAATTACTGATAATGAAGGAGTCGACCAATTCTCGATCAATTTACTCTTTAGACATTATTGAAACATAAATAAAGGCTTCTGAAAATCCAAATAAAACATATGCCCCATACCACCACACCCCTCTTCAGCCTTATCTACTCTGCCATTTATATTCACACCAACAATCAAAATCCAACAGGCTCAATAACAAATTCTCGTTTATAAAAAAAGTATTCCTAAGTTTCTAGTTATTGTTTATTGACATATCCTTTCTAACACATTTCAGCTCACGATTTACTGTCAGGCTAACACTATTTGATTTCAGACCTGCAGAAGAAAGGGTTGTGGCATTTCTTGTTTATCAATCTGAAAAAGGTAGCTTTCAAAGTCAGCAGGTAATAACAAAGGGAATGGAGTTCAAGCAGAAGGAGGTCTTGCCACAACTATACAAGGTACGAGTCAGACCACACCCAGAATGTTATAAACTCTATGAGTACCATAAGGAAAGATATTGTCGCATTGGAAATAGGCCAGAGAAGGTTCATTCGGCTGATCCTGGGAATGGAGGGATTCTTTAAATGAGAAGAGGTGGTGTAGATTGAGGTTGAACGCATTGAATTTTAGATAAAATGAGAGAGAAATTGAATGAAGCATCCACGATTCAGGGTAGATGCTGGGAAGTTAGAAAACCGAACACGACAGCACAGCAATCGGCTTTTTGGCTCACAATGGCTGTACCGACCATGACCATGACTCAACTGATACCATCTGCCTGTACATGATCCATATCCCTCTACTCTCTGCCTGCTCATGTTTCTGTCTAAATGTCATTTCAAAACGTTACTCACATTTCTGCTTCTCTGACCTCTCTCAGTAAATTTCACTGTCTCTGTTAAAAAAAAACTTGTCTCACATCTCTCGTTTAAAATTTCTCTTTCTCACCTTAAAACGATACGCTCTAGTATTTGAAGCATACACATTGGAAAACAGATCCTGACTATCCATGATATCTGTCCATGTCCTAATGTTGTAACCCTGTACCTGGTCGCCTCCAAACCTCTGATACTCTCGCAAAGCAATCCAACGTTGTTGAATTTCCTCTTACACCTAACATACACTTTAAAAAACCGAACATACATACAATGCTGATCAACCCCTTTTTTCATCTTCTCCAACACTCCACATCCTTCCTATTGTATGGAGAGGAGAACTGCACACAGCACCCCAAATGTGCCCAAACAAACATTTTATACAATTATAACATAAAGTGCAAACCATTATCCCCAACGTTGTGACTGGCGAAGGGAAGTGCTCAATTTGCTTTCTTTCCCATCTGTAACACTTCTGCTGCTATTTTCAAGGAATTACTGACTTGCACCAAGATAATTCTGTACATCAATGTCCCTCAGTATCCTATTTTTTCTTGAATTGGTCATCCTGAACTCCATCATCTGACACATGTCCAGATTAAACTCAATTCGTCATTTCTCTGCACATCTTTCCAACTAATCTGTAACCTCCTGCAACCTTGATATTCTTGCACAT
This sequence comes from Chiloscyllium punctatum, assembly GCF_047496795.1. Taxonomy (NCBI): domain Eukaryota; kingdom Metazoa; phylum Chordata; class Chondrichthyes; order Orectolobiformes; family Hemiscylliidae; genus Chiloscyllium; species Chiloscyllium punctatum. The sequence goes on from NC_092756.1 coordinate 16,167,003, forward strand.
TCACCCAAACTCCACTAATTTTCATGTCATCTGCAATAATTATCTTTGTCACTGCTTTTTATTTCACGTTTGGGAGAATCTGTAACCAGAGGACATGAAATCCCAGCAAGTGCTCACTCATTTAACATGGAGAAGAGGAGGATTGTCTTCACTCAGAGGGTAATTACCATGTAGGAATTTCTTATGACAGACGGCTGTCAAGGCAGGGTCATTGAAAATATTTACAGCAGAGATGGTCAGATTTTAATAAATCAGCGCATCAATAGTTTTGTGGAAAAGGCAGGAATGTAGAGTTGAGGATCATCAGATCAGCCAGGATCCCATTGAAAGGCAGAGCACACACAATGGGCCAAATGGCGTAATTCTACTCCTACATCTCATGGCCTGAACTCTCGTGGCTTCTTGATATGAATGAGAAAACCATCTCGTATACAATCCAGGATTCTATCCATTACAGCAGTCACACTCAATAGTTATCCAGTCGACATGGAGACCACTGTCATGCATCGTTACAGTACTGCCCTTGCTGCAAGTACATTCAGTGTCCTGACTGTAACCATATTTAGATTACATTCACTGTCTGGTGCCTATAAAATAATCTGCCTTTTGGGAAATGTCGGGAGTCATTCCTTAGTTGGGGGAGTGGAAATGAACGGTGGGTAAAGGGTACAGGGATAGGGAGGCTTACAGGGGCTTGAGGACGCTATCATTTAGCAGAGTTACATCTAGTCAAGAATGTCAGTGGACAAAGGAGTTTGGGGACTAGAGGAATTTACAGAAGTAGAGGGAGCTGGATTAAATTCTAAACATCGAGATAGGGATGGATATAGAGAGAGGCAGGCAAACTGAGTGGCACATACAGGGGTGCTTCAGGGAGAAGAGTATTGCACATAATATTGAGATATGGAAGATTGTAGTGACTGAAGATGTTCACTGATATAAGAAGGCTTCTCGGTTCTTGAGGCTGTTTAGATAGAAAGGCAATGGAGGATCCAACGTTGCTGGTTTGGAGACAGTTCGAAAAATGGGAGCGTTCGACAAATTGAGAGAGCTTCCTATTGTGAGGAGGTTAGGGGGGTGAATTTGAAATAGGTTAGTTTCTAAGAATTAGAGAAGAATAAGTCGATTACAGGTGGATTTAGAGACTACATGAGCTAGCATTGAATGCGAGTCTTATAGGAACTGGAGAGTCACAAAGATTGGGGTTGCTGCTAAGATCGGGAAATTGGTAGGTATTTCAAGGGATTACCCAACAAAGGAAGATTAAAGGGGCTCCATAGAAGCTTAATGGGACTGGATGACCGAAAGAAGGCACGGACAGTCATGGTGGCTGCAGATGTTCACGGATTATAGAGAGAGCTGCAGGTTAGACAGAGTATGAGTTTCAGATTCTGACCAACATTGTGGGAGCTGGAGTAGCTTGGAACATGCGACGTTTGCAGATATAGAATGTGCTGAAGGGACTGGAAGAGATGAATGATGTAGGGAGGGTTGTGAGGCAGTTGGTAGTTCGAGATAGGGAAGGCTGCAGACACTGCAGGGGATCATAGGGATAGGGAGAGTTAAGAGCAGGGGAAAGTAACAGAAACATAGAAAGTGCAGTGCCTGAAAAGGGTTAACAAACAGGTTTCAAGAGTCAGGACAATGTTGCAAAAATAAGGACAGTTGTAGGGATTGGATGAGCATACATGATAGGTAGGGCTTTCGACCCTGTAGGATATGACGTTACAGAGTTGGGGAGAGTTTCACAACCGAAGGGAGTTAGAAAGATGAGGAAGATTTGAAGTTATTGGAGCCACTTTGACTGTCTAGTTCCGACAGAGATAGGGAGAGTTCTGGAGTCTGGGTTAGATAACATACGTAGGGAGAGTTTTAAGAATAAGCAGGGCTTTTCAAAGAGACTGAGGTATGTCGGGATGGAACGTACAGCAGAGGTGAGCGCAGGACCCTGACAGGATAGTGGGAATGAAGCCTAGAATGTAGCTGTTCCTTGCCCAGCAGTGTGTCAACATCTTATCTTCCTGATACGAATATTGAAGTCAACTAAATCCTCCCTATGCTGTTTACTGTGATGTTTCTTTCGTGGGTTGCAGGATTTACTGAAGGTTCCAGATTTCCATCTCCATCACTCTCTGGGTGACCAACTGTCTCTGATGTGGCTATGGACGATACAGGAGTTAGGAATTCAGCTGAGTCAGGAACATCCTGATTACCTGCGGGAGACGGAGAAATAGTCAGAATGGGAAAATGGACTGACGCAGTGAGGATGACTCATGTACAGTAGTACTGATTCCAACAGAGATCTGGAAAATCCCAGTCTCCATCCCTGGTGTGTACTGCCTCGTCTCTCTGGAGTAGAGATTGCTGTTGGCTCAGGATGTGGAGGAGCTACAAGAGCGAGAGGCGCAGACAGAGGCAACAAATAGACCCAAGCAATGATGGACACCTCATGGAGAGATATTGAGTGATATCGCCATAGTTCAGGAAGTTGACAGATTAATTAATTGAGACAAATAAGATGTTCAAAGGGTGAGACCTTTTCCCTCGATAGCGATGCCGTGCCGGAGGGGTAATAGATATAGAACAGATGGCAGAGGTAGTTTCTTTACTCACGGTTGTAGGGGCGTAGAATCGATTGCCTGCAACAGTAGTGGACTCGCCAAATTTATGGGCATTTAAATGGTCATTGGATAAGCATATGGACGAGAATTGAATAGTGTTGATTAGATGGGCTTCAGGTTGTTTCCATAGGTTGGCGCAACATTGATGGCAGAAGGGCCTGAACTGTGTTGTCATATTCTATGTTCTAGACGGCATGAATATGAGGTGGGAGAGGAAAGACTTAAAAGGGATTGAAGGAGAACATTTTTCACATAGTGTATAGTGCATGTATGGAATGAACATCTAGGGGAAGTGGTAGAGAAAAGCACAATAACAACATGTAAAAGACATTTTTGCAGGTAAATGGATTGGAGAAGGTTTGAAGGGATATGGGATCAAATTCAGGTGAATGCGAGTTGTTCAGGGTCTCTGGTCAGCATGGTCTAGTTGGATCGAAGGAACCGTTTCTGTGCTTCAGCAAGAGAGAGAGGGAGAGAGAGAGAGAGAGATTTGCTTCATGTTACATTGGTATAACTGGTCAGGAATGAGCAACCTGTGAGCATGCGAGATGATGGCCTTATTGTATCATTGCGAGACCGTATATCCAAAACCTCAGCTAATGTTCAGGGGAGACAGGTTTGAAATAGTGGAATTTGAAATCAATAATTTAAAAAAATGCAATCAACAATCCATAAATAAGTACTCAACCATTGCGGATGTACAAAAAAGCCATTTGTACATCAATACACTTGTCCTTCAGAAAAAGACATCTGCCATTCTCTTGTGGTCTGCATGACATGTCAACAACAAAGTGTTTGCCTTTTAATTGCCCTCTGAGATGGCAGAGCAAGCCATTCATTCAAGTGCAGCTCGGACTGGGCAAGAAATCTGGTCAGCCAGAAACACACACAATCCACGAGTAAATAATAATAATACCGTTGGACTAGCACCAATGGAACTGTGTTAGTTATGGTGCCTTGGCCAATCATGTTAGTAGGTTTACGGACAGGGTTTTAGGCTGACATGGTGGATGTATGGACAGGGTTCAGGTGAAAGGTGCTTTCCAAATCCAAACAGAAAAGGTGAAGCATTGGAACAGCGCAGAGATGGGATTGAAGACAAGCAGAAAGAAACAAGAATGGATAGAGTTTAACTAAAACTGTACATCAGGGAATCGGTTTGTGACAGGAAATTGTGGGAAAGGTGAAATTATGTATTTTTTTGGAATGGACAAAGTATCTCAGTAAGGTAACTGGATTTGTGACACAGACGGATATGAAGTTTAGATACCAGAGAGAAATGGTTACAGGACGAAAAAGAGGTGGGACATTAATATGCAACGGGCCACAATCCTGCGGCATCTAAGGCAGAATAGGAAAACAGCGTTTGGGTAACGCTGACAGTAATGGGTAACAAAGGCATTACCGAAAAAACCTTTGACCTCACATCATCAAATAGAGTCAGCCTGAAGGTAACTTCTGCTTACGACTTGCCAAGGACACAAGCAGCAGAACAGTTTTCGCCACCTAACAGCATTTCATTGCTTATCACTGCATGAAACAGGCTAAACCGTTTGGTTTCTGACTGACTGTGCAAAGAGTATTGGGAATCCTTGTGGATCAACCTGAAAAAGTTAGCTTATAGGGTCAGCAGGCAATAAAGAAGGCAAATCAAATGCCGACATTTATTACACAGGGAATGGAGTCTAGAAATAGGGAGGTCTTGCTAAAACTATACAAGGTACAAGTCAGACCACACGAAGAATATTATGAACAGCATGAGTGCCATAAGGAAAGATATTGCTGCATTGGACGGGAGACCAGAAAAGTTTGATTCAGCTGATAGAACAGGTGGATTTTAAAAAGAGAAGTGATGGATTGATTCAGCTTGACTTCATTGGAATTTCAAAGATTGAGGAAGACATCGAATGAAACATCCAACATTCTGAGCGGCTTTGCCAGGTTGGATACTGGCAAGTTAGAAAACAGAACGGTACAGCATAGCAACAGACCCTTCAGACAACCATAGTTGTGCTGTCCATGATGCTATTCTAAAGTAATCTCATTTTCCTGCACACGGTCCATATCCCTCTGTCCCTACCTGTTCACATCGCTGACTAAATGCCACGTCAAAACCTTGCTCACATTTCCGCTTCTACTAACTTCCTTCATATTTTTCACTCTCTCAGTATAACAACACTTGCTTCGAACATTTCTATTAAACTTTCCCCAGCTCCGCTTAATCCTATGTACATTTGAATTTGATTCTCCTACACTGGAATATATATTCTGACATCCACATTATCCTTGCCTCTCCTAATTTTATATTTCTGTATCATTTCACGCCTCAGCCTATGATACTCGCAAAACAATCCAAGTTTGCTCAATCTTACCTCTCTTAAAAGGTAAAGGTAAAAGCTAACAGACTCTTAAAAGATATAACACAGGCAGAATGTTTGTAACCTGCTTTTATACCCTTCACAAATACTCCCGATTCTTGCTATCGTGTTGCGATGAGAGCTGCACACAGTATTCCAATGTAGCCAAACCAAAGTTACACACAATTCCAACATGACATGCAAACGGCCATACTCGAAGCGGTGAGTGATGGAGGAAAGCATACCGTGTACTTTCTTTTCCATCTCAACCACTTGCATTGCCACTTACATGGAGAATTGGATATGCACCAAGATCCAACTGTAAAACCATATCCCTCAGCATCCTGACTTTCTTGCAGTTGACCACTCAAATGTTTCATCTCACACTGGTCAAGTTAAACTCCTTTTGTCATTTCTCCACCCATCTTTCCAGCTGATCTATATCCTGCTGCAACCTTTATTTTCTTCCCGCATTGTCCACAACTCCACTAATTTTCTTGTTGTCTGCTGTAATTAACTTTGCAAATTCTTTTGGTTTCCCTTGTGTGAGAATCGTTAACTAGGGGGCATCAAATCCCAGGAATGACTCACTCATTCAAGATGTAGATGAGATGGAACATATTCACTTGGAGTGGAGTGACTCTGTGAGGTTCGTGACTACAGAGGGCTGACAGGGTTGGATTATTAAGAATATTGAAAGCAGAGATGGTCAGATTTTGATTAATCAGGGAAACAAGTGTGTTGTGGGAAAGACAGTGAAGCAGAATTAGGGGTTCATTGGATCAGCCATGATCTCACTGAATGCCGGAAACTCTCAATGGGTCAAATGTCCTAATTGCAGCTCTAATTCTCATGGTCTTCACTTAATCAGACTGAAGGTCAATAAAAGATTATATATATGATTCTCTTGCTCACAAATCTTCTTGAAAATGAGATTATTTAACATTTCTCTTTATCTAATTTTTGATCTAGAGTAGGGAATTTTCTTGCTGGCTCCTGACATGGTATTACAGAAAGCTATTTGTACACAATCCAGAATTATATTCATTACATCTCTGATACTCATTAGTTATCCAGCTAGGATGGAGACTACTGTCACACGCATTTCCTGTCCTGACCTTGCTACAAGTACATTCAGTGCCCTGATTGTAACCATATTTACATTACCACCACTGTTCACTGCCTATAAAGTAATTCCTGCTAACGGTTGCTGCCCCTTGCTGTTTCTCAGTTCCACCCAAATAGAATCTAAAGTTTGACTTTCAGATCCATATGGCTGTCTTAACAATGCACTCACCACATCCTTTATTTACAACATTAATGTACCTTGTTTGTCGTTTTGTCTAAGCTGCTGAAATCCGGACAACCCTTCGATATTCACTTCAAAGCCACGCAATTCTGTCGCCACATCTCCATAATGACATTTTGAACATATCTATTCACTTCAGTTAATGCCGTCATTCCATTTGCCTGGACACAATCCCAAAGGTATTTCAGTGATTGTGGATGTTTCTCTGGATGGATAGGGGTCACAGAGTTAGGGAGACATTCAGGGGATCGAGGAAGTTATAAAGAACCGCATAGTTACAAGCAGTCGACAAAGTTGGTGAGAGAAATGGCTTTAGGAAAGACACAGGGAGATCTGAAGGGACAGCAGATGATTAAAAAAAGGACAGTGAGGCTTCTCAGTGTAGAATGGGGTTAATTTACACAGATGAGGAGTATTTTATGGAATAGTGCTAATTACAGAAACGTAGAGAGTTGAATAGAATTGACGAACTAACAGACATACGGAAGGCCACAGTGAATGAAGACATTTGCTGATATTGGATGAGAAAGTCTGGATCTTATATCGATGAGGAGGCTGGAGAGTCTGGCTGAGCTTACAGACACAAGAACAGGAATAAGGCCTGGAGACAAACAGATAGGGAGCATTGCACAAACTGGAGGAGATTCTTGCAATATGGAGGGTTGTAGGCCAGGGTGACGTTTACACAGATAGGAGTGTAACAGCAGGAGGAGAATATGGAGATGAGTAGCTGAATGAAGCTACTGGACGAGCTTAAATAGATAGTGAGTCTTATAGGAACTGGATCAGGACAGTAAAAAGGAATTGGACTGGATTCTACAGATTGGGGTGTTGCACAGACATCATAGGAAAACACATTGGGAAGAATTATAGGGACTCCACATTTTGAGAGAGTTCAATGATTGGAGTTAGTTGCACAGATAAAAAGTGATGGTGGAGCTGTAGGAGAGTACAGAGATGGGGAAGATTGAAGGAATTTTTTATGCACGGATGGATATTTTAGAGACAGTAATATGGAACACAGATGGAGAGTTGCAGAACGAAGAACATTACCACGTAGGAAGAGGCCCTTCAGTCCTCAAGCCAGTGCTGATCGAGATTCTGTATCTAAACTGACAGCCTATTTTCTAAGAATGGAGATCCCTTAGCTTTCTCCCATACATATATCTGTCTAGATACGTCTTAATGATGCTATTGTTCCCGCCACTACCACCTCCGGTGGCAAACTGTTCTCAGCAATCACTCCCTTCTGCGTAAAGAACTTCCTACGTATATCTGCTGAAAACGTTTCCCCTCTCACTTTGAACTCGTGACCCTAGTAATTGTGTCCCCCACTCTGGGAAAACAAATCTTGTTATCCACCCTATCTACACCTTTCATGATTTTGTCAGCATCAGTCAGGTCCCCGCCAACCTCTTTCTTTCTAATGAAAATAATCCTAATCAACACAATCTCAGCACATAGCTAGCCCCTGCCATTCCATGCAACGTCCTGATGAACCTCCTTTGCAACTTCACCAAAGCGTCCACATCTTTTTGGTAAGGTAGCCACCAGAAATGTATGCATTATTCCAAATGTGGCCGAACCGAATTCATACACAACTGTAAGATGACCTGACAACTCTTGAGCTAATTACCCCGTCCAGTTAAGGAAAGCGTGCCATATGGCTTTTTGACCATTCTATCGACCTGCATTGACGCATTCAGGGAACAAAGGATCCGAACACCCAGATCTCTCTGCACATAATTTTCCCCATGACTTTTTCATTTACTATATAGTTCATTTTCCGATTGCATCTTCCAGAGTGCAGAAACTTGCATTTGTCCGGATTGAACTCCATCTGCAACTTCTCTGCCCAAATCGCCAATTTATCTTTATTCGGCTGTATTCTCGGACAGTCCTCTTCACAATCTGCTAATCCTCCAATTTTAGTGTCAACTTCAAACATGTTAATGAGGCAAAGTACACATCGGTAGAATTCATTTATATATTTCATAACGAGTTACACAAAGGTTGAGCGTTTGATATACGGGGAGTGTTGTAGGGAGTGGAGGAACAAACAGAGTTGAGGAGTGTTGTTGTGCCTGGAAAAATACTCTGAATATAGGGGGACTTTGAGGGCCTGAATGTGGTGACAGTGACAATAGCCCGCAGTGTCTGTCAGGACTGGAGTAAGCCCGACAGATGGGGAGTGATATCGCTGCTGGAGCAGTTACAGAGTAGGCGTGACAGGTGGGGAGTGATGTAGTTACCGGATCAGGTATAGACTACGCCTGACAGTGTGAGGGTGCAGGAGAATTTAAAGATGTGGAGAGATGTGGCTGCTGGAACATTATAGAGTAGGCCCGACAGATGGGGAGTGGTATAGCTGCTGCAGCATTTACAGAGCAAGACTGACAGATGGGAAGTGATATAGCTGCTGGAGCAGTTAAAGAGTTGGCCTTACAGTTCGGGAGTGATATAGCTGCTGGAGGAGGTACACAGTCGGCGTGACCAATTGAAAGTGATATAGGATCATTTACAAACTAGGAATGACAAATGAGGAGTGATATAGCTGCTGGAGCAGTTACTGAGTTGGCCTGGCAGATGGGGAGAGATGTCGCTGTTGGAGCAGTTACACAGGCGGACTGACAGATGTGGAGTGATATCGCTGCTGCAGCAGTTAAGGAGTAGGCCGGCCTCACAGATGGGGAGTGCTCCACATGAGCAGATACATATAAGTGCTGACAGATGGCGAGCTGCATAGATCCTGAAGTAGTTACATAGCAGGCCTGACAGATGGGGAGTGATATCATTGCTGGAGCAGTCACAGAGTAGGCCTCTCTGATGCAGAGTGATGTTACTACAGGAGCATTCATATACTTTGGAGATTGATATTGCTGCTGGAGCATTTACAGAGGGAGCCTGACAGATGGTGAGTGATATAGTTGCTGGAGCAGTCAGAGAGTTGGCAAGACAAAGGAGGAGTGGTATAGCTGGTGGAGCAGTTACAGAGCAGGGCTGACAGATGGAGAGTGATAGAACTGACGGACCAGGTAGAGATTTGGCCTGATAGACGGGGAGTAATATCTCTGCTGGAGCAGTAACAGAGTGGGCCTGACAGAGGGGAGTGATGTGGCTGCTGGAAAAGTTGCAGAGTAGGCCTGACAGATGGTGAGTTTTACCGCACCGTACAGAGTAACCTGACACGTGCACAGCGATATAGCTGCTGGTGCAGTTAGAGTAGGACTGACAGATAAGAAGTAATACAGGTGCAGGAGCAGTTACACAGACGGTCTGACAGATGGGGAGTGACATAGATGCTGGAGCAGTTACCTAGTAGGCCTTACTGATGGAGAGTGATATCGCTGCTCGAACAGTTAATGCAGGAATGACAGATGAGAAATTATATATCTCCCAGAGCAGTTACAGAGCAGGATCGGCAGATGGGGAGCGATATAGCTTCTGCAGCAGTTACTGAGTCGGCTTGGCAGATTGGGAGTGATATCATTGCTGAAGCAATTGAAGAGTAGGCCTTACAGATTGGGAATACCATTGCTGCTGGAGACGTTACCGGGTGGGCTGGACAGATTGGGCGTGATATCGCTGCTGGGGCAGTTACACAGTAGGACTGACTGAAGGGGAATGTTATCACTGCAGTGCCATTTACATGATTATACCAGACAGAAGGGGAGTGATATCGCTGGAGGACCATTTAAAGAATTTGCCTTCCAGATGCGGAGTGATGTCGCTGCTGAGAAGTTAAAGAGTAGGCCATTCTGATGGGGAGTGATATAGCTGCAGGGGCAGTTCCACAGTACAACTGACAGATAGGGAGTGATATCGTTGCTGCATCAGTTACATACTAGGCCTGACAGATGGGGAATGAGATATCTGATGGAGCAGTTACATAGTATGCCAGACAAATGGGGAGTGATAAAGCTGCTGGAGCAGTTACAGGATAGGCCTGACAGATGGCGAGTGTGAAATGCACTAGAGCAGTTAGAGAGTAGGCCTGACAGATATTTGGAGGGTGATATAGCTGTTGGTCAGTTACAGAGTATGATTTACTGATGAGGAGTGGTAAAGCTATTGAATCAGTTTCAGAGGAGGCCTGACAGATGTAGAGTGATATGGCTGCTGGAGCAATTGCAGAGTATGCTTGACAAATGGGGTTTGATACCGCTGCTGGAGCTGTTACAGAGTCACTGTGACGGATGGGGAGTGATATCGCTGCTGGAGCTGTGACAGAATGGGCCTGACAGATGGTGAATAATATCTCTGCTGGGACAGTTAAGGAGTTGGCCTTAGAGATGGGAGTGAGATCGCTGCTGGATCAATTGCAGGTTAGGCCGGACAAATGGGGAGTGATGTCGCTGCTGGAGCTGTCACAGAGTCAACGTGACCGATGGAGAGTGATACACCTGCTGTCGTAGTTACAGAGTCAGCATGGCAAATGGGAAATGACGTATTTGCTGTAGTGGTTACAGAGTAGGCGTGACAGATAGGGAGTGTTACAGCTGCTGCAACAATTACAGAGTAAGCGTCTCATATGGGGAGTGAGATCGCTACTGGAGCAGTTACAGAGTACGCCTGACAGATGGGAACTGATCCAACTGCTGGAGGAGTAACCGAGTAGGCCTGATGGATGGGGAGTGATATCCCTGCAGTGGTGTTCACAAAATGTGCTGGACAGATGGGGAGTCATATTGCTACTGGAACAGTTACAGAGTAGTCTGACAGATTGAGAGTGATGTCGATGCTGGAACAGTTACACTGTCGGCATGCCAGAAGGGGAGTGATACGCCTGCTGAGCTGTTACAGTGTATCCGTGACAGATGGGGAGTAGTACACTTGCTGGAGTAGTTACAGAATCAGCATGACAAATGGGGAATGATGTATTTTCTGGAGCAGTTGCAGCGCAGGCGAGACAGACGAGGATCGATATAGCTGCTGGAACAGTTACAGAGTAAGCATCTCAAATGGGGAGTGATATCGCTACTGGAGCAGTTACTGAGTCGGTCTGACAAACTGGGAGTGATATCGTTGCTGGATCAGTGACAATGTAGGCTTTACAGACGGGGATTGATATAGGTGCTGATATAGACCGAATCGGCCTGACTGATGAGGAGTGGTATCGCAGCAGGGGCATTCCCATACTATGTTGGACAGATGGGGAGTGATATTGCTGCTGGAACAGTTACAGAGTCGGTCTGACAGATTGGGAGTGAGGTCGATGCTGGAGTGGTTACACAGTAGGCCCGACAGATGTGGAGTGTAATAGCTGCTGAGGCCAGTGAGTAGGGGAGTGATATTGCTGCTGGAGCAGTTACACAGTAGGCCCGACAGATGTGGAGTGTAATAGTTGCTGAAGCAGTTCTAATGTAGGTTAAACCGATTGGGAGTGATGTCTTTGCTGGTGCAGTTGAAGAGTAGGCCTGACAGATGGGGAGTGAGTTAGCTGCTGGACCAGTTACAGAGTAGGCCTGACAGATAGGGAGTGATACAGCTGTTGAAGTAGTTACAGAGTAGGCATGAGTGATGAGGAGTGATCTAGTGTCTGGAGCAGTTACAGAGTAGGCCTGCCAGATAGGGAGCGATATCGCTGCAGGAAGAGTAACCGAGCAGGCCTGATAGATGGGGAGTGATATCGCTGCTGGAGCAGTTACATATTAGGACTGACAGATGAGGAGTGAGATAGGTGCAGGAGCAGTTACGTAGAAAGTCTGACAGATGGGAAGTGACATAGCTGCTGGAGAAGTTACATAGTAGGACTGACAGATATGGCGTGAGATCGCTACAGTTGCATTTATACACTATGCCTAAGAGTAGGGGAGTGATATTGCTGCTGGAGCAGTTACAGAGGATGCCTGACAGAAGGGGAATGATATAGCTGCTGGAGTAGTTACAGTGCAGGACAGATAAAGGGAGAGTAGCATATCTGGTGGAGCAGTTACAGTGTAGACCTCACAGATGGGGTGTCATAAAGCTGCTGGAGCAGTTGCAGAGTAGACCTGACAGATGGGGATTAATGTAGCTACTGGGTCAGTTACAGAGTCGGCCAAACAAATATGGAGTGATGTATGTGCCGGAGCAGTTACAGTGTAGGCCTGACTGATGTGTAATGATCTAGCTGGTGGAACAGTTACAGAGTAGGCATGACAGATGAGGATCGATGTTGCTGCTGGAGTAGGTGCAGAGGAGTCCTGACAGATGGGGAGTGATGTCGCTGCTGGAGAAGTTCAACAGTAGGCCTGACAGATGGGGAGTGATATAGCTGTGGGAGCAGTTATCGAGAAGACATTGTGTATGGGGTGTGACATAGCTGCTGGAGCAGTTGAATAGGTCTGACAAATTTGAAGTGATATAGCTGCTGGACCATTTCCAGAGTAATCCTGACAAATTAGGAGTGATATAGCAACTGGAGCAGTTAGAGAGTAGGTCTGACAGATGTGTACTGATACATTTGCTGGAGCAGTTACAGAGTCGGCCTGACAGATGGGGAGTGATCTAGCCGCTGAGCTTTTACAGAATAGGCGCGACAGATGTGGAGTGATATATTTGCTAAAGCTGTTACAGAATAGGCCGGACTGATGGGTAGTGATTTAGCTGCGATAGCGGTTCCAGAGTCGGAGAGACAAATGGAGAGTAAAAGAGCTGCTGGAGAAATTACAGAGTAGGCGTGACAGAATCGGAGTGATATGGCTACTGGAGCAAATACAGAAAAGAAGTGACAGATGGGCAGAGCTATTGCTGCGGGAGGAGTTACAGAGTAGTCTGGACAAATAGGGAATCATACACCTCCTGGACAGGTTACACGGTAGGACACACAGATGGTGAGTCATATCGCTACTGGAGCAGTTAAAAAGTAGGCCTTACAGATGGGGAATGATATAGCTGCTGAACCAGTTACAGAGCAGGCCACAATGATGAAGGTGATGTCGTTACAGGAGCAGTTAAAGAGTAGGCTATACAGATGGTGAGCGATATAGCTGCTGGAGCACTTACACAGTAGGCCTGACAGATGGGGAGTGATGCAGAGGGTGGAGTGTCAATACAGTAGGCATGAGAGATGGGGAGTCATATACCTGCTGGATCAGTTACAGAAAATGCCGGACATATGGCGAGTGATATCGCTGCTGGAGGAGAAACAGAGTTCCCCTGATTGACAGAGTGTGATATTGCTGCTGGAGCAGTCACAGAATCGGCCTGAGAGATGGGGAGTAATGAAGCTACTGGAGCAGTTACAGAGGAGGCTTGACAGATGGTGAGTGATAAAGCTGCTGCAGCAGTGAAAGAGTAGACCTGACAAATTGGGAGTGATATCGCTGCTGGACCAGTCACAGAGTAGCCCTCCGGGATGGGGAGTGATATAGCTGCTGGAGAAGTTACAGAGTAGGCCTGACAGAAAGGGAGTGCGATAGCTGCTGGAGCAGTTACAGAGTAGACCTGGCCGATTTGGATTGATATAGCTGCTGGAACAGTTAGTGTAGGCATGAGAGATGGGGAGTGATATGGCTGCTGGAGCAGTTGTAGCGTATGCCTGATAGATGGGGAATGACACAGCTGCTGGAATAGTTACAGAGTAGGCTGGACATTTGGGGAGTGATACAGCTGCTGATGCACTTACAGATAGCGGGTTTGAGATTTCTAGCTCAGGTTGAGGTTATGTTTATAGATTTGCTCGCTGAGCTGAAAGGTTAATTTCCAGATGTTTCGTTATCCTACTATGTAACATCTTCAGTGGACCTCACGTGAAGCAATGCTGAACAATCCTGCTTTCTATTTACATGTTTGTGTTTATGTTGGTGATGTCATTTCCGTTGGTGATGTTACTTCCTGTGGTGAAGTCACGTCCTGTTCCTTTTCTCAGGGTCTGGTAGAGGGGGTCTAACTCGATGTGTTTGTTGAGAGAGTTCTGGTTGGAATGCCATGCTCTTAGGAATTCTCGTGCGTGTCTTTGTTTGGTTTGTCCTTGGATGGATGTATTGTCCCAGTCGAAGTGGTGTCCTTCCTCCTCCACATGTGAGGATACGAGTGAGAGAGGGTCATGTATTTTTATGGATAATAGGTGTTCATGTATCCTGGTGGCTACTTTCTTGCCTGTGTGTCCAATGCCGTGTTTGTTACAGTCCATGCACGGTATTTTGTTTTTTTTTGCCCATTTTCCGTATAGGATCTTTCAAGTTCATTAGCTGCTGTTTTTGTGTATTAGCGGGTTTGTGGTCTACCATGATGCCCAGGGGGCTGAGTCGTCTGGCAGTCATTTCCGAGATGTCTTTGATGTCACGGAGAGTGGCTCGGGTTTCTCGATGTGATTTGTCTGCTTGTTTGGGTTTGTTGCTGAGCAATCAGAGGACTGTGTTCATTGGGGTCCCATTCTTTTTGGATCCATGGTATAGGTGATTTTCCTCTGCTCTGCGTAGTTCTGATGCAGCTTCATTTGAGGGTGTTAGGATGATAAGATGGGGAGTGATCTAGCAGTTAGAGTATTCACAGAGTAGGCCTGACAGAGAGGGTGTAATACAGCTGCTGAAGCACTTACAGAGTAGGCCTGACTGATGGGGAAAGACCGAGCTTCTGGAGCTGTTACAAAGTATGCCAGAGAAATGAGGAGTGATATCGCTGCTGTAGCAGTTATAGAGTAGGCCTGACTGATGGGGACTGATAACGCTGCAGTGGCATTTACATACTATGCTGAAGAGAAGCGGACTGATATTGCTGCTGGAGCAGTTGCAGTGCAGGACATATAAAGGAGGAGTGAAATATCTGGTAGAGCAGTCACAGAGTAGGCACCACAGATAGGGAGTCATATGCCTGTTGGAGCGGTTCCACAGTAGGCCTGACAGATGGGGATTGATGTCGCTGCTGGAGCAGTTACAGAGGAGGCCAGACAAATGGGGAGTGATACATGTGCTGGTGCAGTTACAGTGTTGGCCTGACTGAAGTAGAGTGATCTAGCTGCTGGAGCAGGTACACAGTCGGCCTGACAGATTGGGAGTGATGTCGCTGCTGGAGTAGTTATGGAGTTGACGTCACATATGGGGTGTAACGAAGCTGCTTGAACAGAGTAGAGTAGGCCTGATAGATTGGGAGTGATATCGCTTCTGGAGCAGTTAGATAGTAGGACTGATGGATGAGAAGTGATACCGCTGCTGGAGCAGTTACAGAGTAGGCCTGACATTTGTGGAGTAATATATTTACTGGTGCATTTACAGAGTAGGCCTGCAGATAGGGAGTGATATCGCTGCTGCAGCAGTTACAGAGTAAGCCTGACAGATGGGCAGTGAGATAGGTGTGAGAGCAGTTACACAAAAGGTCTGACAGATTGGGAGAGACATAGCTGCTGGAGCAATTACACAGTAGGCCTGACAGATGGGGAGTGAGATCACTGCTAGACTGGTTACAGAGTACGCCTGACTGATGAGGAGCGATATTGCTGCAGGGGCATTTACATACTATGCCGAAGAGAAGGGGAGTGATATTACTAATGGACGGTTACAGAGTAGGCCTGACTAATGGGGAGTGATATCGCTGCAGGGGCATTTACATACTATGCTGAAGAGAAGCGGAGTGATATTACTGCTGGAGCAGTTACAGTGTAGGACAAATAAAGGAGGAGTGAAATATCTGCTAGAGCAGTCACAGAGTAGGCACCACAGATGGGGAGCCATATACATGCTAGAGCGGTTCCACAGTAGGCCTGACAGTTGGGGATTGATATAACTGCTAGAGCAGTTACAGAGGAGACCAGACAAATGGGGAGTGATGCATGTGCTGGAGCAGTTACAGAGGAGGCCTGACTGATGTAGAGTGATCTAGCTGGTGGAGCAGTTACACAGTAGGCCTTACAGATGAGGACTGATATTGCTGTTGGTGCAGTTGCAGAGTAGGCCTGATAGATGGGGAGTGATATAGCTGCTGGAGTAGGTACAGGGTCGGCCTGACAGATTGGGAGTAATGTCGCTGCCAGAGTAGTTATGGAGTTGACGTCACATATGGGGTGTGACATAGCTGCTTGAACAGTTGAAGAGGAGGCCTGATAGATTGGGAGTGATGTCGTTGCTGGAGCAGTTAAAAGTAGGCCTGACAGATGAGGAGTGATACCGCTGCTGAAGCAGTTACAGAGTAGGCCTGACATTTGTGGAGTGATATATTTGCTGGTGCATTTACAGAGTAGGCCTGACAGATAGGGAGTGATTCGCATCCTGAAGCAGTTACAGAGTAGGCCTGACAGATGGAGAGTAAGATCGCTGCTGTAACAGTTGAATAATAGGCCTGACAGATTGGGAGTGATCTAGCTGCTGGAGCAGTTAGTGAGTAGGCATTACAAATGAGGAGTACTAGAGCTGCTGCAGCAGTTACAGAGTAGGCCTGGCAGATGGAAGTGATATAGATGCTGCAGCAATTACAGAGTAGGTCTGACAGATGGGGGCGTGATATAGCTGCTGGAAGAGTTACAGAGTAGGCCTTCTGGATGAGGAGAAATAAAGCTGCTGGACAAGTTGCTGATTCAGCCTGATAGATGGGGAGTGATATAGCTGCTGGAGCAGTTAAAAAATAGGCCTGACAGATGGGCTGTGATGTATCTGCTGGAGCAGTTACAGTGTAGTTGAGGGGTGCATAGGTTTACTTACTCTATTTTGCATTAGGACTAAGTCTCGGCACAACATCATGGGCCTAAGGGCCCATGGTACCATCATGGTACCTTCTGTGAGGTACACTTCTATGTTCTTTGTTCTATGCAGGATTGAGAAATTGGGAATAATATATCTGTTGTCGCAGTTACAGAGTTGGCCCGACAGATGGGGAGTGATGTAGCTGCTGGAGCAGTTACAAAGAAGGCCAAACAGATTGGGAGTGTTGATACTGCTGGAGCAATTACAACGTAGGCCATACAGTCGGGCGGGGTATAGCTGCAGGAACAGTTACACAGGAGTTCGGACAGATGTGGCGTGATATAGCTGCTGTAACAGTTACAGAGTTGGCCTGCTGGATGTGGGGTGACATAGCTGCTTGAGAAATTAGAGAGTAGACGTGACAAATGGGGGTAATATATCTGCGATAAAAATTACAGAGTAGTCCTGACAGATGGGGCGTGGTCTTCCTGCTGGTGCAGTTACAGAGGAGGTCGCACAGACGGGGAGTGATATAGCTGCTGGAACAGTTACAGAGCAGGCCTGTTGGATGCGGAGAAATAAAGCTGCTGTACCAGTTACTGTTTCGGCCTGACAGATGGGGTGTGATGTAGAAGCTGGAGCAGTTTCAGTGTAGGGTTAAGAGATGGGGAGTGATTATCTGCTGAAGCAGTTGCAGAATCGGCCTGACAGATGGGGAGGGCTAGACATGTTGGAACAGTTAGAGAGCAGGCCAGAGAGATGGGAAGAGGGATATATGCTGGAGCAGTTACAGATTAGGCCTGACAGATGGGGAGTGATACTCATGCAGGAACAGTTAGATGGTAGACCTGACTGATGGGGAGTGATATAGCTGCAGGAGCAGTTGCACAGTATGCCGACCCACCGGGGAGTATACAGCTACTGGAGCAGTTACAAAGTAGGCCACAGAGATGGGGAGTGATATAGCTGCCAGACCAGTTACAGAGCAGGCGTGACCGATGTGGAGTGAGATCGCTGGTGGAGCAGTTATATAGTAGGCCTGAGAGATGGACAGAAATACAGCTGCTGGAGCAGTCGCAGAGTTGGCCTGTTGGATGGGGAGTGATTTCGCTTCGAGAAAAGTTACGGAGAAGGCCTGACAGATGGGGAATAACAGTGCTGTTGGAGCAGATACAAAGTAGGCCTGACAAATAGGGAGGGATAAACCCGCCGGACGAGTTACAGAGTAGGCCTGACATTTGGGGAGTGATATAGCTGCTGGAGCAGTTACGGAGTAGTCCTGACAGACGGGGAATGATATAGGTGATGGAACAGTTACAGAGTCGGTCTGCTCGATTGGGAGTAATATAGTCAACTAGGTGAAAGTGAGGACCGCAGATGCTGGAGATCAGGGCTGAAAAATGTGTTGCTGGAAAAGCGTAGCAGGTCAGGCAGCATCCAAGGAGCAGGAGAATCAACGTTTTGGACATAAGCCCTTCTTCAGGAATGAGGAAGGTGTGCCAAGCAGAATAAGATAAAAGGTAGGGAGGAGAGACTTGGGGGAGGGGCATTGGGAATACAATAGGTGGAAGGAAGTGAAGGTGAGAGTGAGAGGCCGGACAGTCGGTGGGGCGGAGAGGGCTGGAAGAAGATTTCAGGTCAAGAAGGCGGTGCTGAGTTAGAGGGTTGGGACTGAGATAAGGTGAGGGGAGGGGAAATGAGGAAGCAGGAGAAATCTGCATTCATCCCTTGTGGTTGGAAGTCCACCGACTCAAAAATATACTATAAACTGACCGACTCCCACAGCTACCTCGATTACAACTCCTCCCACCCTGCCCCCTGCAAAAACGCCATCCCATATTCCCAATTCCTTCGCCTCCGCCGAATCTGATCCCAAGAGGACCAATTCCAATACTGAACAACCAGATGGCCTCCTTCTTCAAAGACCACAATTTCCCCTCACACGTGGTTGACGATGCTCTCTCCCGCATCTCCTCCACTTCCCGATCCTCTGCCCTTGAACCCCGCCCCTAATCGCCACCAGGACAGAACCCCACTGGTCCTCACCTCCCACCCGACCAACCTCCAGATACATCGTATCATCCTTCATCATTTCCGAAATCTCAAAACAGACCCCACCACCAAGGATATATTTCCCTTCCCTAACCTCCCCTATTAGCGTTCCGGAAAGACCACTCCCTCCGTGACTCCCTCATCAGGTCCACACCCCCCACCAACACAAACTCCACTCCCGTCACCATCCCCTGCAACTGCAAGAAATGCAAAACTTGCGCCCACACCTCCCCCCCTCATTTCCCTCCAAGGCCCCAAGAGATCCATCCATATCCATCTCAAATTCATCTGAACCTCCACATACATCATTTACTGCATCCGCTCCACACGATGTGGCCTCCACTACATTAGGAAGACAGGCCGCCTACGTGCAGAACATTTCAGAGAACGCATCTGAGACACCCGCACCAACCAACCCAACCGCCCCGTGGCTGAACACTTTAACTCCCCCTCCCATTCCGCCAAGGACATGTAGGTCATTGACCTCCTCCATCGCCAGACCATGGCAACATGACGCCTGGAGGATGAGCGCCTCATCTTCTGCCTAGGAACTCTCCACCCACAAGGGATGAATTAGATTTCTCTGGCTTCCTCATTTCACCTCCCCCGACCTTATGTCAGTCCCAACCCTCGGACTCGACACCGCCATCTTGACCTGCAATCTTCTTCCCGACCTCTCCACCCCACACGCACCACCTATCACTTTCCCCTCCCCCAAGTCCCTCCTCCATACCTTTTATCGTCGCCTGCTTGGAACACCTTCCTCATTCCTGAAGATGGGTTTATGCACGAACCGTCGATTCTCCTGCTCCTAGGATGCTGCCTCACCTGCCACGCTTTTCCAGCAACACATTTTTCAGTTGTGAGTGATATAGTGGTTGGACCAGTTACTGATTCGGCCTGACAGATGGAGAGTGTTACACATGCTGGAGCAGTTACAGAATAGGCCTTACAGAAGGGGAGTGATGTAGCTACTGGATAAGTTACAGATTAGGCCTGACAGATGGAGAGTGATATAGATGCTAGAGTAATTACAGAGTAGGCCTGACAGTTTGGGAGGAATATAGCTGCTGGAGCAATTGCAAAGTCGGCCGGAGGATGGGGAGAATAATCGATGTTGGAACAGTTACAGAGTCGGCCTGACAGATGAGTGATATGATGATGGGGAATTTAAAGAATAGGTCTGACAGATGGTGAGTGACATAGCTACTGGAGCAGTTACAGAGTAGACCAGACAGATGGGGAGTGATGTAGCTGCTAGAGGTAGTTACAGAATCAGGCTGACAGATGTGTTGTTTTATAGCTCCTGGAGCAGTTGCAAGTAGTCCTGGCAGATGGAGAGATGTATCGCTGCTGGATTAGTTACATAGTAAGCCTGACAGATGGGAAGTTATCTAACTGATTGAGCAGTTACAGAGTAGGCCTGACAAGTGGTGAGTGATATTGCTGCTGGAGCAGATACAGAGTCGGCCTGACAGATGGGGAGTGATGTAGCTGCTCGAACAGTTACAGAAGTGGCATGGCAGATGGGGACTGATATAGCTGCTGGAAGAATTTCAGAGGAGGCCTGACAGACAGGGAATGGCATCGTTGATGGAACAGTTACAGAGTCGGTCCGCTAGATTGGGAGTGATGTCGCGGCTGGATAGTTGCTGATTTAGCCTGACAGATAGGGAGTGTTAAACATGCTGGAGCAGTTACAGAGTAGGCCTGGCAGATAGAGAGTGATGTAGCTCCTGGAGCAGTTAGAAAATAGGCCGGAAAAATGGGGTGTGAATAGCTATTATATCAGTTACAGAGTAGGCCTGCTAGAAGGGGAGTGATATAGCTGCCAGAACAGTTACAGATTCGGGCTGACAGATGGGGAGTAATACAGATGCTGGAGCAATTAAAGAGTAGACATGAGAGATGGGGAGTGATAAAGCTGCTGGAGCAATAACAGAGTAGGCCTGACAAAAGGTGAGCGTTGTAGCTGCTGGAGCAGATAAGTAGGGTAGCAGGGACTGAAGGAGATACGGAGACAGGGAGTGTTACGCAGATAGTGAGGGCAGTAGGTACTGAAGGAGATACAGAGACAGGGAGTTTTACACTGTTAGGGAAGCGCGAAGAGACTAAAGGAGATACGGACACAGCGAGTGTCAGATAGGGAAGGTCGCAACTGAAGGAGATACGGAGACAGGGATTAAAACACAGATAGGGAGGGTAGTAGGGACTGAGGCTGTACGGGGACAGGGAGTGTTACACAGATAGGGAGGGTAGCAGGGAATGACGGAGATACATAGACAGGGAGAGTTACACAGATAGTGAGGGTAGTAGGGATGGAAGGAGATACGGAGACAGGGAGTGTTACACTGATTGGGAAGGTCAAGACTGAAGAAGTTTCCGAGACAGGTAGTATTACATAGATAGGGAGGGCAGCAGGGATTGAAGGAGATACGGAGACAGTGAGTGTTACTCAGATAGGGAGGCGATTACAGGCTGAAGGAAATATGGAGGCAGGGAGTGTTACACAGAAAGTGAGGGTGGTAGGGACAGAGGGAGATAGGGAGACAGTAAGTTTTACACAGATAGGGGGTAGCAGGGACTGAAGGAGATACGGGAAAATGAGTGTTACACAGATGGGGAGGCGAGGAGAGACGGATGGAGATTCGGAGACAGGGAGTGTTACACAGATAGTGGGGTATTGGCAACTGGAGGAGATATTCAGACAGAAAGGTTTACACAGATAGGGAGGGTATTAGGGGAATGATGGAGATACGGAGACAGGGAGTGTTACCCAGATAGGGAAGCTGTTAGGGACTGAAAGAGATACAGAGACAGGCAGGGTAACATAGATTGGGAAGATTGGGACTGAAGGAAATACAGTGACAGGGAGTTTTACACAGGTAGGGAGATTATTAGGGACTGAAGAAGATACCGAGACAGGGAGTGTTGCACAGATAAGGAGGGTAATACGGCCTGAAGGAGGTAGAGAGACAGGGAGTGTTACACAGGTAGTGAGGGTAGTAGAGAATGAAGGAAATACGGAGATAGGGAGCCTTACACAGATAGGGAGGCTAGTAGGGCCTGAAGGAGGTAGAGAGACAGGGAGTGTGACACAGGTATTGAGAGTAGTAGTGACTGAACAAGGTACTGAGACAGGGATTGTTACATAGTAACATGGAAACAAGGGCAGGTATAAGCCATTCTGCCCTACCATCTTGCCCCACGATTCAATATGATCACGGCTGACCATCTAACTCGGTGCTCTGTTCCTGCTTTCACCCCCATAATGTAATACTAGCTGTCTCGGAATCTTCTTCAGTCTTGACCTTCCCAATCTGTGTAACACTCCCTGTCTCCGTATCTCCTTCCGTCCCTACTACCCTCACTATCTGTGTAACTCTCCCTGTCTATGTATCTCTGTCATTCCCTGCTACCCTCCCTATCTGTGTAACAGTTCCTGTCTCCGTACAGCCTCAGTCCCTACTACCCTCCCTATCTGTGTTTTACTCCCTGTCTCCGTATCTCCTTCAGTTCCGACCTTCCCTATCTGTGTAACATTCGCTGTGTCCGTATCTCCTTCAGTCGGAACTGGGGAAGATAACCTAGTTAGGGAGGGTTGGATTGAGTGGAGGTGATTAAATTGTTAGGGAGGGTGGGATTGATTGGAGGAGGCCCGTGGATTCTGATCAAGTTTAATGACCTGGGGAAGATCATTCACTCTGGAGAAGATGATGCAAATAGGCAGAGATTTGGACGTTGAAATCAATGACTTAAAAGGGTGGTACAGATATACATGGGTTGGAGAAGGTTACTGTGACAGTGAAAATTATAGGAGGTGCTGTTGGTTATCGAAATAAAATCGTCTTTGTTTCTGGAGGAGGTAATACACAAACGTTTCCAATGACACTTTAGGTTTGCATTATCAGGGAGGGGAGTAGAAAGAGCAAGAGTTTACTGAGGGATGGACTGGGTTGTAGAGATAGAAAGAAAGTTCATTGTAATCGTGAGGGTTGTCGAGAGAAAATGATGCAATGCGAGTGTAGTAGGGACAGAATGGTGTACAGGGATAGGGAGGAGCTGGAAGAGGTTACTAT
Source organism: Chiloscyllium punctatum (assembly GCF_047496795.1). Lineage (NCBI taxonomy): Eukaryota > Metazoa > Chordata > Chondrichthyes > Orectolobiformes > Hemiscylliidae > Chiloscyllium > Chiloscyllium punctatum. The sequence goes on from NC_092756.1 coordinate 16,190,019, forward strand.
GAAAGTGAAGTTTCTGCTGATGATTGTCGCGATTAGATGCATGTTGTAATACAGAGGGATGTAGACTCTGTATGGTTCTTCAGACTGAAGGATATTTCAGAAAGTGACAGATGTAGGGACTGGGGTTGGATACAGCAATAAAGAGGACGTTTTAAGTATTTGGATGGTTTTAGTTGCTTCCGGACGTTACAAACATAGTAAGGCTAGTAGTGATGTGAGTAGGTAGTGTTAAGGATCATTGTGGTGATTGGAGAAGGTCACACTGATAGACGAGATTGCAGAGACTGGAAGCGGTTGCAGACATGGGGAGGGTTTAAGTGGCTTCTGAGCGCTGTACACAGGAAGGCCTGTAAGGATTGGAGCAGATTACAAAGGCAGGAATGGCGATAGTGACTGCAGGAATTCATCCAGATAGTGACGTCTGTAGGGATATTAGATGGTTACAAAGGTGGTCTGGCGCTATAGGACGTAAGGCAGGAACGTTTTGCGTCAGGAGAATGTTACAGTAATATCATGCGCGATAGGGTTGGAGGAAGGTACGCAGATCGGGAGTTTGGTAAGGGCTGGAAGATGTTACAAAAACAAGGTGGACTCTCAGTACTGTGCAAGATGGCAGAATTGAGCATCATGACATTGGCTGAAGGTGGAGATGGCTGAGATTGGCCATGTCATCCACATTGGAGCAATATACAGAAGTTGGGACTGTAGTCAGAATTGGACTAGGTTTCAAATATATGGGGGGATTGTAGGCATTGGAGGAGTTTACAGAGATAGGAACTGTTCTCAGAGTTAGAAGAATTCAAGGCACTGGCGAAGATGAGCACAGGCCTGGACTGATAACTGTAACACTCCCTTTGATGTTTCACGCTGGCTCAGTACAGCAGAGTTGAAAATAATCCTCCCACAAGAAGGTGGCGATTGAGCCCATGAACTTCATGCTCTCTGTTTCCCCTTCAGCACTGTTTCTGTGACATGTCTTGTGGGCCGATATTTCAAGTTCTGTAAATGCGATCTATTCTGTTCGCTTTGTTCCGCAGGAGAGCTGGCCACACCCCCTTGACTTATACAGGTAACTTCGAAAAACATAAATGCTTTGGCCTAAAGACTCATCTGTTCATGTACAAACAAAAAGGCCTTTCATCTCTGTCCCATACTCAGCCGTCTTGGAGCCCGGCCTGTTCATGACCCCTCTGGAAAAGAAAACAAGGACACGGTATCCTTGAGAAAAGGAACAGGTTTTAGGTAAAATGGACGATCTTTGTGACAATGTGGATGCTTTGGAGAGGGTGCACCGAAGGTTCACTAGGATATTGTCTGGTATGGGCGGGGTGCTAGCTACGAGGAGAAGTTCGGTGAATTAGGATTATTTTCATTGGAAAGAAGGAAATTGAAGGGGACCTGATTGAGGCCCATAGAATCATGAGAGCTGGAGACAGGGTGGAAGACTCAATTACTCGTGGTCATGATTTCAAAGTGAGAGAAGAAATGTTTCGTGGAGTTATACTTGGGAAGTTCATCACATAGAGGGTGGTGGGTGCCTGTTCTGCATTGCCAGCGGAGGTGGGGTTTGGAATGGGAACGATGTTTAAAATGTCTGCAGACAGATACGTGAATGGACATGCAGCAGTGGGATACAGATCCTTAGAAAATAGGTGTCAGGTTTAGACAGAGGATCTTGATCAGCGCAGGCTTGGAGGAATAAAGGGCTTGTTCCTGTGTTGGAATATTCTTTGTTCTTTGTTCTCACCAGCCTCTGTGTGAAAAGATTGCGCCTCAGGTTCATTTAACATCTTTGCCCTCTCACCCTGAACCTATGTCCTCGAGTTCTGGACTCTCACAAACCCAAGGGAAAGACGTTGTCTGTTCATCCTATTCATGCCTACGATGACATTATAAACCTCTATAAGGTCACCCTCAGCCTCCGACTCTCCAGGGAACACACCTCCAGCCTATTCCACCTCTCCCTTAACTTCAAATCCTCCAACCCTGGCAACATCTTTATTCATCTTTTCTGAACCTTATCAAGTTTCACAACATCCTTCCGAAAGGAAGGAAATCAGAATTTCATATTCCAAAGTGGCCTAGCAAATGTCCTATACAGCTGCAACATGACTTCCCAACTCTTATAATCAAAAGATGTAGGTTTACTCGATGAGCTGGAAGGTTCGTTTTCAGACGTTTCGTCGTCATACTAGATAACATCAATGAGACTCCAGTGAAGCACTGGTTTTATTGATCTGCTTTCATTTTCTGTGTTTAGGTTTCCTTGGGTTGATGACGCTATTCCCCATGGAGAGTCATTTCCTGTTATTTTTTCTCTGAGGGTGGTAATTGGGGTTCAAGTCAATGTGTGCGTTGATAGAGTTTCGGTTGGAATACCATGCTTCTCGGAATTATCGTGCGTGTCTCTGTTTGGCCTGTCCTTGGATGGATGTGTTCTCCCGGTAAAGTGGTGTACTTCTTCATCCGTAGTGAGGACACTCATGAGATTGGGTCATGCATTTCTGTGGTTAGTTGATGTTTGTCAAATGTAGTGGGTTTTTTTACGGTTCTTGCAAAGTATTTAAGTTCTGCAGGTTATTTAAATATGGAGGGTGTGGAATGGAACATTTTACCAGAGATAGGAACAGCAGCTTTGGTTGAGATTGTTTTACAGATAAGGAAACATTGTACAAACTGGAGGAGGTTCCTGCAGAAAGGAGGGTTTGGGAGAAGAGGTGATGTTTACACAGATAGGAGTATAAGAGCTGGAGAAAATTATGGAGATGAGAAGATGGATGGAGAGACTGGAGGATATTACATTTACTGTGTTAGTGATAGCAACAGGAGGATGTTACTTCGATAGTGAGTCTTGTAAGAACTGGATCAAGACAGTTACAGGCATTTGATTGGGTTCGTCAGATAGACAGTGCTGCAGGGACCTTAAAGGATTACATGGATAGCGACATTTGTAGGGTCTTCACAGACTGATAGTGCTTTACACACTGGAAGAGGTCATGTCGAAAGGGAGGGTTGCAGGTGCTTCCGAAGCTAATAGAGTGTTGAGGGGATGCAGTAGTTTACTGTCAGCGGGAGGTTTCTTGAAAGGAATAGGTTACAGATAGTGCTGATGGTTTGGCTTGAGAAAATTAAAGGTAATTGAGAGTTTTCGCAAATGGAAGCGATTATTTTGATACAGCCAATTGAAGACATGAAGTATTTTTTCATGGAAAGGATAAGACACATTGAGAGGAACGTGGGCATTGAGAATGAAAATGCAGACATAGAGGGTGGTATTGATAATTTGAACTTCAGGGATAGGGATTGCAGGAGGGTTTAATGAGATAGGGAAAAATTGTATTTCCTGGAGAAGGTTACACTGATACAGATATTGTTATGGAGAGTGTAATGGAAGATAGAGGAGTTAAGATGTTTTAGTGACGGGAGGAAGTCACGGAGATAGGGAGGGGGCCAGGTTACAGACATAGGCAGGGTGCAAGCATCTTAGGAACACTACCTAATTAGCACATCTTTGGATTGTAGGTGAAAGCAGTAGCACCCAAAGGAAACACACGCAGATTCGGGGAGAATATGCAAACTCCACACTGCCAGCTGCCTGAGACTGGAATCGAAACGGGTCCCTGGTGCTGTGAAGCAGCAGTGCTAGCCACTGAACCACCGTGCCACCTCGACGAGATAAGGATAGTGCAAAACTGAAGTGTCCAAATTTGAGGAAGTACACTTACCATTAGATTATCATTATCACTGGATTTTATCACTCTCATTAAACAGGATCTGACGAGCACAAACTGGGAGACACTGCTTGCACCTGAGTCTATATTCAGAAAGTGGGAGTATTTTGAAGTGATGCAGTGAGAATTCAGGGCCAGCGTGTTCCCATAGGAGTGAAAGGCAAATGCAACACTTCCAGCGAATATTGAGCAAGCACTATCATGAGTTTGACAAAACAAATCCAGTGAAATAAAACAGGCGAAACACAGAGGGCAATGGGATTGTCAAAACATGAGGGTAAAACAATGGTCAGGATATATATTTGTAAAATAATATTCAAGCAAAGCCATGAGTTATTTTGTCACCACAGTTAGAGTAAGAGGAATCCCAGCAATCCATTGGTGCTTGTTAGAAACCAAAGGGACAATCTGTGCATGGAGCCAGGAGAAATAGGTGAGGCCTTGAATGAATACTTTCCATCTATATTCACATACGAGAATAGACATTGTCGCCGGGGACTTCAGTTGTGATGGTGGGGTTCGAGAACATGTTAAGATCAATAAGGAGGAGGTATTAAATGCTTTCACAGGCATAAAGGTGGAGAACTCTCTAGCGCCCAATGAAATGCATTCCAGGCTGCTATGAGAGGGAAGGCAGGAAATATACTTAATGCTTTTCTGTATACAGGTGAAGTGCCACATTACTGGAGGTTGCAAATGTGGTTCATTCGTTCAAGAATGGCAGCAGGGATAGGCTAAGTAATTACAGTGCAGATAATCTGACATTAGCGGGAGGGAAATTGTTTGAAATAATTCTGATAAAAAGGATGAATCAACATTTTGGAAAGGCAGAAATCGATTACGTATAGTCAGCACAGATTTGGTTCAGGAAGATCCTGTCTGATTAATCAAACTTAGAGTTTTGAAATGGTGTCTGAAAGTACTGATGAGGTCAGTACAGATGACATGGTTTACATGGAGTTTATTAACGCCTTTGATAAGATCCCACATGGAAGGCTGTTGCAAAAGGGAAGAGCCAATTGGATTCATGCCAAGTTGGCAAGTTGGATCTGCAATTGTTGAAGGGTTGTTTTTGTGATTGGAAGCCTTCCAACATTGGGTGTACCAAAGGGATTTGTGCAGAGGCTTATAGAAATACATTTAACAGACATCGGGATGGGTATATAAATAGGAAGGGTTGAGAAGAATATTGACCAAGTTCCAGCAAATGAGACCAGAAACATCATGCAAGAGTTGAACCGAAGGATCTATTTCCATGCTGTGCATATCTATTATTCTATATCTTAAAAGGACCCCGCTATAGAAGAGGAGGTGGTGGAGGTCTTAAACCACAAAGTTAGATAAATTCCCAGCACCTAATCAAATGTATTTCAGAGCATAGCGGGAAGCTAGGAAAGAAATTTTGGGGCCCCTATCAGAGACATTGTACCACAGAGAGCCATGTGTGATGGGATGGAAGACTGGAGGATGGCATCGAGGGCAGTGAAGGAGGTTTTTTAAGATTACAAAGGAATCTCGATGATATGGCTGAATGGCTGAAAAACCGGAGATGGAATTCAATCTGAATAAATGCGACATAATGCATTTGGGTAGGGCTTAGACAATAAATGGTAAGACCTTTTACAGTGCTGTAGAACAGAGAGACCTCGGGGTTCAGGTACATTCATCTTTGAAGTTTGCAACGTGGATAGGCAAAATGGTTTGAAGTGTGCGTGTCGCACTTTGCTTTCATTGCTCAGTCCTTTGGATATAGGAGTTGGAAGTCACGTTGAGATAATACAGGCTATTGGTGGAGGTTCTTTTGCAATACAGCATCCAGTTCTGGTCGCCCAGTGAAAGGAAGAACTGGATAGGTTTCAGATGAGATTTACCATGATGTTACTATATATGGAAGGTTTCAGTTATGAAAAAATGCGGGATTTGTTGTAAATTTTCATTGAAAGCTGAATGCTGAGAGGCGACCTGATAGAAGTGAATAAAATACTGAGGGTATAGATAGAGTTAATATTCATTATCCTTTCCTGTGGACATGGCAGTTTCAAGACTAGGGTCTACATTTTTAAGTTGAGAGGACAGACATTGGTGGTGGGGTACATTTGGACCATCTCTGACAACTCTCTCCCCTTCCTGGTTCACCTGGACCATCTATGACACCTCCCTCTCCCTCCACTTCCTGGACCTCTCCATCTTCATTAAAGAACGACCGACTTGACACTGACATTTTTTACACTCTCACCGACTCCCACAGCAACTGCCTTTCAACTCTGCCCACCCTACCGTCTGTAAAAATCCCATCACATATTCTCATTTCCTCCGCCTTTGCCGTATCTGCTCCCAGGAAGACCAGTTCCACCACAGAACACATCATGGCCTCATTCCTGAGAGACCACAATTTCCCTTCTCACTAAGTTAAAGTTGCCCTCCAACGCATCTCATGTATATTCCGCCTCTCCAACCTCAAATCCCACACCTTCAACCGGAACAAGGACAGAACCACCCCACCCCCCACCCCAGTGCTTACCTTCCACCCTCCCAAGCTTCGCATAAATCACATCATATGACAACATTTCCACCACCTCCAGACGGACCCCACCAGCTGGGAATATATTTCCCTCTGAACCTATTTCCGCTTTCCTCAAAGAGTGTTCCCTCCGTGACTTCAAGGGAGTTTCAGTGGGAATGGTCTCTGCAGAATGTTGATACGGGTGAGAAAGGAAATATATCACTGGTGGTGGGGTCTGGCAGCAGTTAGTAGAATTGGCAGAGGTTAATGGGCTGTATCTGGAGATTAATGAGGTGGAAGGTGAGGCCTGTGGCAATATTCCTATTGTGGTTGAAGTGGTGGGGTAAAGGTGGCCGTGTGGGAAATGGGGGATGTGCGTTGGAGGACATTGTTGATCACCTTACAGGAAAATTGCGATCCTTGAAATCGGAAAACTTTCTAAGCTGTTCTGAAGGGGAATTGCTCCTCCTGAGTGAAAAGATGACAGAATCGGAGGGATTATGTGGACAGGATCACGTCCTTACGGGAGTATACGCGAGTGTGGATCAGGAGAGCAAAACATAGGACCTGAAATAGCTCGAAGAAATGGTTGAAACAGAATCCAAAGAGATGATGCAAAGACATCGCAGATAAAAGAATAACCAGGCAGAAAATAGGACCCCTTAAAGATTAACAAGGCCATCTATGGAACCACAGAACGTGGTAGAGATATTATGCGAGTATTTCACACATCATGTTTATTACTGCAGACTGACATGGAAGCTAAAGAGTTTGGAGAACGAAATAGTGATAACTTGATAAATGTTCATATTACAGAGGAGTTACGACTGGTTGTCTTAAATTGCATCAAAGTGGATAAATCAATGGGACCTAATCAGGTCTATCTCAGAATTGTGTGGAAAGCTAGTGAGGTGATTGTTGGAGCCCTCAATGAGATATTTATATCATCGATAGTCAGAGGTGAAGTCCTGGATGACGCGTGCAATGATTTTTTTTTTAAGAAGTGTTTAGGAAAGGCCGCAGTTCAATGGAACTGTGAGTTTGAAGCCAGCGGCAGGCAAATTGTTGGAAGGGACTCGGAGGAATAGGATTAACATGTGATTGCAAAGGCACGAAATGATTAGGGATAGTCAACATGGCTTTGTGCATGGGAGATTGTCTCACTAACTTGGTTGTATCTATTGAAGAAATTACCAAGAAGATTGAAGGCAGAATGTGGACGTTGTCAATATGTACTTCGGAAAGTTATTCACCGAGGTTCCACAAAGTAGACTGGTTAACAAGCTTAGATAACATGTAATACATTGAGAACTAACCATTCGGAAAGAAAATTGGATTGAATGTAGGAGACTGAGAGTGGTGATGGAGGGTTGCTTTATGGACTGGAGACCTGTGAGCAGCAGTGTGCTGCAGGGATCGATGCTTGGTCTTTTTACATAAATAACTTGAATGCGAATAGGCTGAGAGAAGATGAGTCATGACTCTAGAAGTAAAGGTAGCAATAAAGAGGCGATAATGAGCGTGCAGAGAGAGAGATTATAGAGAGATTATGAGCTGTGAATGACCAAGGCTGAAGACAGTGTTATGTGACAAAATATGTGGGTGATGGGGGGATGGGTGATTCAGTGGCAAAATTGAAAACAGGGGAGAAGGGTAGCAAAGGGGGAAGAGGAGAGGAAAAGGTGATGAGCGAGTGGGGAGCGAGGGAAAGAGAGACAATCAAGAAATAAGAAGTACAGATCAGTGAAAAACATTTCGAAGGCAAATAAAATAAATGAAATAAAATTACGGAGCAAAATGAAAGCAGAGGGGTCGAGATAGGATAATCATCTGATGGCAGATGGGTTTTGGATGTGAATATATGAGGTATGGTCAGTAGGTCTACAAAATAGACTGAAATTGGAGGTGTAATGGAATGTCGCAGGTAGGCAGGCTAGTGATGGCAGCGTTTGGTACACTTTCTGTTATTGGTCAATGCATTGAATTCAGAGGTTGTGACGTCATATTGCGGCCCTATAGGACATTGATTAAAGCTCATCTGGAATTCTGTTTTCAGTTTCAAACTCCCTGATCGAGCAATGATGTTGTGAAACTTGAAATGGGTAATAAATATTTTCAAGGACTTTGCTACAGTTGGACGGTTTGAACTATTGTGAAAGCCTGAATAGCCTTGCTCTATTTTCACTGGAGATTTAGAGCCTGAGAGGTGACCTTATTAAAGATATTAATCATAAGGGGCATGGGTCAGGTGAACAGTCTGTGCCTTTTCCCCATGTTAAGTAGTCCAAACTGGACGGCACATGCTTAAGGCGAGAGGGAGAAGATAAAAATGGATCTAAGGAGTAACATTTTCATGTCGAGTGCGGTGCGTGCTTGGAATGAACTGCCTGAGACTAGTACAATTGTAACATTTAAAAGGTGTTAGACTGCGGTAGATCGAGTCAAAAATCAGACAACACCAGGATATAGTTCAACAGATTTATTTGGAAGCACGAGCTTTCGTTGCGCTGTTCCTTCATCAGATGATTGTGGAGTGATTGCAAGCAGTTAGGAATTGACAAGAGCCAGGGGGTGTCATAGGTGGCAGTCTCAGGATGCTTGGATACTGCCGATACAGTCAGTTAGATGGGTTACCTCCACGAAAGATACAAGGGCTTGGCAGGTAATGCAGCAGTCTCCTGCGCCTGTCCCCACCTCAAAAAAGTATTCTGGTTTGGAAAATGTAGTGGTTAATAGACGTTCAGGGAAATGTAGCACGAGCAGCCAAGTTACTGGTGCTGAGGCTGGCACTACTCTAATGTGACGTATATCAGGTTCCAGATAATCAATTGTGATTGTGGACTCTCTAACAAGGGGCACAGACTGTCGTTTCTGAAGCTGATAGTGAGACATCAGAAGGTGCCACCCTCATGCCAGGATCAAGGATGCCTCAAATTGGGAGCAAAATATATTCAAAGCGGAGAATCATTAGTGGGAGGTCATTGCACAATGGTTCCAATGACAGATTAAGGGGGTCCTGATGAGAGAATACAGGAAGTTATGTAGGAGTATAAAAAACAGGTTCTCAAGGATAGTAATATCTAGATTACTCCCTGTGCAACATGCCAGTGAGAGTCGGAATAGCAGGATGGAGGAGATGAATGTGTGGCGAAGGAGCTGTTGCAGGGGAGAAGGAATGACATATTTGGATCATGGGAATTTCTTCTGGGGTATATCTGACCTTCATAGCAAGGACAGATTGCACGTGCATTGCAAGGGGACTAAAATCCAGGCAGGCAGATTTGCTAGTGCTGCTTAGGAGGCATTAAACTCAAAGAGACAGAGAGAAAAGACTTACATGCGAGGCTGGTACTGTTCAGAGCTCATACAAGCAAGGACAAGCCACAAAATGAGGTGAGACTGACCAGTTACACTGCTTTTATTTCAGTGCAAGAGTCTTGACCAGTCAGGCAGATGAGCGCAGGTAATGGTTTTGAACATGGCACTGTATCGCATGTATCACAACTACAAAGGCATGACTCAGGGTTGGATAGGACTGGCAGCTTAATGTTCCAAGATATAGATGTTATAGCAAGGATAGAAAGGGAGAACAGAGCAGGGGGAGTGGCGTTTTTGCTTATGGGTAAATTACGGCTGGAATTCGGGAGGACATTCCTGGGAGCCCATCCAGGTACATTATCTGATTGGAACGGGGAAATAAGAAAAGTGATTATCTCCTTATTGGGATTGTGCGATCGACACCACACCCCCTCTTCCTCCCTTCCCCCTTCCCCACCTCCCCCCCTCCTCCCCACCCACCCAACAGTCAGCGGGGAAAGACAAACAAATTTACTGGAAGATCTCAGTTATCTGAGAGAATAATGTGATTGTAATGATAAGGAGTTTTAACTTTTCAAACTGAGCCTCGGAATCCTGTTAAGTGCTTGGATGGAAAGGTGTCTGTTCAGTGTACAGGAGAAAATGTTTGGTTCATATTGTAGGATGTACCTACTAGAGAAGGAATAAAACTTAACCTTGTTTCTTCATTTGTCACCGGATGAGGACGTCACTGGCTGGGTCAGCATTTATTGCCTATCCCTAATTATCCAGAAGGCAGTTAAGAGACTACCACGTTGCTATAGGTCAGGAGTCACATGTAAACCAGATTAGATAAGGATGGCAGATTCCTTCCCTGAGCGACATTAGAGAATGACTTATATACATGACTTGGATGTGAATATATGTGGTATGATCAGTAGGTTACAGATTATATCAAAATTGGAGGTGTAGTGGACATTGATGAAAGTTAGTTCAGATACAACAGGAGGGTGATCAGATGGGCCAATGGCCTGTGAAATGGAAGACGGAGCTCAATTTAGATAAATGTGGGCTGCTGCATTTTGGAAAGCCAAATCAGGGTAGGATTTATGCGATCAATGGTAAGGTCCTGGCGAGTTCTGCTGAACAAATCGACCATGGAGTGCAGGTTCATTTTTTCTTGAAAGTAGAGTTGCAGGTAGGCATGGAATTCAAGGCAGCATTTGGTACCCTTATATATATTGGTCAATACATTGAATACAGAAGCTGTGACGTCATATTGTGGCTGAAGAGAACATTGATTAAGCCACTTCCGGAATTCTAGGTTAAGTTCGAATTTTCCAGTTCTCGGAAGGATGGTGTGAAATGTGAAAGGGATCAGACAAGACATTGCCAGGGTTGGAAGATTTGGGCGACAGGGAAAGACTGAATAAATTGCGTCTATTTTCTCTGGAGAGTCAAAGACTGAAAGGTGACCTAATGTAGATTTATAAATTAATGAGGGGCACGGATAAGGTGAACAGCTGGGGTATTTTCTCCCCAGGTTAGGTGGGTCCAAACAAGAGCAAATGGGTTAAAGTTGAGAGCGCAAAGATTTAAAAGGGATTCAAGGGGCATCGCTTTCAAGCTGAGTGTGTTCTATGTATGGAGTGAGCTGCCAGATCAAGTAGTGGAGGCTGTTACAATTACAACATTTAAAAGGCATCCGACTGGGTTCATGAATATGAAGGGATTCGAGGGATATGAACCAATAGCTGGCAAGTGGTACTCCATTTGCTTAGGATTTCTAGTTGGCTTGGACGAATTGTGCTGTACTTCTGTATGACACTAATAATTTAAACTAATCTGTATGCATCTTTAATGTAGAGCCAGCAGAAGCACAGATATTTGTCCTTAGAGCTGAGTAGGTTAAGCAGAGATTTCGACCAGGTGCAGATTTGTTTCCAGGATATTTAATTTGCAGACAGAGAGGAATTGTTAACACTGACACAATTTTTGAATTTCAGATAATTGACAAATAATGCAGGGTTAAAATGAGAAGATTATTTTACTCAGTAAGTTCTGAGCATCTGGAACAGTCTGAATGGCAGCTGGAGACAGATTCAGCAGTTATTCTAAAATAGATTTGGAATTCTCATTTTTAAGGAACGATTTGGAAGGCTATGGGCAAATGACAAGGGAATTGCGACAGATTTTCAGCAACTCCAGACGGAGAGACAACAGCCCCAATGGGTTGTATAGACCCAACCCCTGTGCTCTGTCCTACTGCCCCATTTCAATAACGAAGCTCATCGCAGGGCAGAGAGAAGAACGATCCCACCACTCACCTCACAACGGTGCCCGCCTGATTGAAAGCAGCTCATCAACTAAGAGAAGGAGAGTTGGTGTGGCCCTGCAGTCAATGAGAGTGAACAGCAGCATGACACGTGACCATGATCTGACCAGGGGCAGAGTCACTGTGAGGGGGCACTCAGTGCGTGTGAAGGGAGTGGGAGAGACTGCAGAGACTGTGACGGACACTGCTAGAAATGAATTAGTAACTCCCGGTAAATTAAAACCAAAAGAAATGTGAACACTGTAATCAGAAACAACAACCAGGAGGTTCTGGAAAAGGTCAGCAGTTCTAGTAACATATGTGAAGAGAAATCAAAGATAAAGTTTCAGATCTCAGTGATCCTGAGCTGATGTTACCGGAAAGAAAATGGTTTATATGCAGAAGGTAGGGTGGGGTGGGGGCGGATGTAAGGAATAAAGGATAGGTGGGGATAGAGCGATAAGAATGGTTGTGTAAAGGAATGGATAATGATGTGGCGGGGAGGGTGAATAGCTGTTAATGGAGAGTGTTAGTGGCCAACCATAGGTAGTGTATAATGGCAGGCTGCGATAAGAAGGTGTGGTGTGTGGGTAGTAGGCGAGGACAAGGGGTTGTTAACCTACTGTTAGCCATTCACTGCCTCCATTATAAACTGCTCCACACCTACATCACTCCATGATTGGAGCTGCCGAAGACATAATCTTCTGGGATATCCTCCCTAACCGCTCTGACCTCCTTTAAGATGAATTTTATATCGTTCTCTTTAATCAACGTTTCCATCATTCATGAAGCACTTTCGGAGATTTGTCAATGTCGAAAGCTCCATTCAATGCAAGTAGTTGTTGTTATTTTCTGACAATGGGAGAAACAGGAATGAACCTTCTCTCTTCTATCTGATGAGCAGGAGTAAAGCAGAAGCGCTGTGCAAGCAACAGCCAGCAATGGTCCACGGGTGATTGATGTCAGCGCCGGACCACTAAGAGGACAGGGCGGTGGATGAGAGCGTCAAACAATCGGAGTGAATGAGGGGCGGGGCTATACTTGACCACATGATCAGCCTCGCGATCAGCACAGTATTGTTGTGAACAAGGCATTGGGAATGTGAATGTGCAGAACAGGCGAAAGGTAAGAAATGAACAGCAGAAAGAGGGAGGGAAATGGTGTTGGTATGTGCTCAGAAGTTTTACAGCAACTTAGAGCACATCGGAAAACAAAAATTTGAAATTCCCAGGCCTGTGTTTGCCTCAGATGGCAATAGGCCCGAGTGAGCGCCGGATTCTTTATTTGGAGGGTAGTGATCCTCGGCTGTCAAGTTTGTGAGGGGCAAGCTGCAGCAGGACGGATGCGCAGCCTTCCCTAACAGGGAGTGATTGTGTAAATCCTGCACTCTGTGCCAGAATCAGGATGTTTTCAAAGTCCAAGAGCGCGATGCTGGAAAGCACAGCAGGTCAGGCAGCAGCCGATCGGTGGGAAGGAAAATGGACTGGAAAGACATGTCAAGAGGGCGGTGCCAAATTGGAAGTTTGTGTCTAAGATGAAGTGGGGGAGGGTAAATGTAGACACTGCTCAAATCCACATTGATCCCAATTCATTGGAGGGTACCAAGGGCGGAAGATGAAGCATTCTTCCTTCAGGCATCATATGATTTGGATTTGGGTGTGGAGGAGGCCCAGGAGCTAAATATCCTTGGTGATGTGCGAGGGGATGTTAGAGTTTTCGGACGCATCATGTTGGCTTGTTTAGTGCTTTACTGTTACTTTCACGGAACTTTTATAAATAAGTCCTCCACTGCTGCTCAGCCTATGAGCATTTGCTGCTATCTTAACGGATTACATTTACAACAATATCTGTAACAATCAATAATTCGTTTTTTCCAAAATAAGTGGATTTTCCTTCCATTTCTGACTGTCACATTCTGCACCATTTTCATTCACTCTAATTCATTTTGCACTCCCTTAAACATCAGCTGTGTTTCTCCCTCCACAGATACCAAAAATCAATGCCACGGTTGGCTGTGGAGAATGTGTTGTTTGACTTCCTTTTACTGCTGCAGTTCCTGTGGTGAAGGTGTTCCCAAAATTTAGTTCGCTCAGAGATGTTACAGATTATTCACTCAGAAGAGGTGACAACATGTGTGCAAATCAAACCAGTTTGTACTTTTACTATTTTTATAACTTCTGACACAAGGGATATTAGGCCAGGTGATCAAAAACATTGCCAAATAAGCAGGAATTCAGGATTAGCTTCAAGGAGGAAAGCACACCTGAGAGCGTGAAGGTGGGAATTCCAGATCGTGTTGCCTTGGTAACAGTAGAAAGAGCCAGGCAGGTGAAGCAATGCAAAAGCATGGCTGGGAATCTGAAAGAAAATAAGTTGTCAAGATCTCAAATGTTGTGTGGTGCAGGTAGATCGCAATGTTCACAGCCAAGAATTAAATCAAGGGTGAGAATTTTAAGTTCTTGTTGCTTATGAATGCTTATCTTTTGTTGGATCAACAAGTTTTGGTACAAGTGAGCACTTGGGCAGCTGAGTTAAAGATATCCTTGAGGTTACCTGTAAGTTGAATGTGAGAGTCTGGCCAGGAGTGTGTTTGGATAATAAAGTCTGGAGATAGCATTGGGATGGATAAGAGATTCACCAAATGAGCTCAGACTGGGGTGGAGTTGGGCGAAGTGACTGATGTAGAAATAGCAGTTTTGGAGTGGGATTAGGCTGTCACCCTCAGCTCATCTCTTGAATTCAGCTGATTGTACGTTTTTTGAATCAGGTCTGCAAAAAGATCAGGAACTGAATAGCCCTGGCAGAACCTAAATAGGGCATCTCTGAGCAGGCTATTGCTGAGCAGCTGCTGCTTGAGAGCACTTTTGGCGTCACCTTCCATTACTTTACTACTGATCGAGTGTGGACTGATCGATGGAAATTGGCTGGGTTGGCTGTTTCCTGTGAATCTGCATTGAACACACCAAGGCAGCGTTCTGCATTGTCAGTCCATGCCAGTGCTGGAGCAGTACTGGGGTTTGTGGTTGGAAAGTTCTGGAGCACAAGCCATCAGTACCGTAGCCCGAATGTTGGCAGGGATCATACCCCTTACACTCTTTGTCCATTTCTTGATATTATTTGAAATGATTGGTTGAGCAACTATGATGTTGAGGACCACTGCAGAAGGCTGAGATGAAAAATTGCTGCAAAAGCTGTCGTCTTAGCTTTTGCATGAATGTGTGAGGCCCCTCCATCAGTAAGGGTGGGGATATTCTGTGATGCTTCCTCCAATGTGTTATTTAATTGTCCATCACCATTCATGACTGTTGCAGAATTTCAGAGCTCTGATTTAATCCATTGGTTGTGAGATCGCTTAGTTCTATTTCTTGTCGCTTGTGCTGTTTGGCATGCTGGTTTGGTAGGTCTTTTAGGTATGATACAAGATTACAGTGGTGCTGGAAAAGCACAGCGCGTCAGGCAGCATCTGAGGAGCAGGGAAATCGAAGTTTTTGGCAGGATCGTTTCATCCTGTTGAAAGGGTCCTGCCCAGAACATCAATTTTCCTGTTCCTCAGATGCTGCCTGACCCGCTGTGCTTTTCCAGCACACTCTAATTTTGTCTGATCTGCATCACCTGCAGTCCTCACATTCACTTACCTCTTTTAGGTATGCCTGACGGTCCTCCTGTTGAAAGGATCCTGCCCAGAACATCGATTTTCCTGTTCCTCAGATGCTGCCTGACCCGCTGTGCTTTTCCAGCACACTCTAATTTTGTCTGATCTGCATCACCTGCAGTCCTCACTTTCACCTCCCTCTTTTAGGTATGCCTGACGGTCCTCCTGACATACCATCCTGCACTTTGCACTGAAACTGGATTGATCCACTATTTTGATGGTAATGGTTAAGTGGGGGTATGCCAGGCCATGAGATTTCAGGTTGTGCTGGAGTGCAATTCTGCTATTGTTCAACAGTGTCTTAGAGATGCACCGTTTTGAGGTCCGCCATCTGAACGAGGTATATCCCATTCAGCAAAGTGATAGTGTCTGTAAACACACTGGAGACTACTCTCCACTTGAATGCAAGGCATTGTCTCCAAAGGACTGTGTGAGGGTCGTTCTTACTGATGCTGTTATGGACAGATTTTATCTGTAGCTCGTCAATTCATAACAATGAGATCAAGTATGTTTTTCCCTCGTCTTGGTTCTCTCACCACCTGCTGCAGGCCAAGTTGAGCAGCTACGTCCTTTAGGACCCAACCAGCTGAGTAACTGTTAGTGGTGCATATTGAAAACCCATATGCAGAGTACGGTTGGCATCATTTACACCCTCAGTGCTTCCTTCAAGTGTTGCTCAACATGAAGGAGTACTGATTCATCAGCCAAGGGAGGACGGTATATGGTAATCAGCAGGAGCCATGAGACATCCTGCTGTCTTCAGTTAATGCTGAGTACTCCCTGGGCAAGTCCTTCCTGTCTGTACACCACTGTGCCACCACCTCTGTCTGGTCTGTCCTACTAGTGGGATAGGACATATCTAGGAATGGTCATGGTAGGTTCTCGTTATTGTCAGCAATTTAGTCTTACGCACGGAATCATATGTCAAGCTATTCACATATTCGCACTCGCGCCAGATGTTAGTGAAGAGAAATTTGCAGGGTCGAGAGGCCTGATTCTGTGGTTATATTTTCTGGTGCCTTGGTAGATGTCATGTGGTCCAACCAATTTATTTTGTTTGCTGAGACTTTACAGTGATGAAGACAATGAGTAACTTGCTGGGCCACTGCCACATTGGCAGTTATCTTTCCCGGGAGGGCATTAGGGATTTATTCTGCCATTGGCAATTGTTCAATGGAGATCAGTTGGAGATCAGTCTGACTGAGATAGTCAGTTGTATTTTTTATTGAATTCAGATTCCACCATCAACAGAGGTGGGATTCAAATCCGGACTTCAGTTGTACATTTTAATATTCCAGATAGAAGCTAAATACATCAGTTTTTTTTCACTCATTTTAAATATCACTAACCCAGGATTTGTTTCTTTGTTAAATACTGTCCATCATCCTGTCTTCTCCATTCTCCCCAATAAGTGAGAAGCACATGCAGTTTCTCTGTCACTAATATTGAGGCAATCCGATAGGCTGCCTCTGCTGCTTCCATCCCTTCCATTGGCCTACCAAGCCAAACTGCCTCATGTGATGCTCACCGTTTTAGTCTTAAACTAACAGCTTTCTCCATTTTCTTGTCAAGCTTAATTAGAGCTCATCTTGACCCTTTCCCCCAGCCTCACTAAACTACATACACTACAACTTTGTCTTCTCGTCCTCCTCATCAGTCTCCCTCACCACATCACAGATACTGGTCTTTGTTCTGTCTGTCTGTCCTTTCCAATTATGTCCTTCTCACTCATTCTGCGAAATCTAGTATTTGACCTCACTATCGTTGGAAACTCTTGCTCCATCTCCACTCACCCTTTCCTTTCTGAATTCCTTTATTTTTGTCCCTCCAGGAATAATCCTTAGTCCCTTCTGTTTCTCACCTACATACTTCCAGGAGGTGCCATCGTTCAAAATATCG
Source organism: Chiloscyllium punctatum (assembly GCF_047496795.1). Lineage (NCBI taxonomy): Eukaryota > Metazoa > Chordata > Chondrichthyes > Orectolobiformes > Hemiscylliidae > Chiloscyllium > Chiloscyllium punctatum. The sequence goes on from NC_092756.1 coordinate 16,207,415, forward strand.
TGTTCACACGTACTTTAACAATGCCCAGTTGTACCTCATCATCATCATCATCATCACCAGGTGGCATAATGGCACTGTGTGTAGCACTGCTGCCTCACAGCACCAGGGTCCTGGTTCGAATCCAGCCTTGGGTGACTGTCGATGTGGAATGTGTACATTCTCCCTGCGTGGGCTTCCTCCGGGTATTCCAGTTTCCTCCCACAGTCCAAAGATGTGCAGGTCAGGTGAATTGGCCATGTTAAATTGCCCGTAGTGTTAGGTACATTAGTCAGATGGAACTCGGTCTGATTGGGTTCGTCTTCGGAGGGTCGGTGTGCACTGGTTGGGACGAAGGGCCTGTTTTCACACTGTATGTAATCAAATCTATTCGAATCTCTCTCCATTGCTGCACTGTTACAGTTATCAAAATGCTTATCACGCTTTTTTCTACCTGATTCAGTGCAAGTTCTTCCAATGAAACGTTGCAATGTTTGAACCTACTGCGTTCAGTTGCTATTACAAATTCATTTCTCTTACAGCTGAGCCCCTCCCTCTGACTGGGATCTCTCTGAGGCAGAAGTACGCTCTGCACAATATTGCTCGCAATTCTGACCCCAAGGTAAGCTTCTGATCAGACTTCCACACAATCACACACACCAAAAATTACAATCTCTTAAATGTTGCTTATCTCCTCCTCACCCCAGCTCCATCGCTACAGAAACCCCCTACCCGTGTCTATGTTGCCGTAAGCCTGATGAATCCAAAACAGAACCACTGATTCCGTAAATGATGCAGAATCTGGTTCTGGACACCATCATGTTTGAAAACATCTTCTGAGTATATACCCTTTCAAACCCCTTAAGAATCACATATTTTTCAATCGGATCACCTCTCATTGTCCCAAAATCCAGGGGGAAGTTTCCCAACTTCAACAGCCATTGCTTAAATGATAATCCCTCCAAATCAGGGATTATCCCAGACAATGTTCTCTGAAATGCCTCCAATGAAGTGATGCATATCATCAAATAAACGGACTAAAATGTCTTACATTACTCGAGATGCGGTCTCATTCGCACTTCGGACAGTTGCCCTAAGTATATACTCCGAACACTTACACTGCAAACCCTTTGAAATAAGGAACAACATTCTTATTCACCTTCTTGATGACCTGTTGTAACTGCGTGCTAGCTTTCTGTGTTTTCTGCACAATTACCTGTAGCTTTCTACAGTTTACGCCATTTAAATAGTACGCTGTTCTTTTACTATCTCCCCAAAATGAACAACTTCGCAACTTCCCAAGTTATATTTCATTTTCGAACTTGTTGCTCACTTCTCCTGTGAATATCTCTCTGTATTATAATCCTTTTGGAACATTAATGTTATCCTTTTCTCGGAGAATTCCCACCTCATTCTTCTAAACATTTCCTGGGAGCTCTGGACAGGGAGCAGCATGCTCAGTTGTTATCCTTTTCGGCATATTCTATGGAATGACTGCAAGGACATTGCTGACCATTCTTCTGAATGCCGATAACCTGCCCATTAAGATGCATTCGCCTTTCACACCCAATGTCTTATTCGTGCGGTGCAGAGGCAGCTCGGAAGGAATGAAATGAAGGAAATCCTGCTCATTGCATCTCACCAACTCTTGGAATATTCTGTTCCATGTGTCAAAACTCTCTTCTGTTCAGTCACATGAAGTCCCAAGGTGCAAACTCCTAGAAACCCACATCGATTTTCCCCTGTATTGACTGCTGATGTCCACAAGGGGTAATGTCTCCAGTCATCCTGCAGCAGGAGGAAGGGATGGTTTGAGTTTCCAATCTTAACCGACAGTGACGGGTTTTACAAACTTGTATTAGAGGATATTACAGGTGGACATTCAGATGGTAATCGCAGTAATTGCAACGCCAAACTCTAACAGAATTACACAATTCATCAGCACCTGGATATTTGCATTGTATATGAGTATTGCTTTCCAGTTCGTTCTCATTTGCTGCATAATAGTTTTCCTTTGAATCGAACCATTTTCTAAATAGATCTCCCCGAAATCTTCAATATCTGTCCTGTAATCCTTTTATGATGAGCTGATGAGTGTTAAGTTTATCAACTTGATGTATGTCTTTTGTAAACACCTATCTCACAGCTCTCCACAATTTCCTTTGCGACAAGGAGAACAATTTCAGTTTCTCTAAACCCCTGATTCCCCAATGTCTCTTTGCTATCTATAAGGTCACAACAGGTTGTGTTGGACGATTCTCCACTTGTCTGCATCAGTGCAGCTCCCAACAATATGAAACAAAGTGAACATCCTCCACGATAAAGTACTGTGCCTGAATAGTGTCCTATCCACCACCTTCAACATTTCCCCTCCCCATCCCCGAGGCACTGTAGCATCACTGTGTAAAAGGTAAAGACAACATTGCCTTAGCAGACCGTAAGACTGCTCTTTCACTAGGGAGAGGTGACTGGTGGCATTTTAACCTGAAAGTTATACCAGCCCAGGCAAGGGGAGAGGTTGAGAAGGAGAGACCATCTCTTGCAGATGTATATAGTTGATGTGTATCATCAAGACCCATGTCTCTGCAACTAAATTTCCCCATTCTTTGAACCATCCTGGTAAATCTCCTATGCACTCTCTCTGGGATCCTGCCAAATTTACCAACGTGTGAGTGATCTCTGGATGGACAGACCCAGCTGCTCCGTATTCTTGTGTGTAATGCCATCTTAGAGCAACAATTGCACTAAACCTCACTGTCTGTAAGGGTGGGAGACAAGGATTCCCGAAAACATTTAATATGCATTTAGGTGTACACTGGCGATGCCATGACAGATAGCACTTTGGACCAACTACTGGAAATTATATTTGGATAGGTTGGTAGTAGATTTCTTTGTCACAAGTTCAATAGATCACACAGTCCTTTTTCTGTCTTGTAGACCACTGAGATGATTGACAGAGGAATATGACAAGCCACATTTGAATTTCAGGTCAGAGAGGTGATATTAGATAAGATGAAAAATGATTGTTTGACGATTTGGGGAGTAAAGTGAGATGAAGGGGTTCAGGAGGTAAATCTGGAGCCTGGGGAGAGGGTACAGGAATCTGATATGCCATCGTCACATGCAAAGTAAAAAGAAGGTATTCTCAAGGTTGGAATTGCACAAATAGCAGCGCATTGAGAGACTCTAAGAGATTAGAGATTGGGAGGATAATGAGTTTGGAAGAGATTAGAGTTCGGGAGGACTGTGAGGTTTGAGAAAGTCATAGCGATGGAGATGCTAGTGACAGCAGAGCTAGTGTGGGTTTTGAGCCTGCAGAAGAATTAGAGATAAGGAGGAGTTCTGAGGCTGGATGAGGTGACAGTGATAGACTTGTGAAGAAAGAGGAATTCACAGATATTGAGAGTTAGTGGTAGAGATACACAGAACCAAAACAGACCTTTTCATCCAACCAATCCACGTGAACAATCACTCCAAACTGAACTATTCCCACGTGCCTCCGCTTTGTCTAAACCCAAACAAAAAACGTCGCTGGCCAAAGGTCCTTCTCAAAGAATCCCATTCCCCTACTCTATATCCACCCATGACTAATTCACCTAACCTACACCTCCCTGAACCTGGACGAAACCCACACAGACACGGGAAGAATGTGGAAATCCCACAGAGACAGTCGCCTATGTCTGGAATCGAACCTGGGACCTTGGCGCTGTGGTAGCAATGCTAACCACTGAGCCACTGTGCAACCCTACAATTGTAATTGTATTCACAACTACCACTTCCTCTCGAAGCTCATTTCACACACGAACTACTGTCTGTACAAAATAATAAAAAATCCCGAACGTCTTCTTAAAGCCATTCGCCTCTCAACTTAAAAGGTATTTATCCAGTCTTGAATGGCGCACCCTCCTGGATGAGGAGACAGTGATAGAGTTGTGAAGATAGAGGAATTCACAGACAGTGAGAGTTAGTCATAAAGATATACAGCACAAAAACATACCCGGTAATCCAACCAATCAATGGAAAGGAAACCAGCTATTGACATTATCCGTCCCCCTCTTGATTTTATAGACCTCTAATACGATCACTCCACAGACACCTTCGCTCCAGTGAAAGTAGTTCCAATCTATCCAGCCTCTGCTTATAGTTCAAATCATCCATTCCCATTAACATCCTGGTAAATCTCTTCTGAACGAGCTCCAATTTAATAATATCCTCCTGATAACAGCGCAACCAGAATTTGACACAGAATTTCAGAAGAAGCCTCACCAACATTCTGTATAACCGCAGCAAAGCGATTTCCTAGACCTAAAGATCTCAAAAATGGAGGTATGTGTTTCATCACCTTTTTAACCACCCTGTCTACATGTGACAGAAACTTACAAGACCTGCACCCCGTGGTGTCTTTGTTCTCTATCACTAATCAAGGCTCGACTGCCCTCGTTTGCTTTATCAGGATGTAAAAGTTTGCATTTATTCAAATCCAAAAATCCAAAAGATCCTGGGATTACAAAGACAGTAGAAGTAACTTAAGAGGGAAGTAAAGACGGCAAAAAGGTGACATGAGATAGCTTTGTCAAATAGGTAAGGATAGTCATATGGAATTTATTTTATGTAAATACCTTAAGAACAAAACGTTAACTGGAGATCCCTCTAAGAGTAACGAGGCAGCCTATATGTGGAGTCACAGGAGATGGGGGAGATACTCACCAAACATTTGGCATCAGTGTTTACTGTGAAGAAGGAGATGGAATATATGGAATTGGGGAATAGATGGTGGCAATTTGAAAATATCCAACTTATAGAGGAGGAGATGTTGGATATCTTGTCATGCATAAAGTTTGGTAAATTTCCAGGACATGATCAGGTGTACCCTTGAATTCTGTGGAAGCTGGTGATGTGATTGTTGGGCCCCTTGCTGAGATATTTGCCTCATTGATAGCCAAATGTGAGATGCCGGAAGACTAGTAGTTGCTTAAGAAAGGTGGTAAGGACAAGCCATGGAACTATCAAACGGTGAGCCAGATGTAGGTGCAGCACAAGTTGTTGGAGTGAATCCTGAGGGAGAGGATTTACAGTATTTGGAAAGGGAAGGACTGATTAGTGATAGTCAGCATGGCTTTGTGTGTGGGAAATCATGTCTCTCAAATTTGAGGTTTTTTGGAGAAGTAACAAAGAGAATTGATGACGGCCGATTTGTGGACATGATCGATATGGACTTCAGTAAGATGATCGACAATGTTTCCGATAGGAGACTTGTTAGCATGGTTGGATCTCATTGAATACAGGGAGATTCAGTGATTTGAATACAGAGCTGGCTCAAAGTTATAAAACAGGATGGTGGTGGAGGGTTGCTTTTCAGATTGAAGTTCTGAGACCAGTGAAGTGCCACAAGGATCGGTGCTGGGGCCACTACTTTTCATCGTACTTATAAATGATTTAGATGTGAACATAGGAGGCATACTTAGTAAGTTTGCAGAGGACACCGAAATTGGAGGTGTCGTGGACAGTGAAGAAGGTTACCTCGGATTGCAATGGCACCTTAATTGGATGGTCCAATGGGCTGAACAGTGGTAGATGAAGTTCAATTCAGGTAAATGAGAGGTGCTGCATTTTGGAAAAGCAATCTTAGCTGGACTAATACATAGAACATAGAACAATGCAGCTCAGAACAGGTCCTTCGGCCCTCGATGTTGCACAGACCTGTCAGAGCAATCTGAAGCACATCTAACGTACACTATTCCATGTACGTCCATATGCTTGTCCAATGATGACTTCAATGTACTTAAAGTTGGCGAATCTACTACCGTTGCAGGCAAAGAATTCCATACCCTTACTTCTCTCGGCGTGATGAAACTACCTCTGACATCTGTCCTATAGCTATCAACCCTCGATTTAAAGATATGCCCCCTCGTGCTCGCTGTCACCATATTTGAAAAAAAAAGCTCTGTCCACCCTATCTCAGCCTCTGATTATCTTATATTTATTTTTAAAGGAAAATTCCTAGGTGTTGTTGCTGAACAAATAGACCTTGCAGTGCAGGGTCATATTTCTTTTAAAGTGGAGTCGCAGGTAGATGGAATAGCGAAGAAGCTGTTTGGTCTGCTTCCCATTATTGGTAGAGCATTGAGTATAGTCGTTGGAAGGTCATGTTGCATTTGTACGTTACAATGGATACGTTTGGAAAATTGTGTGCTGTTCTGTACTCGGCCTATTAGAAGAATGTTGTGAAAAGTGGAAGAGTCCAAAAAAGAATTACAAGGATGTTGGCATGGTTAGAGGGTTTTAGCTGTAGGAAGAGGCCGAATAGGCTGGGACGTCTTTCCCTGGAGCATCAGAGGTTGAGGGGTGACCTCATAGAGGTGTATAAAACCATGAGGGGCTTGCATAGCATTATCAGAAAAGTTCTTATTCCTGGGGTAGGGGAGTCCAGAAATAGAGGGTGTAGGTTTGGGTGAGAGGGGAAAGAGATAAAAGGGAACTAAGGCACAACTTTTTCACGCAAAGGGTGGTGGGTGTATGGAATGAGCTGCCAGAGGAAGTGATGGAGGCTCGTACAATTTGTGCATTTTAAAGGCACCTGGATAGTTAATTGAAACAGTTTAGAAGGATATGGCCCAGGTGCTGGCAAAAGGGACTACATTAGGTGACGATATCTGCTCGGCATGGACAAATTTGACAGAAGGTTCCATAATGTGCTGTTCACCTCTGTGACTCACAGCTCAGTGTCTTTCAGTCTCTTAAAAGATAAAACTTCGTCTGTTTTATTTTAATAAAGTTATAACATTCAGAGCGGTGAGGGTTTATTTCTTTAAATACACATCTTATGATATTTTGAATAAATCTCTATAATATAAAATATTAGTTCTAATATATTCTGAAATAATATTTTGTGAAGCAGCAAGACTGCCTTTTCGAGTCTGTGGAATGTTAGGGTGCAGAGACGACCATTCATAGAGTGATGTGTCCTTTCTGTCGGACGTGGGAGATTAGGGAGAGTTTTAATGATCCTGATGATTGTCTGCAGGAAGTGAGCGTGCAAATCATATAGGATTTCATGGATCAGAGGGAGCAGTCGTTAAATGTTATGAAGAATTTACAGGAATCGGGGGTTTGATCGATGCAGTTTCAGAAAGGTAGGAAAAACTTCACATCCAGTCAGGTAGATGGGTAAACTCTCTGAAGGATAGGAGTAGAGGGCAGTTAGTGCATGATTCTCCTATGGCTATCTCCGTCTCAAACATGTATACTGTTTCAGAAAACGTCGGGGTGACAGACTCTCAGGAGAATGGAGCACTGACAGCCAAGTTACTAGTACTGAGACTGACCCTAGTGCAATGAGAGGTATATAAGGTTCCAGGTAATCGATGGTGATAGGAGACTGTCTGGTCAGGAGCGTTGACTGCCGTTTATGTAGCTGAGAGTGAAACATCAGAATGGGGTGGTGCCTTAGAACCAGAGTCAAGTATGTCTCACAGAGGGTGCAGAATATTCTGAAAAGGGAAGAATAACCCATAGGAGATCATTGTACATTGATACCAATGACACAGGAAGGAAAAAAGGATGAAGTTCTGATGAGAAAATTTAGCAAATTAGCCTGGAAGACAAAAAGTAGTTTAATGTGAGTAATAATATCTGGATTCCTCCCAGTGCCACATTCTAGTGAGAATAAGAATATTAGGATAGAGACAATGAACGTGTGCAGAAGGATCTTGTGCAAGGGAGAAGGTTCCCCGCTTTTGGATCATTGGAATCTCTGCAGTGGTAGAATTGACCTGCATAAGAAGGACGGATTGTATCTGAATTGGAATGGAAGATTTGCTGATGCTACTCGGGGGGCATTAAACCAGTGAGGAAGTGGAGTTAAATCCAAAGACATTGAGAAAAGGGAGAATTCTGAGGCTGATACTGTCCAGAAATCAAACAGCTAAGGCAGGCAAGGGTAAGTGACAGAATGAGGTACGACTGACCAGTTACAATGCATTTATTTCATTGCAAGAGGCCTGACAGGGAAGGCAACTGGTATGGCTTTAATTATGGGACTGCGATGTCATGGGCATAACATAAACGTGGCTCAGGAATGGATAGAATGGGAAGCGTAATGTTCCAGGGTATAGATGTAAGAGGAAGGATAGAAAGGGGGAATCAGAGACGAAGCTGAGTGGCGTTTTTAATTAGGGATAGCATTATGGTTGTGCTTAGGGAGGATATTCATGACAGTACGTCCAGTGATGTCATTTGGATGGAACAGGGAATTGGAAAGTGATGATCACTTTAGAACGTAGAACATAGAAAGGTACATCACAGAACAGACCCTTAGGCCCACGATGTTGTGCTGAGACTTAATCCTAATGTAAAATGTAGTAACTTAACCTACGCATCTCTCAACTCACTGCTATTCATGTGAGCTTAAATGTCCCTGATGACTTCGCTTCCACCACCTTAGCTGGGAACACATTGCATGCATTTACAACTCTCTGCGTAAAGAACTTACATCTGAGGTCTCTTTTACACTTTCCCCTAATATCATCAGACTATGACTTCTCGTATCTGTCAATCCTGCCCTGCGGAAAAGTCTTTGGCTGTTGACTCGATCTATTGTTCTCATTATTTTGTACACCTCGATTAGGTGTCCTCTCTTCGTCTGTCTCTCCAGAGAGAAAAGTCTGAGCTTATTAACCTTTCTTCATAAGGCAAGCCCTCAAGTCCAGGCAGCATCCTGGTAAACCTTCTTTTCACCCTCTCCAAAGTCTCTATATCTTTCCTACAGTACAGCGACAAGAACTGGACACAATATTCCAAGTGTGGTCTCACTAGGGACTTGTAGAGCTACAGCAAAACCTCGCGGCTCTTAAACTCGATACCCATGTTAATGAAAGCCAAAACACCATATGCTTTCTTAACAATCCCATTCACTTGGGTGGCAACTTTGAGGGATCTATGTACTTGCACATCCAGATCCCTCTGTTCCTCCACACTGCCAAGAATTCTGTCTTTCATCCTATATTTATCATTCAAGCTAGACCTCCCAAAATGTATCACTTTTCATTTATCCAGTTTGAATTCCATCCGCCATTTCTCAGCCCAGCTCTGCATCCTGTCTATGTCGCGCTGCAGCCTGCAGTATCCCTTGATACTATTGGCGACACCTCCAACCTTTATGTCATCTGCAAATTTACTAATCAACCCCTCAACTTCTTCATCCAAGTCATTTCTAAACACTACTAAGAGCTGAGGCACAAGAACAGAGCCCTGCAGGACCCCACTCAACACTGACCTCCAGGGCAACTACTTTCTATCGACAACCGCTCTCTTCCTTCTGTCCGCTAGCCAATTCTGAATCCAAATAGCGAAATCTTCCTGTCTCCCATACTTCCTGACATTTTTGAATAAGCCTATCATGGGGAACCCTGTCAAATGCCTTCCTGAAATGCATATACAGTGTATCTACTGCTCGACCTACGTCAACCTGTCTTGTCACTTCCTCTAAGAACATAATAATATTTGTGAGTCATGACTTGTCCTTCACAAAGCCATGCAGATTGCCTTTAATGTCACTATGCTTTGCCAAATAGTCATAAATCCTATCCCTCAGAATTATTTGCACAACTTTGCTGACCACAGATGTGAGACTGACCAGTCTGTAATTGCCAAGGATTTCTATATTACCCTTCTTGCAAAGTGGAACAACATTTACCTCCTTCCCATCGTCCGGTACGACTCCCATGGGGGGTGAGGAGGCACAAATCCTTGCAAGCAGCTTAGCAGCTGCCTTTCTCGCTTCCCAGAGCAGCCTTGGATAAACGTAGTCTGGCCCTGGGGTGTTATCAATCTTAATGTTTTCAAAAAAATTCTAGCACATCATCTTCATCAACCTTGATCTGGTCAAGAGTGTATCCCAGCTCCTCTAAGTTTTCATTTGTAACAAATTATCTTTCATTGGTGAAGACCAAAGCAAAAAAAAAACTCTTTTCGGGCTTCCCCTGTCTGCTCAGACTCCACGCATAAGTTTCCATCACTATCCCTGACCGGCCCTACCTTCTCCCTAATCATTCAGTTATTCCTCACGTAGGAGTGAAACTCCTTTGGATCCTCCCTAATACTTCTTGCCAAGCCTTCTTCATGCCCCCTCCTGGTTTTCCTCAGTCCATTTTTGAGCTCCTTTCAAGTAAGCCTGTAATCTCTAAACTTGTGCTAGATCCTTGCTTCCTCTACCTTACGTAAGCTGCCTTCTTCCTTTTGACGATAAGCTCTTCTGCACTCGTCATCCAAGGTTCCTTAATCTTATCATTTCTTACTTTTCTCAGAGGAACAGATTTGTCCATCACTCGCAAAAATGTCTCCTTAAATAGTCACCACATGTCTGCTGTGCCCTTCCAGTGGAAAAATTGCTCCCAGTCTGTACTTCCCAACTCCTGCCTGACAGATTCATAAATTCCTTTTCCCCAATTAAATACATTTCCTCGGTAATTGCGCCTTTCACTCTCCCGGACAATGCTAAATGTAAGGCAGTTGTGATCACTTTCACCAAAGTGTTCTCCCACCACGAGATCTGAAACCTGTCCTGGTTCGTTGCCGAGCACCAAATTCAAATTGGCCTCTCCCCTCGTCGGACTGTCTGGACACTGAGTAAGGAAACCTTCCTAAACACAACTGACAAAAAGGCTCCATACGATCCATCTGCACTGAGGAGGTTCCACTTGATATTGGGAAAGTTGAAATCACCCATAACAACAATCCTGCTACTTTTGCATTTTTCCAGAATCTGCCCACCTATGTAATCTTCAGTCTCTCTCCTGCTATTAGGTGGTCTCTCGAAAACTCAATGCGGTGGCTGTTCCCTCTCTTTTCTTTTTAAACGTTCTAAACCCTGAAACATCAAGCAAACATCCCTGCCCCTGTGAAACCCACGTCTCCGTTATGGCCACAACATTGTAGCCCCAAGTCCAGATCCATGCTCTTAGTTCGTCACTCTCATGCCGGACATTCCTTGCAATAAAGCAGACACACTTTAACTGATCCCTTTGTTTCATTGCGTAAGAAACCTTCCGATAGATTCAATATATCCTGTCACTGTCCTGTCTGCAACTGACCACCTGTACGACATGTGGCTCTGATTCCCACGCCCCTGCCAAACTAGGTTAAACCCTCGTGAATCGCACGAGCAAATCTCCCACCCAGGACAGTTGTATCCATCCAGTTCAGATGCAACCCTTCCTTCATGTACAGGTCCCAAGTTCCCCAGATTTTATCCCAATGGTCTACGTATCTGTAGTCCTCCCTCATGCACCAGCCGTTCAGCCACGTGTTAAGCTGCATTCGCTGATTGTTCCTCATCTCACCACCTCGTGGCACCGGTAGCAAACCTGAGATCCCTATTCTACCTGTCCTGCTCTTCAGCTTCCAATCTCACTCTCTGTAGTCACTTTTAAGATCCTCAGTCCCTTTCCTGGCTATATCATTGGTGCCAAAATGTACCACGATTTCTGGCTGTTCACCCCCCTTCAGAATCTTGTAAACTCGATTGGCGACAGTCCTGACCTTGGCACCAGGAAGGCCACAGACCTTCCGGGAGTCCCGTTCTTGACCACAAATTCTACTGTCAATCCGTCTCAGTATTGAGTCCCATACCTGTAGCGTTTTTCAATTGTCCCCCCCCCCCCCACCCCTTCTGATCACAGTGCCATGCTCAGTGCTAGAGACCTGGCACCTATGGCTTTTTCCTGGTAGGCAGTATCCAAAACGATATACTTTATTGGCTGACTCGTAGTACCTGCCTACCAGCGTGATACTGAGTAGTCTCCTTATCTTCCTGTGTATGAGTAGACGAACAAGAGGGTAGAAGAAAACCAGCAGCTTAGCAGCATCAGGAGATGTAAAAGTCAACATTTTAGGTCTAACCGTTCTTCCTGACTGAGGGCGAGAGTTGGGGATCTTCAGATAAAGGGAGAAGGAGATGTTTGTGGTGGGAAGAACAACAGATTGCTGAAGTAGGGATAGGTGGACACAAATGATAAATGCAATATGGTTGGTCGATGAGAGAGAATCCGGTTGGTAAATGAAACGAAGGGTCGTTAGGCGGAATGGAAGGGAGGAGGTGGACTTGAAATGGTGTTGCTGTATGGCTGGGAAGGCTATTTCAAATTACAGAACTCATTATTGTGTCCTTCGAGCTATAGGCTGCCCAGGCGAACAATGAAGTGTTGTTCCTCCAATTTGCGATCTGACTCACCGTGGCAATAGAGGAGCCCAAGGATGGTAATGTGAGAAAGGGATTGGGAAGGGGGGTTGAAATGGGTCGTGAGAAGATCATATCAGGAGCGCAGGATGCAGTAAAGTAGGAGAGAAGAGAGGCAAGTGAATGTCTGTCTCACCTGGATAGACACGGAGAGCTCTGTAGGTAGGTGAGGGGAGTGGTGTGCTGATAGGTGATGCATCTATTCCAGTTGCAGGTGATGTTTCGGGTGGGGGGAACTGGAGGAATGGGTGAGGAGTGTGGCACAAAGATTATCAAGCGAATGGCCCTTGTGAAATATGTGCCAGGTGGTAAGATCCAACCTAATGTACTGTATCTGGTGCTCAGGATGTGGTCTTCTCTACATCGGGGAGACCAAACGTAAACGAAGGGAATGTTTTACTGCACATCTCAGCTGGGCCCATCAGCGCTGACCTGACATCCTAGTCACTGCCTATTTCAATTCTCCCTCCCAACCCCTTTCCAACACTGCCTTCCTTGGCCTCCTCCATTGCCACAACGAACCAAACGGCAAATTGGAGGAACAACACTACATCTTCCTCCTGGGAAGCCTACAGCCTGGAGGAATCAACAGTGAGTTCTCCAACTTCAAATAGTCTCCCTCCCAATCCCCCGACTAGTTTCCCAGCCCGTTCCATTACTTCCATTAGTCTGATCAAACCTTTTTACAGCCACCAACTGGATTCAGTCCTCCGGTCGACAAGCCTGATTGTACCCTCTACCTGTGTTCAGCCATCCACACCTCACCACACTGCCTCCTCCTCTCTCACCCGCCTCTTTATCTGTAGCTCCCTTACTCCCACCTCCCAGTCTTAAAGAATGGTTTTATGTAAGGAGTTGACTTCTTCACCTCCTGCTGCTGTCTGGCTTGTTGTGTTCTTCCAGTCTTATGTCTGTTTCCTTTTGATTTAACATTTGAAGTTTAAAAACAAATGTCTTCTTGTGTATTAGGCAGGAGATAGTGAAAGGGTTGTGTCTCTTCTTATCCAATAGTTTCGATGGTTTGTAGGGCTTCTCACATGCCTGTGAAACCAGGAGATGCTGCATGCGCTTCTCTTTATTTTCTGTGGAAATGTGCAGGGTCTAACGGTACTGTTACATGCATGCTTGCCACGCGTTAACAGCACATGTTTGAATGTCGTCAAGGTTTTGACACTTTAGCACCTGTGTCGTGATAAATTGTTCTGAACATTGTGTGATAGTCACTGAACATGCTCAACTCTGATTGTATGATGTAGGGAAAGACATTGATGAAGCAAGTGAAGATGTTTGTTCCAAACAAGCCACTCTGAGGATCGCCCACAGAGATATCCAGGGATTGAAAGGATTGACCTCCACCAGCCAACCAGTTTACACCTAATTCCCATTAAGTTCATTTTTAGTTCAGGTTCCTTGACACCTTGCTCAGTCAAATCCTGCTGTGATGTTATTGCCAGTCATTCTTACACAGTGTTCATAGCTTTGTTCATGTCAATACGACAAGGTCCATGTGTGGGGAACATTTTCTTCTCTCAGAGGTTAGTAAATAATGGGGTCTCCCTATCCCAAACAGTTACAGGAGCTATATCACTGAAATGTTTGGTGGGATGGGGGGAAGATGGTGTCAATGGTTTTTGTCGCATCAGAGAGTTGAGGGCGACAATGAACTGGGATGAAAGCGAAATCGAGGCCTTCAGCAAATCAGCCCTGCCGTTACTGGAAATGAAGGCAGGGTTGAGGGGCGAAAGGGTCTCCTGTTATTCCAGTATACCACATATGCCAGTCTATTTGTGAACTTATTCTGTTCTTGTCCAACAGACTTGAGGAGCTGAATGGACTGATCTTGTTTCTGTGTCCATGAGTAGTGGTGCTGAATGGCCTAATCTGGGTACAGTGTTATAGGTTTGAGGTGCTGATTGGCCTGTGAATGTGATTGCATATCAGACTTCAGGGGTGAATGGCTTCATCCTGTTCTGGTGTGACTGAATTCCGTATAGACTAAGTCTACGACGCTCGGAGAAAGTGAGGACTGCAGATGCTGGAGGTCAGACTCGAAACGTGTGGCACTAGAAAAGCACAGCCTGTCAAGAAGCATCTGAGGAGCATTTCAGGTATCCACACTTCATCAGAAATGTCTGAACATCGATTCTCCTGATCCTCGTATGCTATCTGAACTGCTGTGCTTTCCCAGCGCTACACGTTTTGACTTCTACCTGGTCAACTTTCCTGTTTACTTCATCAAATAACTTGAACAAATTTGTCAGGCATGTTCTCCCATGCACAACGCCATGCTAACGATTCCTAACCAAATTCTGTCTTCCCAAATGCATTATATTTACTAGCCCTTATAATCTTCTCAAGTAGCGTACCTACCACCGATGTTAAGCTTAACAGTCTACGGTTCCCAAACTGTTTTTTTTTCTCTTTTACAGTCCTTCATGAAAAAGGGAACAACATTTGCTACCCTGTATTCACCACGGACCTCACATGCAATTAATAGTGATGCAAAAATATCGGCCAAGTCCCCTGTAAATTCTTGTCTATCTACTTGCAGTGTGTATTTAGCATTTATCTGATCAAAGCCAGGAGATTTATCTAACGTCATGAATTTCAACACCTCCTCTACTATGATATGGACTGTCGCCAATATCGTACCACGAATCACCTCAAGTTCCAAAGTCTTCATGTTTTTCTACATGGTGAACAGGGGAGAAATATGCATTGAGGACTTCGCCCATCTCCTGCAGTTCTGCAAATACATACCCTCCTTGATCCTTGAGAGGTCCGATTCTCTTTCTTTGGAGATGCTGGTGTTGGACTGGAGTGTTAAAAATCACACAATACCAGATTATAGTCCAAGAGGTTTAATTGGAAGCACACCAGCTTTCGAGCGTCGCTCCTTCATCAGGTGATAGTGGAGGACTCGATCCTGAGACAAAGAATGTATAGCAAAAAATTACAGTGTGATGCAACTGAAATTATACATTGAAAAATAACTTGATTGTCTGTTGATTCTTTCATCTGTGTGAATAACATGATAGTTTCACTTCTTTCATGTGTAAATCACAAAACATTTTTTAAAGTTGCATTCTCAGGTTAGCTGTTACAATGTGTGATAGCTAGACCAGTATGTTGAAGGTGTTCGCCCCCCTCCGCCCCCCGTGGTCTCTGTCTATGTCATAGTGTTTAGATTGATTCTAATCTAAAAAGTGAGATAACAGTGGATTGCATGACTTCATGCAGTTTTTGAGAAAAGTTTTTGTAACTGTGGAAGTACAAATTCACCCCAAAAATTTATGTGTGCGTCTGGGTCTTGGTATGTGTGTGTCTGCCGGGTTGGAGGTTGTGATTGTGAGAGAGAGTGTATGTGTGTGTGTGTGTGTAGTGAGTGTAGAATGGTCTACGTCTCTGAGAGGATGCCTGTGTGAATGTGGGAGTGTGTGTGTGTCCATAACGGTGTGTGTGTGTGTGTGTGTGTGTGTGTGTGTGTGTGTGTGTGTGTGTGTGTGTGTGTGTGTGTGTGTGATAGAGAGAGAGAGAGAGAGAGAAAATGTGTGTGTGTACGAGTGTCTGTGTGTGTGTGTCCCGGTTGAGCACCTCTCTATGGGTATCAAACTTAGCTATCAGCATCTGCTCAGCCACTTATTCACTCTACAGTCACTACACACACACACACACATATACACTCTCTCTCACACTTACAACCCTCAGCCCAGACACACACACACACATACACACACACAGACACACACACACACATGCAAACACACACACACAAAGACCCACATGCACACATATATTTTGTAGGGTGAATTTGTACTTGCAGAGGTACGTTATACTTTGCTTAAAAACGGCATGATTTCATGTAATCATCTGTTATTTCACTTTTTAGATTAGAATCAATGTAAACATCATGGCATAGACAGAGAACATTGGGGGCTAAGACCGTCCACATATTGTCTTGCTTTCACATATTTTTACAGCTAACCTGAGAATGCAACTGTTAAGAAAAGGTTGTATGGTTTACCATGAAACAAGTGAAACTATCATAGTATTCAAATCGATGAAAGACTCAACAGACAATCAAGGTATTGTTCAATGTATAATTTCAGTTACATCGTACTGTAAATTTTTGCGATAAATTCTGTGTCTTAGTATTGATTCCTCCTCTATCACCTGATGAAGGAGCGACGCTCCGAAAACGAGTGTGGTTCCAATCGAACCTGTTGGACGATATTCTGTGGTTGTGTGAATTTAACTTCTACTCTCTCGAGTTATTTTTTTTTCTTTAATATACTTAAAGTACCTAATTGGATCACCCAATCTTCTCACCCAATACTACTTTGTGCTCCCTTACCGCGCTCCTGATTTCCTTCTTCAGTGAACTCCAATATCTCCTGTACTTCTCCCCTTTATCTCAACTGCCTGTACTTGAGCCATGCCTTCTTTATTCTGGTCAAAGCCTCAATTTTTCGTGTCACCCATGGTTCTCTATTCTTCCCAACATTTCCGTTCGCCCTCACGGGAGCATATAGACCTTGAACTCCCGCTATCTCACTTTTAAATGCCTCCCACTCGCGCGAGTGCCCTTTGCCTGCAAACAACACTTCAATCAACCCCTACAAACTCCTGTCTAATTCCGTCAAAGTTCACGTTGCATGAATTTAAAACTTGAACATGTGGACCAATTTGTCCCTCTCAATAACGATTTTAAAATATAATAGAACATCGCTCGTTTGTCCTCCAATCTAAAAATTGGAAATGAGTCTGATTTTGTAACGGTGTTGACCTGTCGATAATCCACGCAGATTTGTTGAGTCTTTTCCAGTCTGAGAACTAAGCTGTTTGCCGAACTCTGTACTTTCAGGCTTGGTTCAATGATACCCTCATCGCGCAGACCTCTGCCTTCATCTGGATCGGTCTAGCTTTGAAAGTAATAAGCTGATTTATCAGAGCAATATTCCCGATGTCTACTTCATGTATAGCAGCATTAGTCTTAACCGTCTGACTCTTACATATGTCCTTCTCATGCAGTAACAGATCTTTCACCTGCGTTTTATCCTCATGAGTCATATATTTGACTAACCTATCCCACTCCTGAAGGACTCCTTCGTTTGTTAATCGATTTTGAGGCAACTCAAAAACCACATCATCTGGATTTGATTCCTCACTGTGCGGAGAAGCAACTCACATCTGTTTCTCTAGTTCGTTTTCTCACCTAATTCTCTGGAGGGGACCTACACAATCAACAATCACCCGTTTGAAAGGTTCTTCAAATATGGGAATTGGCAACAAAGGTGCTGGTCTTTGGTTGTGGATTACTGAGCATTTGGCATGTATGAAACGTACACAAAAGATAATCACATCCTTATGCATTCCAGGGCAAACAAAAATGTTTCTGTAACTTATCCATAGTCTTTCATGCACGTAGGTGATCTCCTACAGGTAGTGTATGTGTTATCAGTAACACCTCCTGTCTGTATCCGACCGCTAACATAATGTGGTGCACTTCGGCCCAATTTCTATTTTACACTGATCTGTTGTTGTCTCCATTACTGTCTTAGCATTTTATCTTTCAGATAATAACTCTCCAGAATATTCTCTGCTAACTTTCTGAAGTACGCATCCTAAAATATAATTTTGATCGTCTCGTCGTGCTGTTGCGAAGTCCTTAGCCTTTCAGGACTACAAACTTCTGTCTGATCCTCTGCCTGTTCTCATTTTTGCTGCACCGTTATGTCAACAGGACATTCGCTAACTGAATCTCAACTCCTTCATCTTTTAGCTAGTTTTGAGAAGATTTGCAGCTCGGTTGAGGTTCTGGAGGTAGGTTAGCTCACTGAGTTGGAACGTTCATTTCCAAATATTTCGTCACCCTATTAGGTAAAATTTTCTTTGGGCCTCCGGGCGAAGCACTGTTGATAATTCCTGCTATCTATTTATAAATAGAATAAATTTAAAACATATAAATAGAAAGGCAGAATTATCGAAAGTGCTTCACCCAGACTGCCACTGAAAATATTACCGAGTAGGGTGAAGGAACGTCTGGGAATGGATCTTCCAGCTCAGCGAGCAAACCTCATCAGGTCCTTTAACTTTCTCTTCACGTTTCGCTTCGGGCTGTGACTTATGATAGTGGGACCAGTTACTACACAGTCTGGGAAGATACCAGGATACTTCTATTTTAACTCCTCAGTTTCGTAGTCTTCCTTGGGCTTCTCCACAGCAAGAGTTTGATTCTTCCACCTTGGATTCTGCCAAATCATTCCAAAGATCAAACTGAATTCCTGGAATGGACACTCTGTCAATGATTCGTACTGTAACCTGCCTAGTCTTGAGTTGGCACTCCAACCTAATCTTACATTGGGAGGGCTAAATATCTGTCCATCTATCCCACAAATTGCCACACTCTCGTGTAACAGATCAGAAAGAGTGTAAATTCACTCATCCTTTACTATCAGCGTTAGATCCATTGCCTTTCAAAACCATAACTTCTTGTCATTTCCCCCGTTCTTTAGAGTAAACTTTAACCACGGAGGGGAAATATTTGTATAGATCAGGCACTAACGTCATACGCAGAGCATTGTTGATAACTCCTGCTATCTATTTACAAATAGAATAAATAGAAAAACATAAATAGAAAGGAAGAATTATCAACAGTGCTTCACCCGAAGGCCCACTGAAAATGTTGCCTACTCGGCTGAGGCTGTGCTCTCTCCTGCACTTCCTCGGCTCTTTTTAGGGTGTCCTTCACTACCTTCACGAATGCCACTGTCTTACGTTATTTTTTCTACATCTTTTCTCACAGCGCCTTTCTTTAACTACCCACACTGTGACTTTACATGTCTGACGTTACCACAGTGGAAAAACCTAAGACACTTCCAACCTCTTAGCCTTTTTTTTTATCCTGTGATAAATTCTTACCAGTCTTCTCTGCACTTTGTTCGCAGTGAGGGAGCTCCTTTTCACCCAACGTCTTTCCATCACACGACGAAATGCAGGCCAGGAACTTGCCTTGTGCATTACGATATATTATCTGCTAATTCTGCTCTCGTTTTCATTTCCTGAATTTTCTTTTCCTCCACTGAAATTATTTCCATCTCTGCAAGTGGGATTGTAAACGCCTCCAACGTATAATCGTTCGGACAGCCTCGAAGGTTCTTATGTATTTTAACGCACGCATCCATCCATCAAATTGACTATGTTTAATTCCTTCCAACTCAACATAAGTCTGACTTGATTCGTACTTTATGTTCCTCAACCTCAGTCTATATACTTTTGTTACCAGGTCAGAACACTTATACGAACCTGATTGAACTCTTCGTAATGCCTTGACCGCTCATCTGACAGCGCCACAAAAACCTCACATGTTCGGCCTCCAAGTTTATTCTGAACTAGCAATACTCATAAATCCTCTGACCCCTCCATATACCTAGCCAAATTTTCAAATGAAATAAATAAGATTTCAACGTCTTTCTCATCGAAATGTGGCAGAGGTTTGACATATTTGTTTATATGATGACCATCCTTTAGTCTTCGACCGGTTAACTTGACTTTGCTGACTAAGTTGCAACTTCTCAAGTTTGAGTTCTCCTTCTCGTTATTTCTCCCTTTCTTCTCTCTCTCTATCTCTTTCTGCCAAACTGAGAACCATTTCTCTCTCTGTCTTTTTCCTCTCTCTATTCCTTTTTTTCTCTATCGCTCTCCCTCTCTTTCTCTTTGTTTATCTTCTAACTCCATTTTCCTCAATTGTAATTTATATTTATTCTAGATCGACTGCTTTCTTTCTCTGACACACATAAGAGTTTGGTTTGTGTAACTTACTTTTACATTGTCAACTTTACTTTGTCTTTAGTTGAACACAAATCTAACTTCTTAGTTAAATCTAAAAGTATGTTCTTTTTCTTTATTTATAAGCTGTTTGGAATAATTTGAGAATCATCTTCAAATTCTTGAACTGCTTTCACAATTTTAAGAGCCATTTCTCTCACTTTTAATTGAAGCAATCACAAGTCAAGGGAATTAAACAAATTGTCTGACCTACATTTTATTGAAAGATCCAGGGCACTAACTTGCAAGTGTTCAAATCTGCTGGTATTATTTCCGTTCCTTCAAATCTGTCTCAGCCAGTTTAAATCTCAGATGAAAGACCACAAGCTGTTAAATTCCAGCACCGAGACCCAAATTAAGACACTGGGTTAGCCCCAGGCCCTCCCGCCCCTATCCCCCTGATTTAAACCAGAAACACAGAAACGATTTAACGAGCGTCGTAATCTGTGAAAATTCGAGAAGCCAAGACCATTCAAAATGTCACTGTTTCAAGTAAAATCTCGCAATATTTTTTGGTCTAACAGAGAATAATTAATTACTCCATCTACTGCTCTGTTAGGGAAATTATTAAGCCTATTGTCTCTGCAAGTCTCCCCTCTCACCCTGCATAATTATTCCGTTAATTCCAGTTGTCTATTTGGGGACCTACAGTACAAATCCGACAACGTCAACATCCCCTACTTATTTCTTTGCTCCACTCACAAAACTATCCCTGATCACTGCTGTGGTGCTCACCTGAAACAAACAGGCAACACCTCCTCCGCTCCTTGCAAGACGCCTGGCCCTACTTAAGCACCTGTACACTGGTTCATTAAGTTGTCAGTCCTATCACTTCATTAGCCATTTTTCTGTAATGGCCATGATATCCCTATCCAATGTATCTGTCCACACTCTGAGTTTATCAGCCTTACCTGTCAGCCATCTTGCTTTGAAACAGAACCAATTTAATCCAACAGACATTCCTTGCTCACTGTTGTGTTCCAGCCTGACCTGTATGTCCAAATTACTATCTTTTGATTACTATGTCTCCTTCCTGCCTCGGACTTGCTTCCCAACTATTCAGGATCTCACTTCTCCTACCCAATCATAGTTTTAACCCTCCTTTGCAGCACTGCCAAACCTTGGTGCAATGTTATGGCCCCCCTTCCAATCCAGGTACAAACCGTCCAACTTGAATCGGTCACCTCTGCCACAGAAGAGATGCCAGTGATCGAAAAATCTGAATCCCTGAACACTGCACTAATTCTTCAGCTACGCATTTATCTGCCATATCCTCCTGTTCATACTCTCACTAGCATATGACACTGGAAATAAACTTGTACTATCACTGTCATTGTTCTGGTTTTTAACGATTTCCCTCGCTCTCTGCAGTAACTCTACAGGACCTCATCGATGTTTCTATCTATATCATTTATTCCAAATGTACAATGGCGTCTGGCTGCTCACGCCCCCCACCCACACCCACATGCTCCGAGGACGTTCTGCAGCCACTTGTACATAACGTGTACCCTGGCACCTGTGAGTCAACACACCATACTAGATTCCCATTTGCGGCCACAACGTTTCCTGTCTGTCCCCCTAACTATTGAGTCTCCTATCTCTAAGCAAACCCCCTTACTTTGACCCTTTCCTGCCGGGTCTCAGAGCCAGTTGTCGTGCAAACCGACATTGCTACCGCTGCTTTCTCCTGAATGGTCATCCGCCTGAAACAAGTTTACTAGTTTATGAGGGGAATAGCCACAACGGATTCCTTCACTCTGCCTTCTCCCTTTGCCTTTCAGGGTGGTAACACGGCTACTCTTTGCCTGGAACACGACAAGTAGCAAGGAACACCTGATGGATTAAATTGCATCTATTTCAATGCAAGAGGGCTGACAGGAAAGGCTGACGAATGCAGGGCATGAATTGGTATGTGGGACTGGGATACCACAGTCATTACAAAAGGAGGGACGTGGGTGTGATCACCTCACTAAATCTCTTCTCTATGAAGTTTTCAGCATCTCGAATGACCCTGAATGAATCCAGCTCCAGCTCCCGAAAACGTTCTCCCAGGAGTTGCGGATGGGTGAACCTCAAACGCGTATAGTCATCAGGGATAGTAGCAGTCTCCCTGAGCTCCAACATCCAGCAGGAGAAACAGGCAACTGCTCTAACTGCCGTCTCAACTCTTATAAGACTGAAGTTTAAAGGACTTTGCCTGAGTTAACCTGTACTTTTGGCTGAGCAGTCGCTATCCAAAATCTCTCGAACCAAACCCTTACTTCTGACGCTGTTACCAACAACGTTAGCAAAAACATATCACTCCTTCCCTCCACACCTCCACAACTCCACCCCTCCACCTGTCCGTTTAGATTTGGTTTGGGAAGGAGGGAGACACGACAGTGATTGGATCTTCAGCACTCCTCAACAACAGGCCCAGGATGTTCTACTGCACACTGCAGGTCACTGGTTGGCCTTGGAGGGTATCTACCTGAGGTCTTCCATAACAATCTGCATAATCACAGTCCTCTGCTGGTCCTTTCTGGCTATTAGTATTGCATTTATGAATTCCTTGAATCCGTTCCTGGAATTCCAAACTGTGCCTCACGCTAGAGGGAGAGGGGTTCATGTTCCAGTGAACACAGGGCTATTGGAAAGAGAATATCATAAGACAGAGGCGCAAGAGCATTCCCACCACTCACTGAGTCTGACTTTCCTTTCAATAACATTACATTTATTCTGATATTCCCTTTTCTACTTCCCTGCAATTTTCCCCATAACCGTTGTTTAAAAAAAATCTGTCTCTCTCAGCCTTGATGATATTTAATGATTCCATAAGTCTATTAATAATAGGAGTGGAAGTAAGGCCATTCGGCCAATCGAGTCAACTCTGCTATTCAATCATTGCGGACATGCATTTCAAACTCCGTATAACTTAATTCCTTGTGAGATTAAACATTATATTTATCTCTGCCTTGAAGACATTTAATGTCCCGGCCTCCACTGCGCTCTGTGGCCATGAACTCTCCAGGGCCGCCACTCTCCGGTTGAAGTAATGTCTCCTCATTTCCGTTTGAAATTGACGCCCACCAATTTTTAAGTCTGTTTCCACGAGTACTAGTATCCTCACCTGAAGGAAACAATTTCCAGTGTCCACTCTTTCTCAGCCATACATTATCTTGTAAGCTTCTAATAGATTTCTCCTCCAACGAATATTATTCCAGGATCTTCAGCAGTTCGTCTTGTGTCAGGCCTATCATTCCAGCAACCATTCGTGTGAATCTTCGCGAGACACGCTCCAGTGACAGTATGTCCTTCCTGAGGGCGTCCAAAACTGGACACAATATTCTAAATGCTGCCTAACTAGAGGTTTATCAAGGATCAGTCGCACTTCACTGCTTTTACATGCCAACCCTCCCGAAATAAATGACAACATTACATTTGCTTTCTTAACCACGGACTCAACCTGTAAATCATCGAATATAGAATCCCATATGTGGACTGTTATATACCTTTGTAGTATGGCTTTATGCATTTTCTCACCGTCTATAAAATAATCCATGCTTGTGCTCTTT
Source organism: Chiloscyllium punctatum (assembly GCF_047496795.1). NCBI lineage: Eukaryota > Metazoa > Chordata > Chondrichthyes > Orectolobiformes > Hemiscylliidae > Chiloscyllium > Chiloscyllium punctatum. The sequence continues at coordinate 16,231,007 of NC_092756.1, forward strand.
TTACCAAAGTGCATGATCTCACATTTGCTCACGTTGAACTTCATCAGCCATTTCTTGCACCTTTCTTCTGAACTTTCCAAATCTTTCTGTAGCCTCCACAACTCCTCAGACCTACCTGTCTGTCCACCTAATTTCATATCATCGACGAACTTCGCCAGAATGCCCTCAGTCTCTTCATTCAGATCATTAATATATAAAGTGATGTGCTGTGAACAAACACTGAACCCTGCCGGACACCACTTGTCACCAGCTGCCATTCCGAAAAAGAACATTTTTTTCCCAAATATCTGCCTTCTGTCAGACAGCCAATCCTCAGTATATGCCAGTAGCTCACGTCGAACACCATGGGCCCTCACCTAATTCAGCAGCCTCCAGTCAGGCATCTTTCAATGACCCTTTTGGAAGGCTAGGTAGATAACATCCACCGGGTTTCTCTGGTCTAACTTGCTTGTTACTTCTTCAAGGAATTCCAACAGTTTTGTCAGGCACAACCTCCTCTTACAAAATCCATGCTAACTAGTTCTAATTCGCCCCTGTACTTTCAAGAATTTAGAAATCTCATCCTTAACAATAGATTTTGATTTTTTTCGCCAAACGAAATTAGTCTAATCGGCCTATAACTTTCCATCTTCTGTCTTGATCCTTCCTTGAACAAGACGGTTACAACAGCGATTTTCCAACCACCTGGGACTTTCCCTGAATCCAGTGATTTTTGAAAGATTAAAAACAACGCCTCCACTATTTCTTCAGCCACATTTCTAAAACTCATCCAGGCAAGCAGATTTATCAATTTTCG